>NW_028234416.1:5663844-5668844 GCF_977035675.1 Penaeus japonicus | reverse complement strand
ATTAAACTTTTAAAATACCGCACTCACAAACGCAGAGAGTGAGAGAGAGAGAGAGAGAGAGAGAGACAGAGAGAGAGAGAGAGAGAGAGAGAGAGAGAGAGAGAGAGAGAGAGAGGGAGAGAGAGAGAGAAAGAGAAAGAGAGTGAAAGAGAGAGAGAGAGAGAGAGAGAGAAAGAGAAAGAGAGAGGGAGAGAGAGAGAGATAGAGAGAGTGAAAGAGAGAGAGAGAGAGAGAGAAAGAGAGAGGGAGAGAGAGAAAGAGAGAGAGTGTGAAAGAGAGAGAGAGAGAGAAAGAGAAAGAGAGAGAGAGAGAGAGAGAGAGAGAGAGAGAAAGAGAGAGAGAGAGAGAGAGAAAGAGAGGGAGAGAGAGAGAGAGAGAGAGAGAGAGAGAGAGAGAGAGTGAGAGAGAGAGAGAGAAGGAGAGAGAGAGAGAGAGAGAGAGAGAGAGAGAAAGAGAGAGAGAGAGAGAGAGAGAGAGAGAGAGAGAGAGAGAGAGAGAGAGAGAAAGGGAAAGAGAGAGTGCGAGAGAGAGAGAGAGAGAGAGAGAGAGAGAGAGGGAGAGAGAGAGAGAGAGAGAGAGAGATAAAAACAGAGAAAGCGAGAGGAATAAGAGGGAGAGAGAGAAAGACAGTCAGACACACGGTGATAGAAACAGAGACTGAGAGACTGAGACCGACAAACAGACAGACAGAAGAGGAAGAAAAAGATAAGCTTAAAAGAAGCTTAGTTAAAGCTCGGTGACGTAAACGCTGTGGGATCGATCAAACAATGGTGATGAAAGTGGCCTTGACTAAGACGAAGAAGGCGCAGACGAAGAAGGCGAAGACGAAGAAGATGCAGACGAAGAGGTGCAGACGAAGACCACGGCACGCACGGGGTGTATGTGTGTGTGTGGGGGGGGGGGGGGGGGGGGTAAACATATGGTCGAACATAAAGTACGGTTCGCCTTAATTTCCACGGTTGCCCTATGCGCACCTAGTTGTCTAGGAGACAGTGATAGGTGGCGGGGTCTTACCCTTCGTGCTTACATAATAGCTCCGCTTTAGATCCTCGCTTGCTCGCTTGGGTATACAGATACACGGGACTAAACCATGCTTTATGCTTCATGCTTTATGCTTTATGCTTATCCGTGTTGTTTTGCCGTGATTTTTTTCATTTTTTTATTCACATTTTAAAGGAAGGGGTCAATGTTTCAGCTTCTGATTTTGATAGATTCAGATTTAACTTTAAAATGTTGACAGAGAGACAAAAATTAAATAAGCTGGTTAGGAGAATGTAATATTAGTGTAAACGTACCTTACCTATCACTTGTACTGTTTGCAATACGACTTGTTTTTTATTCAAAGAGCCTGCGAGTATATTTTAATTCAGTAGATTCGAAGTAATCCATAAGCACCCGTGTTCATCATGGTGAAGGAGAGAAAACGAATATAGGAAGAGTTTTTCTATGTGCTCTTTCGTATATAACATGAAAAAAAATATGTATATATCAACCAGACTTAAAAGAAGGTCATCGGGCAAAGCTATAAGGAATATAAAAAAGATAAACAGAAATGAACATTAAAATAAGTCTCTAAATTGTATCATAGAAATAATTTTGTGTCACTCGGATGGAAGCTATAACGAGATCAAAATACTGAAAAAATGTTCTTCTGGAGACGAAAAAAAAAAAAATCATGACAGGGATGTTTACGAGAAATGCATCATGCAAGAGAAGAAAATAACAAAGTGTGTTTTTTTTTTTTTTTTGTATCATGATAAAGAAGAGAGATACAGTTGAAACGTAGTAAAGAGATGGACGAACAGATAGATATAAAGAATTTATTTTTTTTTCAAACAAACTCGCATTTTATGTTATGCTTACATGAAGAGGACAGGAGAAAAATATTGACAAAGAGATCAAAACTGCAGATGAAAATCGTATAATCCTTTCGAGCTTAAGCTGCTAAAAGTAAATGTATATGTGTGTATATACATATACATATACGTGTGTGTGTGTGTGTGTGTGTGTGTGTGTGTGTGTGTGTGTGTGTGTGTGTGTGTGTGTGTGTGTGTGTGTGTGTGTGTGTGTGTGTGTGTGTGTGTGTGTGTGTGTGTGTGTGGGCGTGTGTTTGTCTGTGTGTGAAAGATCATATATTCATATGAATATACATACAACTTAAGTGCGTAAGTACACAGCATCCACTACCCTCAGTGATAAAAAAGAAACTCAACTTGGTCGAGAGCCAGTTCCTATAACAGATACCCTCCTCCCACTGGGCGACATCAACGCAGCAGGATAGAACCCATATCTTTAAAAATAATAATAATAAATAAATAAAAATAAATAAAAAATAATAAAAAAAGAGAATTTACCTGTTGACCCCTGCATTTTGAAAAGGAACAGGTCCTGGTTTCGGGAAGAGAGGGCTTGAATTCGACGTCGCTGGTATGTAAATACAGCCCGTTCAGTCAAGGAAATACACCATATTCTCGTAAGTACCCGCTGGAGACGCATTATGAATCCAGAAGAGCTTTAAATTGTGACGAGGCTCTTTGGATATATATATATAACATACTATGGAATTGGTTCAGGAGGAAAGACTGTAGTTATCGCTCAATATATATATATATATATATATATATATAGAGAGAGAGAGAGAGAGAGAGAGAGAGAGAGAGAGAGAGAGAGAGAGAGAGGGGGGGGGGAGAGAATTCTCCTGACAACTGAGCAGTAGATATCAGGGTACTGTCTGTAGATCTGACAGTTGAGGAGACCTTGCTAACCCTTGTCATCTCTGGAGAGCTACCTAAATCTGGAAATGGAATTATGATCCGTGAAATGTCAGGGGACAGTAGAGAGCTTTCCCTTGACACGTGGAGGGGTCAGGTCAACTTTTTTTTTTTTTTTTTTTTAGATTAAAGGGGTTAAACAGGACTGAAGATAATGCTATTCAGACTTCTTGGCAAGGTATTCGTTTATTTGTATCTTCGAGAGACGTGGAAAGATTTACGTTCCATGATTAAGCGACTTTCACAACAGTGATAGATCAAGAGGTAAAAGCTATGTGGGTGCTGTATATATGTATATATATATATATATTTTTTTTTTTTTTTTTTTTTTTTTTTACTAAACAATTACCAAATGGATCTGAGTAGAAGATATGAGACAGTAATCAGTGACTGGACTGTGTTAGTACCAATCTCCTTAAAGATGATTTTCCATTACTGTGATAACTACGAACTAAGCCAAAGATTAGTTTATGAAGCTGCTAAGAGACTCGTGATTTACTTAATGAAGATATGCTAATTGGAGTGCGCGACACCTTTCCCTGCCGAGTCTGCCGACAGGTAGGTGAAACGAATGGAGTTGCGAGGCTATTTGCGGAACTCACGTCCGAGGCAGATTAATCAAATCACCAGAGAGAGATACCTTAGGTGACGAGTGTGTATCACTGAGTGAATTGTGGAGTGAAATATATTTTTTAAAAAGCTATTGTTTGTGGAGTAAAAAAAAAAAAAAAAAAAAAAAAATTGTGTGAATGAATTCTTTGTTATCTGTTTCAAAGGATGAATATTTGTTGAAGAAATAAGAAAAAAAGATGCATCATGGTTGCGATTTTTACATGTTGTGCAACATGTAATTCTAACATGTTGCACAACGTGTAATCCCTGTTGCGCTCATAGCCATGATGTTGTCTATAATAAAGCGTATCATTCATTTTTATATTGCTGAATTTACTTTGATCGGTCGACAGTACCATCTACTTCCATTTCCATTTCCATCCGCCGATTCTGAAACGCCCCTTTGTTTCAGCGGGGAACAAGAGTGTAAAGGGATGCGGCCGCCATATCTCTCCGCTTGTTGCAAACCGTAATATTGTCTATCCCACTCTATCTAGCTCCCCGCGGAGCAATCCCGTCAACGCTCTATATTCAGGAATATGTACATATATCAATACTTTGGCCCGGAGATAGATGGGCCTTTGAACAAATAGACTTCGCCCTTTACCAGTCGTGGCGAGAGCACTCACATTAGCGCACACACATACAAACACACACACACACACACACACACACACACACACACACACACACACACACACACACACACACACACACACACACACACACACACACACGTACACACACACACACAAACGGTGCAGTGAAAGAATTCCTCTTCGTCCTCACAGGAGTTACGCCCGGTAATCACAAATGAAAGAGCTAAGATTTGAAAAAAAAGAAAAAAAATGAAGAAATAAAAAAAACTTTGGACGGGGAGAAGGAAGGAAATTCTCCTTCTCTTATTGTTTGATTCACTTTACTTGGCGTGTGATTAAACCTTCTGCAGCAGCCTCTCCAGGAAATCCGGCGTCCCTCGACTTATTCGTATGTCGAGGCGGCCTTGTGGCTGATGAAGGAGCCATGACGAGTTTACGAAGAGGGCGAAGCAGGAGGAAGAGGCTTCCCACTCGCCCCCCTCAACTAATTGTTTCCAGCTTTAGGGAGAAACCAGGGCGCGTCTCCTCAATCTGCTGGACACAAGCGGATATATATTGGCTGTTTCTATTCATATTGCGACCGCCGTGTAGGTTTGTGGTTTCCGACACGTAGAACTCGTTCTGCTTAAACATCTAAGGAATTTTACAGATAGCGTGTCGGAGTTATACGAGTTATGTTTGATTATAAGAGATTCAGGATGATACCAAAAAGGAAAGTCCTTACAGATGAAAAAAAAGACAAGGATGTATATGAACTAGGAAATAATGTAGAGATGCATCATGAATCTTCATTAAAAAAAGTATTACGAAAGGGAGTTAACCAGTTATGAAGTCTAACTGCTAAGTGTCTAAGTGTCCATTTGCAACAAGTAGGAACCACTTCCAACTCGTCTTCTGGGTCACCTTCTAACTACATCGCATCTACAGTACCTTAAGTAGGTAGCTTCTTAATAGCAGAGCAGACAGGGAAGTAGAATGATCTATTTATACACTACCTGGATCATAAACACAGGATACA
>NW_028234416.1:5653844-5656344 GCF_977035675.1 Penaeus japonicus | reverse complement strand
GCTCATGCCCTTTTGGCCGTCGGAGGACCAGGCCCTCTGACCTTTGCAATTTCCAGAGGCTTGAATAGGTGCGCTCTCACCCCGTCCTGTGTCTTGTGAGGCTGAATTTCTCCCATGGCGTTGGTGTCTCCTTAACAGACCTTTCCATTTCTGGTATTTACCCACCGTAAAATGCGCTAACTGTCAGGCCATCTAACTTACATGTAATTTCTTCTTGCCCCCCCATTGTCCTGTCTAGCACCCATCTCTTCCAGTACAACGCTCGCCTTCCTTCTCTAATACTTTCTCTGCTCGCCATTCAGAATATTTTTGACGCCCTCCTCCAGTCCCCCTCCAGGCCCCCTCGACCATTCTCCATCCCTTCTCCAGGCCCCCTCAACCTTCTTACAGACCCTGTACCTACCCCCCCCCCCTACTCCGATCCTGCAATCCCCCTTTATTCCTCCTTCTTTCCCGTCTTACTGTTTATTTTTACTTCTCATAGTACAATGCTTGTCTTGTCATTCCGGGACCGTGTTTGTTTACTTCTTATAACCCCCTCTTTTCCGTCGTAGCTTTAAATTATTCTCCATTGAAGAATCTCAATAATATTTGCCTCCACGCATTTTCTCGCAATTTCTCGCAGTTTCTTTCTCTTCGTCCTCCTCCTCTTCCTGCCCTCTACTCGTGTATTCTCGCTACCCTCTACCACACTCACCTTTTTATTCAAACTTTGGCATTAAACAATATAAAATCAAAGGCAAAGATCATGTTGACAACATGTTATTTTTCCAAACAAGGACAGTCGCAGCTGACGCTATCTGGCATTATCGATCTGTCGGGGTTTTGTTTGTGTTTTCGAATTTTGACTTCTATTTTTGTGTTGCTCTTTGTGCTGCGCTCAGAATGCCTAGCTTCTCTGGCGCTGTTGCATTGCATGGTTGTTTGTTGCACTGGACGTTGTAGCTGTTGATGTGATGATATAATGGGGAATTTTATTGGTAATACTATTTATTATCATTGTTATTGATATCAATGTTGTAACTATCATTATCATTATCACTGTTGTTATCATAATCATTATCTTAATTATTGGTGTTGTTGTAATTGCCATTATTATCATCATCATTATGACTATCACTATTATCATTATTATTATCATTATCATTATCATTATTATCATTTTAAATATTATTTTTTTATCATTATCATCAACATTATCATAATTGTTAGAACTATCATAATCATCATTATCACCAATATCATTATTATTACTATTACTATTATCATTATAATTATCATTATTATCATTGTTATTATTATTGTTATTACTATTATTATTATTATCATTATTATCATTATTATCATTATTATTGTTATTATTATCATTATCGTTATCATTATCATCATCATCATCATCATCATCATCATTATCATCATCTTCATCATCATCATCATCATCATAATTGTTATTATAATCATTATCATTAGTATCATTATGATTATTATCATTATCACTATCGTCATTACTATCATGATCAATACTATTTGTAGGATACTGTAGAGATACAGTGTGACTACAGTGATCTGTGTCAACGCATCTTTGATAATTTAGACCAAGGAGGCAGCAGAGACTGTGGAAAGTTATAGTGATATCGGATATAATGTTAATATAGCTTATAACTTTACTGCCTTTATATGCTACATGATAGAATGCATACATAATTATTTATGTTGTTTGATATACTTATCATGTTAAATATTCATTGTGTGGCATATAATTTCATGTACGAGAATAATTTTCTTACGTACGATATTTCTATGTATGGACTTCGTACGTTTGGCAACAACCTCGGAGAAAATAGGAGTGAGTTTGTCAGGTCGCGAAGAGACCCGGAATGACCTGTTTTATTTTGATATTTCATTTTACATAAAATCCAGCTTGGTCTTTATTTTTTCCACATTCTAGATGACTAATACTATTATCATTAACATTGTTATCATTATCCTCGTTATTGTTGTTGCTACTATTATCTTTATTATCTTTATTGTTATTGTTGTTGTTATCATCGTTATCATTGTTTTTGCTGTTGTTGTTACTGGTATTTTCGACACCATCATTATTGCTGTTATTACTATTATCATCATCATTATCATCATCATCATCATCATTATTGTTTTCCTTACCATCTTTATCATTATTGTTAATATTGCTATTATCATTATTAGTATCATTATCATCCTTATGATTATTGTTAATATCATTATCATTATCATCATTATTTTATTATCACCATCATTATTGCTCTCATTTTCATCATATCCATCATCAGTAACGTCATTATTATCATTAGTTTTCTCCTTTTCTTTCTTATCATTTCGGTATAGAAGATTAAGATTGTTGAAGCTAAATTTAACTTATTTGTGTGTGTGTGTGAGAGAGAGAGAGAAAGAGAGAGAGAGAAAGAAAGAGAGAGAGAGTGAGGGAGAGAAAGAGAATAGAGAGTGAGTGAGATTGCTA
>NW_028234416.1:5631344-5636344 GCF_977035675.1 Penaeus japonicus | reverse complement strand
AGATAGATAGATAGAGAGAGAGAGGGGGGGGGAGAGAGAGAGAGTGAAAGGGAAAGAAAGAGAGAGAGGGGGGGAGAGAGAGAGTGAAAGGGAGAGAAAGAGAGAGAGAGAGAGAGAGAGAGAGAGAGAGAGAGAGAGAGAGAGAAAAAGGGAGAGAAAGAGAAAGAGAAAGAGAGAGAGGAGAGAGAGAATGAAAGAGAGAGAAAGAAAGAGAGAGAGAGAGAGAGAGAGAGAGAGAGAGAGAGAGAGATAGACAGAGAGAGAGGGAGAGAGAAATGAATATGCGTGAATGTGCATGTCTAGGAAGATAGGTCGATAGATTGAGAAAAAAATAGACAGACAGATAGCCAGACAAATAGATGAATAAAAGGATACACATGTAAACCTATATAGACACAGACATCAATACAGATAGATTTAGTTCGATAGATAGATAAACAGAACATCAATGCTACCCTTCATCTTCAAGATACTTAGCTAACCTCTCAGTGCTAGATCCCCCTTCTTACGATAGACAAGACTGTGATTGATCGCTATTTCAATTTCCCTTCCATTCTTTGCCCCGCTGTTATCTCATCATCATCATCAGTGGCTCTTATTCATCACGTGATACGGACTCGATCCTAAATTTGACCCGACTTATTTTGGCCACAAACGCGTATTTTGGTTTCGTATTTGGGTCGTTGGGTCGGGGTTATAGTGTGTGGCTTCGGTGGTTTTGTGTTTCTGTTGTTGGGTTTTGTGTTTCTGTTGTTTGGTGGTTTTGTGTTTCTGTTGTTTGGTGGTTTTGTGGTTTTGTGTTTCTGTTGTTTGGTAGTTTTGTGTTTTTGTTGTTGGGTTTTGTGTTTCTGTTGTTGGGTTTTGTGTTTCTGTTGTTTGGTGGTTTTGTGTTTCTGTTGTTGGGTTTTGTGTTTCTGTTGTTGGGTTTTGTGTTTCTGTTGTTTGGTGGTTTTGTGTTTCTGTTGTTTGGTGGTTTTGTGTTTCTGTTGTTGGGTTTTGTGTTTCTGTTGTTTGGTGGTTTTGTGTTTCTGTTGTTTGGTGGTTTTGTGTTTCTGTTGTTTGGTGGTTTTGTGTTTCTGTTGTTGGGTTTTGTGTTTCTGTTGTTGGGTTTTGTGTTTCTGTTTTTTGGTGGTTTTGTGTTTCTGTTGTTTGGTGGTTTTGTGTTTCTGTTGTTGGGTTTTGTGTTTCTGTTGTTTGGTGGTTTTGTGTTTCTGTTGTTTGGTGGTTTTGTGTTTCTGTTGTTTGGTGGTTTTGTGTTTCTGTTGTTGGGTTTTGTGTTTCTGTTGTTTGGTGGTTTTGTGTTTCTGTTGTTGGGTTTTGTGTTTCTGTTTTGTGGTTTTGTGTTTCTGTTGTTTGGTGGTTTTGTGTTTCTGTTGTTTGGTGGTTTTGTGTTTCTGTTGTTTGGTGGTTTTGTGTTTCTGTTGTTGGGTTTTGTGTTTCTGTTGTTTGGTGGTTTTGTGTTTCTGTTGTTGGGTTTTGTGTTTCTGTTTTGTGGTTTTGTGTTTCTGTTGTTTGGTGGTTTTGTGTTTCTGTTGTTTGGTGGTTTTGTGTTTCTGTTGTTGGGTTTTGTGTTTCTGTTTTGTGGTTTTGTGTTTCTGTTGTTTGGTGGTTTTGTGTTTCTGTTGTTGGGTTTTGTGTTTCTGTTTTGTGGTTTTGTGTTTCTGTTGTTTGGTGGTTTTGTGTTTCTGTTGTTTGGTGGTTTTGTGTTTCTGTTGTTTGGTGGTTTTGTGTTTCTGTTGTTGGGTTTTGTGTTTCTGTTGTTTGGTGGTTTTGTGTTTCTGTTGTTGGGTTTTGTGTTTCTGTTTTGTGGTTTTGTGTTTCTGTTGTTTGGTGGTGTTGTTCTTGTGTTGTTTGGTGGTTTTGTGTTTCTGTTGTTTGGTGGTTTTGTGTTTCTGTTGTTGGGTTTTGTGTTTCTGTTGTTTGGTGGTTTTGTGTTTCTGTTGTTGGGTTTTGTGTTTTCTGTTCTTTGGTGGTTTTGTGTTTCTGTTGTTTGGTGGTTTTGTGTTTCTGTTGTTGGGTTTTGTGTTTCTGTTGTTGGGTTTTGTGTTTCTGTTGTTGGGTTTTGTGTTTCTGTTGTTTGGTGGT
The DNA here is from genome assembly GCF_977035675.1 of Penaeus japonicus. NCBI lineage: Eukaryota > Metazoa > Arthropoda > Malacostraca > Decapoda > Penaeidae > Penaeus > Penaeus japonicus. The sequence continues at coordinate 5,634,259 of NW_028234416.1, read as the reverse complement.
TTTGTGTTTCTGTTCTTTGGTGGTTTTGTGTTTCTGTTGTTTGGTGGTTTTGTGTTTCTGTTGTTTGGTGGTTTTGTGTTTCTGTTGTTTGGTGGTTTTGTGTTTCTGTTGTTTGATGGTTTTGTGTTTCTGTTGTTGGGTTTTGTGTTTCTGTTGTTTGGTGGTTTTGCGTTTCTGTTGTTTGGTGGTTTTGTGTTTCTGTTGTTTGATGGTTTTGTGTTTCTGTTGTTTGATGGTTTTGTGTTTCTGTTGTTGGGTTTTGTGTTTCTGTTGTTTGGTGGTTTTGTGTTTCTGTTGTTTGGTGGTTTTGTGTTTCTGTTGTTTGATGGTTTTGTGTTTCTGTTGTTGGGTTTTGTGTTTCTGTTGTTTGGTGGTTTTGCGTTTCTGTTGTTGGGTTTTGTGTTTCTGTTGTTGGGTGGTTTTGTGTTTCTGTTGTTGGGTTTTGTGTTTCTGTTGTTGGGTTTTGTGTTTCTGTTGTTTGGTGGTTTTGTGTTTCTGTTGTTTGGTGGTTTTGTGTTTCTGTTGTTGGGTTTTGTGTTTCTGTTGTTGGGTTTTGTGTTTCTGTTGTTTGGTGGTTTTGTGTTTCTGTTGTTGGGTTTTGTGTTTCTGTTGTTGGGTTCTGTTGTTTTTCCATTTGGTGGTTCAGAGGTTCCGCTCGATGGTTCATATTTCTGTTCGTTGGTTCTGCGTTTCCGTTCGCTGTTTGTTTGTTTGTTTGTTTTCCCTTGCATTTCATTTAGCTTGTTCTGCATTTCCGTTATTTGGCTTTATTTTTATTTCATTTTCATCTTCATCTTTTTTGGCTCTATCCGTCATTTGCCTTTATACTTCCCTAAGCTAGATCCTTCTTGCCTTTCACTGTTTGGAATCACTCTTTTTATTGCAAGTTATCTCCCTTAAAAAAAAAAAAAAAAAAAAAAAAAAAAACGTTTGAAAAATAATGATGTTTAACAATTCGATAAACAAACAAATTTTGATTAAGTCTGTTCTTCTGAGGAATAGATTATAAGGATGAGAATTACGCTGAAAATCACTATGCCAGAGAAAATAACATCAATTCTATTCCAGTGTTTGTCTTATCTCATCTCCAAGAGGTATTGCAAAATTGGGATTGATTGGGGTTAAAAAAAAAAAAAAACACAACAACAATAGGTAAATACACTTTATTTGCACAGAGCCATGATTTTGTTTATTCTATAGCTCCGCCTCCTAAATTCCAGCCGTGTAAAACTAACAGCACTAAGTTAGCAGGATATTTTGGCAGAGAAATATTGTTCGTTCAGATACAAGGGAACCGTTGCTGTCTCTCGTAATTCGTCTGGCTGGAAACAAATCGTTTTTTTTTCCCCGCAAAGGCTTTTTGAATTATGTATCAAAAAGAATTATATGAGGCTAATCAAAGAAATTCGTACCTAAAAGAGTGTGGTTGGGATAATCAAACAATCAGTTTTAATCCCTTGATTAGTTTGTTTGGAATGAAGATTAGGCATATAGAAGTGCTCATGTATACGCAAATATATACTAGTGTGTGTGTGTGTGTGTGTGCATATATTTGTGTGTGTGCATATGTACACATATTATGTGTGTGTATATATATATATATATATATATATATATATATATATATATATATATATATATATATGTATATATATATATATATATATATATATATATATGTATATATATATATATATATATATATATATATAAATATATATGTTTATTCATGTATGTATGCATGTATGTATCTATGTATGTGGGTGTGTATGTATGTGTTTGTATGTGTGTATGTGTACGAACATGTGAACATAGTGTAGTAGTGTTGCTTCATAATGTCATACCTTCCTACATGATTCAAGTGTGTGAGTTATTCATCTGCTACAGTATTTACTATTGCTTTCAATATTAGTGTGACAGAACACAGATATGAATTCTCGTCAAATAGAAAGCATTTTTATTACTATAATGCAGTACATGCTAGCATTTTTTTTTGCGATATATATATATATATATATATATATATATATATATATATATATATATATATATATATATGTATGTATGTATGTATGCATGTGTGTGTGTGTGTGTGTGTGTGTAAAGATAGATAGATATAGATTTTATATATATATATATATATATATATATATATATATATATATATATATATATATATATATAAAGAGAGAGAGAAAGGGTGAGAGAGAAATAAAAAAAAAAGAGAGAGAGAGCGAGTGAGAGAGAACGAAAGAGTCCATATATGTGCATATAAACTACAAAACCTACATAATCATCTGCCACTCTACCTTGGACTAAACACCGACCAGTTCAAACGACGGTCCGGGCGCTTCTCCAGAGAGACCTATATTAAAGCCGCCGCTCGCTTATCCCTTGGTCTGGGCGCCGAGGAAGGCCACGGAGATCCAAAAATCACGAGTGGAAGCTGCACAAGATCAGCGGAGAAGCTGGCTTGGAGCGAGAGAGAAGGAGGAAGGGGAGAGAGAAAGAGAGAGAGGGGGGGGGTAAGTTGGTGGAGAGGGAGAGAGAGAGAGAGAGAGAGAAAGAAAGAGAGAGAGAGGGGCAGAGGGGGGAGTGAGAGAGTGCGAGTGGGGGGGGGGGGTAGGCTGGGGAGCGGAGAGAGTGTGAGAGGGAGAGGGAAAGAGAGTGAGGAAGGAGAAAGAGATTGAGAGTGAGGGAAAAAAGAAATCCCGTAGGAGAAAGAGAAAGCAAGCGGTCGAGAGGGAGAGCGAGGAGGGGGGGTGTTACCTCCTTGTGCGTGCCCGTTGCTGGAGAGGTATGCGCTGAGGTCTGGAGGGAGAGCGAGGAGAGAGAGAGAGGCGAGAGAAGAGCGAGAGAGAGATGTAGGAGAGTGAGAGATTGGAGTAGAGGGAGAGAGAGAGAGGGAGGAGAGC
>NW_028234416.1:5623844-5626344 GCF_977035675.1 Penaeus japonicus | reverse complement strand
TTATAGTCTTTTCCCAAACGCTAACGACCGGCATTGATCGGGTTCAGCTGGTGGACAACTTTGTGGGAATTCTAGTTTTTGTTTAGGTGGAAGGGAATTTTGTGGGGATTCTAGTTATTTATTTAGGTGGAAGGGAATTTTGTGGGGATTCTAGTTTTTGTTTAGGTGGAAGGGAATTTTGTGGGGATTATAGTTTTTGTTTAGGTGGAAGGAAACTTTGTGGGGATTCTAGTTTTTGTTTAGGTGGAAGGAAACTTTGTGGGGATTATAGTTTTTGTTTAGGTGGAAGGAAACTTTGTGGGGATTCTAGTTTTTGTTTAGGTGGAAGGAAACTTTGTGGGGATTCTAGTTTTTGTTTAGGTGGAAGGAAACTTTGTGGGGATTCTAGTTTTTGTTTAGGTGGAAGGAAACTTTGTGGGGATTCTAGTTTTTGTTTAGGTGGAAGGAATCTTTGTGGGAATTCTAGTTTTTTTTTTAGGTGGAATGAAACTTTGTGGGGATTATAGTTTTTGTTTAGGTGGAAGGAAACTTTGTGGGGATTAAAGTATTTGTTTAGGTGGAAGGAAACTTTGTGGGGATTTTAGTTTTTGTTTAGGTGGAAGGAAACTTTGTGGGAATTCTAGTTTTTGTTTAGGTGGAAGGAAACTTTGTGGGGATTTTAGTTTTTGTTTAGGTGGAAGGAAACTTTGTGTGAATTCCAGTTTTTTTTAGGTGGAAGGGAATTTTGTGGGAATTCCAGTTTGTTTGTTTTTTTAGGTGGAAGGGAATTTTGTGGGAATTCCAGTTTTTTTTTTTTTTTTTTTAGGTGGAAGGGAACTTTGTGGGGATTCTAGTTTTTGTTTATGTGGAAGGACACTTTGTGGAATTTCTAGTTTTTGTTTATGTGGAAGGAAACATTGTGGGAATTCTTGTTTTTGTTTAGGTGGAAGGAAACTTTGTGGGAATTCTAGTCTTTGTTTAGGTGGAAGGGCACTTTGTGGGGATTCTAGTTTTTGTTTAGGTGGAAGGGAATTTTGTGGGAATTCTAGTTTTTGTTTAGGTGGAAGGGAATTTTGTGGGGATTCTAGTTTTTGTTTAGGTGGAAGGGAATTTTGTGGGGATTCTAGTTTTTGTTTAGGTGGAAGGAAACTTTGTGGGGATTCTAGTTTTTGTTTAGGTGGAAGGAAACTTTGTGGGGATTCTAGTTTTTGTTTAGGTGGAAGGAAACTTTGTGGGAATTCTTGTTTTTGTTTAGGTGGAAGGGAATTTTGTGGGAATTCTAGTTTTTGTTTAGGTGGAAGGAAACTTTGTGGGGATTCTAGTTTTTGTTTAGGTGGAAGGAAACTTTGTGGGGATTCTAGTTTTTGTTTAGGTGGAAGGAAACTTTGTGGGGATTCTAGTTTTTGTTTAGGTGGAAGGAAACTTTGTGGGGATTCTAGTTTTTGTTTAGGTGGAAGGAAACTTTGTGGGGATTCTAGTTTTTGTTTAAGTGGAAGGAAACTTTGTGTGAATTCTAGTTTTTGTTTAGGTGGAAGGAAACTTTGTGGGAACTCAAACTTTGTCTTGGTGAACTTTGTGGAATTCAAAGTTATGTTTCGGTGGAAGGGTTCTTTATGGGAATTCTAGATTTTGTTTTTGAAGCAGGGAACTTTATGGGAATTCTAGATTTTGTTTTGGTGGAGGAAACCCTGTGCGAGGCCCATTTTTTGTATCGATGGAGGAAAACATTGTGAGAATTCCACTTCCTCCTCCGATGGAGAACAGCATCCCGACTCGCATCCCGGTGGAAAGGAATCTTACGGAAATGCCGTCACGTGTAGCGTTGGAGAAGGACACTGAAGGAGTTGTCCCTCCTGTTCCGGCGGATGAAAAGACAGTCCTAGTTCCCCTCCCGTGTTCCGCTGGGATACGCCCCTCTTGATACCTTCGATCCCCGGCTGTGGATCTGGGATAAACTTGCACCAAGGACGATTACTGGAAACAACAATTTACTGGTATATTGCACTCGACATTTTATAGGTATGTGTGCGGGGGAAGCCTTGCATGCGCGGGAGACTTTAGCCACCTTTTGCTTTTATGTTTTTATTTTTGCTTGTATCCATGACTGCGTTTCTTCTTGAGTGATTGAAGGACATTTAGGAGGAAAAGTAGAGAAAAGAGAAAACGCAAGAAAAGTTAGATAGATAGAAAAAAAAGGGGAAATGTTTCAGAGGGGACGAAATGTGAGATAGGCGTTTCTAAAGGTTTCCTCCAGACTACCGATCTCGTCAGCATCATGTGCTTTAAGGCTCAGTACCGAATGGTTAAAGAAAAAAAAAAGCGTGTTTTCTGCAAATGTTCATCTGAGGACAAAGACGACATTATGAACGACGTAAGTGCTTCCTTCTCTTGGAGTAGAAAAAATGAGATGTTCTGTGTCTAAACCGAGTTTTTGAAAGTTATTTTTCCCCTACATTTCACTTTTCGTTTCTTTTTGCTCTTAGTTTTATGACTTGCATGCCTGTTGGTGATGAGGGTTTCC
>NW_028234416.1:5588844-5593844 GCF_977035675.1 Penaeus japonicus | reverse complement strand
TACTTACTTACTTACTTTATCTTTACTTACTTACTTAATTATAATCTTACTTACTTACTTATATTACTTACTTATTACTTATAATCTTACTTATTACTTATATTTACTTAATTAATTATACTTAATTAATTACATATACTTACTTACTTCCTTACTTATCACTTACTTACTTATACTTACTTACTTAATACTTACTTACTTATAATACTACTTACTTCATTACTTACTTAAACTTACTTAATTAATTACTTTACCCTTAATTACTTAATTAATTACACTTAACTTATTTCTTACACTTAATTACTTAATTAACACTTTCTTACTTACTTACCCTTTATTACTTAACCCTTAATTACTTACCCATTAATTACTTATTACTTACTTAATTATATTACGTACTTACTTATACTTATTACTTAATTATACTTACTTACACTTATACTTACTTATTTTACAATTAATACTTACTTACTTACTTACTTACTTACTTACTTACTTACTTACTTACTTACCTACCTACCTACCTACCTACCTACCTACCTACCTACCTACCTACCTACCTACCTACCTACCTACCTACCTACCTACCTACCTACCTACCTACCTACCTACCTACCTACCTACCTACCTACCTACCTACCTACCTACCTACCTACCTACCTACCTACCTACCTACCTACCTACCTACCTACCTACCTACTTACTTACTTACTTACTTACTTACTTACTTACTTACTTACTTACTTACTTACTTACCTACCTACCTACCTACTTACTTACTTACTTACCTACTTACCTACCTACCTACCTACTTACTTATTACTTACTTACTTATTACTTACTTACTTACTACGTACTTGCTTACTTATTACTTACTTACTTATTACTTACTTACTTACTTATTACTTACTTACTTACTTACTTACATACTTATTACTTACTTACTTACTACGTACTTGCTTACTTACTACTTACTTACTTACTTACTACTTACTTACTTACTTATTACTTACTTACTTACTTATTACTTACTTATTTACTACTTACTTACTTACTTACTTACTTACTTACTTACTTACTTACTTACTTATTACTTACTTACTTACTTACTTACTTACTTACTTATTACTTACTTACTTACTTACTTATTACTTACTTACTTACTTACTTATTACTTACTTACTTATTACTTACTTACTTACTTACTTACTTACTTACTTACTTACTTACTTACTTATTACTTCCTTACTTATTACTTACTTATTTACTTTCTTTACTTATTACTTACTTATTTACTTTCTTTACTTACTTATCACTTACTTACTTACTTTACTTATTACTTACTTATTTACTTTCTTTACTTATTACTTACTTATCTACTTTCTTTACTTATTACTTCCTTACTTCCTTCCTTACTTCCTTACTTATTTCCTTACTTACTTCCTTCCTTACTTACTTCCTTACTTACTTACTTCCTTACTTACTTACTTACTTACTTACTTACTTACTTACTTACTTACTTACTTATTTACTTACTTACTTACTTACTTACTTACTGACTTACTTCCTTACTTATTACTTATTTACTTTCTTTACTTATTACTTACTTATTTACTTTCTTTACTTATTACTTACTTATTTACTTTCTTTACTTATTACTTACTTATTTACTTTCTTTACTTATTACTTACTTATTTACTTTCTTTACTTATTACTTACTTATTTACTTTCTTTACTTATTACTTACTTATTTACTTATTTACTATTCTTTACTTACTTACTTACTTACTTACTTACTTACTTACTTACTTACTTACTTATTTACTTACTTACTTACTTACTTACTTACTTACTTTCTTTACTTACTTACTTACTTATTTACTTACTTCCTTACTTATTACTTACTTATTTACTTCCTTTACTTACTTACTTACTTATTTACTTACTTACTTACTTACTTACTTACTTACTTACTTACTTACTTACTTATTTACTTTCTTTACTTACTTACTTACTTATTACGTACAGCAGCGACGAGCGATTCCAGGTTCGCTACGTCAAACAGGACAACGTGAGTATTCTAGAGCATAGAGGGCGGAGAATTCTAGTAGAACTGGACTCTTAGGAAGGGAGGATCAGCTAGTTGCATAGAGAGAGGTTAATTCTAGTAGAACTGGACTGTTAGGAAGGGAGGATCAGCTAGTTGCACAGAGAGAGGTTAATTCTAGTAGAACTGGACTCTTAGGAAGGGAGGATCAGCTAGTTGCATAGAGAGAGGTTAATTCTAGTAGAACTGGACTGTTAGGAAGGGAGGATCAGCTAATTGTTTAGGATTACATGTTCTAAATTGAAGTGACCTGTTAGGGTTTTGTAGAGTTAGAATGTATGAATGTCTGTTAGGTGCAGTGAAGAATTCCATTTTTGGAAAGGATGGTTTGATTGTGTATTATAAGATAACTTTGTTATAACGGGAGGATCTGTTCGTATGATATAGGATTAAGTTAGTATATAGAACGATTTGTTAGTGCAATGTAGGCTTAAATTGTTAGAATTGGAGGATCTGTTAGTGCCCTTTAGGATTAAATTTGAAGAAAGGAGTATCTATCATTGTAGTGTAGGATTAAATTGGTAGTCAGAAGAACTTATTCAAAAAGTGTATGATCAAGTTGTTGGAAAAGATTTATTAGTGTAGTATGGACTTAAGTTTGTATATAAGAAAAAATGGGATTAAAATGGATAGAAAACGTAGTGTAAGATCAAATTAGTGAGAAAAGGAAGATATGTTAATGTAAGCCATGATATAAATCCTTACCTAATTGAACGAAGAACGAAGGAATTTATCGGACAAAGTGATCAAAATCAGCTGAGGAGAGCGAAGCCAGCTGTTCTGGTAAATAAAGAGCCAGCTGGTAAGATGAGAAGGCGATCGGCAAGACATAAACAAGATTAATGAGTTAGTGATGAGTTTATTGAGCAAGAGGGTGAGAACTATCCGGTGAGGCTTATAATTACATATCAGGAATTAAGGGTTAGTTCGGAAATATGAGGCATTTAAAGGAAAGTAAATTTAATGAGGCTGTAAATTAAGTGAAAACAAGTGAGAATTTCGCAGTGGCAGTTTGGAGTTGCTTAAATTAGTCAATTAGGATAATTAGTTAATGAGAGTGTCAGAAACGTAATGACAGTTTGGGCGTAATTAATGGTAAGATGGATGCTCGGATACGATTTGATTGCGGGATCAGACATGGATCTTTTAGTTAACTATGTTAGAGAAATGGTCTGCTATATTTTGTTTAATTATATATTGTTTTTCAGAGAAATGTATATGTATATACATGTTTATATGCATATATGTATATATACATATATATGTATATATATACATATATATGTTTATATATACATATATATGCATATGTATATATATATATATATTATATATATATGTGTGTGTGTGTGTCCGTGTGTGTGTGAACATATATATACATACATAAGCCTATATGCATAATTAAATTTATATTTCAGAAATTTATCATTCATTTATTTTTCTTTCCTAGTCATTCGGATTCGATGAAAAAGAAAAAACAAAAAAAACATATGAATAAACAAAACCAAGATAAAGCCTTTCCGAGTCTCCAGTGGCTTGACAAATATACATATATTATTTCCCGAATCATCTCTCTCTCACAAAAAAAAAAAATAATAATAATAATAATAATGCTCTCAGATGGAAAACCTATATCTTCGGCCTAAAAGAATAAAGAAATCTTTGATATTCTGATATTGAGATGCTGCTCTCCCTCCTCTCAGATTTATAGAGCGGAGTCTATGATTCCACGTAGCATCACCTGTGATTTAGTGATGACAGAAACGTCCATGTGGCAGAGAATTGAAAGTCATATTTCCATCAAACTTTCAGTAGTTATATATATATATATATATATATATATATATATATATATATAGAGAGAGAGAGAGAGAGAGAGAGAGAGAGAGAGAGAGAGAAAGAGAAAGAGAAAGAGAGAGAGAGAATGGATATAGAAAAATTTCTAATATAAATATATAATATATAGAATATATATATATATATATGAGAAAGTGTTGTGTGTGTGTGTGTGAGTGTGTGAGATGTAGATATATTATTATACTTATATATTCTATTTTTGTATAATTTATATATTATCTATATTTTGTGTTGTTCTGTGTGTTGTATGTCTATTTTCTTTCTTTTCGTCCAAAAGAGAAGAACAGACAGTAGGGAGAGGGTAATGGGTGGGTGGATGGGTGGGGGGCTGGAGGGTAATCTAAGTCTTTGATCTAACGTTCTTTTATGGATATACGATGTGTTACCATCGACACTTGAAAAGATATGATGTGTTATAATGATGATCGGGAAAATGATGACCGTTATATTAATGACAAGATATTGTGATGATGAGACATTGAATCACGATATTGATGATTTTATTGAAAGTGTTGATTTAATGATAATGAGTGTTATGATGACATTCATTAAGATAAGCAGCATGAATAGTAACGGTTATGATATAAATGCTAGTGGTGTTTATATAAAAATATGATTGTTATTGATAGAGTTAGTAAGGGGAGTATTAGTATCGCTGATGAAAATGATTCAAATGTGATATTGTAAGGAAAAAAATGTAAGGAAAAAAACATAAATAATACAAACACAAACAACAATCATAATGATAATATTAACTATAATAAAGTTAACAATAGTAATGAAATTAGTCATTATTTTCATTAATCGTTATCATTAATAGCATCTTTATTTCATAGTTCCCGTATCAACACCTCCATAACCATGATAATTATCACCATAAAACCAGCAATTAATGTACCAGACAAATTAATTGGAAGTGACGCCTCTTATGGAAATACTGAAGAAGGTGGGTGCCTCGCGTCAGAAATAAATTAGGTTCCCATTTGCCAGATAGCTAACTTCATTAGACATGAGAGGTCTGTGTGTCTTAGGCAAT
>NW_028234416.1:5576344-5583844 GCF_977035675.1 Penaeus japonicus | reverse complement strand
TATTTTTCTTTAGTTTCATTTATGTATTTGTATATCTGTTAATCGATTTATTTATCTTTTCATTCATTTATCTATCTCGCTTTCGTCCGCTTCATTTTTTTTTCTTTCTTTCTTTCTTTTTTTTTATCTGCTTTATGACAATATGGACAGTAGTTTCATCGACTTTTCAATTTCCATCCATTTATTTGTTAGACAAATTAGAAAGGTAGTTTCGTCCACCCTTTTATTTTTATCTTTTTCTTGACAAATGAGGTGGTTTTGTCGAGTTTTATAGACGCTTCTATTGGACAAATTAGAGAGCGTTTTTCAATAGGCGAGTCTGTCAGGCAGCAAAATCGGTGATAAAGAGGGAATGGACTCGTGTAGATGAGGATTTTTTTTTTCTCTTCGTCTCTCTCTCTCGTGCTCTCTCTCTCTATCTCTCTCTCTCTCTCTCTCTCTCTCTTCTTTCTCTATTTGTCTGTTTGTCTGCCTATGCCTAGGTACCTGTCTCAGCTTCTCTCTCTCTCTTTCTCTCTCTCTGTCTCTATCTATCTATCTGTCTGTCTGCCTATCTCTGTCTCTATCTGTCATTAACTCCATACCCCCACCCTCTCTCTCTGTCTTTCAGTCTTTCTACCTATGCCTACCTAGCCGTATCGATCGCTATCTGTCTACCTCTATCTACCTCTCAAATACTGTCTATCTGTAAGGCTGCCTATCCATCTATTTTTTTTCTGTATCTATCTTTCTCAAAATAATATATTTTAAACTATCATCCCCCACACAGCCCGATGTACCTGAGCGAAAGAGAAATGCCCCCCCCCCCCTTCGAAAAAAATAAGGCCGGGATATGTAAACTACGAGAGCCAGGGGGGGGGGGAACGGAGGAGCAGGGAGTGGGGAGGTGGTAGGAGGAAGAGGGAGAAGGAAGTTAGGAATTGGAAGCTTGTGTAAGGGTAGGGGGTGGGGTAGAGGGAGTGAGGGAGGGACGGGAGGAGTTGAGGAAGAGGGAAGGAAGGAAGGAGATAGGATGGGGAGAGGGAAGAGGGAGAGGTGGGAAGTGAGAGGGAGAGATTGAGGGGAAGGAAGGGGCGAAGGATGGGGAAGATGAGAAGTGGGGGAGGGAAGGATTGAGGGAAGAAAGAGAGGGAAGTGGGATGAAGGGATGGGGTAGGAAGGGAGTGGGGAAGGAGAGAAGGTGGGGGAATTAGAAGAAGGAGCGAGGGAAGGCAGATGTGGAAGAGAGGGGATAGAAAGTGGGGGGGGGGGCGCTGCCATGGCTGTCGCGGCCAGATCAATCTGACACAATTCAACCCCAATTACTCCCTTTACGCCCGAGTTCCGCCGCTGAGAGAGGGAAGTGAGGGCGGCCCGACGGTCCTCCCACAGCCGAAGCCAAAGCCAGGACCCGCGTTCGGAGCCAGGAATTCCATTTAGGTCTGATCCTCAAAAGTATCGGCGGGTTTCGCGTTGAGTTAGTAATCATTTTGATAATCGTTTAATCCGCGTATTCGTGTTTAAATGATAACTAAAAATTCCCTTATGGTTAAGAGATTTCATGAAGATCTTCTTTCTTTTACTTCGCTTTGCTGACTCGTATGAAATTCGAATTGAAAAGCATATGTTTCTTTCTCTCTCTCTCTCTTTCTCTCTCTCTCTATATCTCTCTCTCTCTCTCTCTCTCTCTCTCTCTCTCTCTCTCTCTCTCTCTCTCTCTCCCGCTTTCCCGTTATTTCGGCCTCTTGAGAAATCTCTCTAAATCTCTTTCTTTCAGAACTCGCTCTTTCTCTCATTCTCCCTCTCCTCTATCAGATCACTCGCATCTGCCCATATTTCCTTCCCTTCCTCTCTCCAATATATCTCAGACACACGTGTGCAATCAAGCTAACCGCATGTAATTATCTTGCAAATCAGACGTGTCATTCATAGCACTTTTTTCTTTAATACATTGCCGGCTACGGAGAACGTTGGCGCGCGCACTGCACTGCGGAGATCAGCTGGGCAACGTTTACAGAAACGTTTTCCCGCGTTAATGATTTCCTGATGTGTTGTGATCCTCGGCATGGTTCGTTTTCTGAGATGTGTCTTATGGTACGAAGTGCTGAGGGTAGGAATCGTTTTATCATTGTGTGAGCACATCATCTGTGTAAGAGAGAAAGAGAGAGAGGGAGAGAGACGGAGGCCCAGAAGGAGGGGAAAAGGGGAGGGAAGAAGCGAGGGAATCCTCCACTTTCTCTCGTTCCTTCGGCCTCTTAAGAAATTCTTAATCTCTTTCTTTCAGAACTCGCTCTTCTCACTCCATTCCTCCTCTCCTCTATCCTATCACCTCACTCGGCCCATATCCTTATATCTTCCTCTTCCCAATAAAATATATAGACACAACGTGTGCAATCAAGCAATCCGCCGCATGTGATCTTGCAAATCAGACGTGTCATTCATAGCACTTTTTTCTTTAATACATTGTTGGTCTACGGAGAACAGATCGCGCGCAACTGCACGCACTGCGGAGCTGGGCAGTTTCATACAGAAACGATTTTTCCGGTTAAATGATTTCCTGATGTGTTGTGATCCTCGGTCTTGGTTTCGTTTGTCGAGAGGTGTTCTTATGGTTAGATCATTGTGATCACTCAATGTTGTATCATTGTGTGAGAGAGAGAGGGAGTGTAAGAGAGAAAGAGAGAGAGGGAGAGAGACGGAGGCCCAGAAGGAGGGGAAAAGGGGAGGGAAGAAGCGAGGGAGGGAGAGAGAACGAGATGGGGAAGGAAGGAGGGAAAGGGAGAGAGAACGAGAGGGGGAAGGAAGGAGGGAAAGAGATAGATGGTTAGAGAACATAAGAAAATTACAAAGAGAAGGGAGGGCAAAGAGAAAGTGAGTGATACGAGTAGAAGAGGGAGAATCGGGGAAATGGAGAAGGCAGAGGGGAAAGAGAGAGAGAGGATGAGATGAGAAAAAGAGAGAGAAGATTGATAAATTGAGAGAGATAGAAACAAAAAATATAGAGAGAAAGCGAAAGAGTATTGAAGAGAGAAAAGAAAACACACACCGACCCACTGATGAGCGTCCCTTTCAACAGGACTGGCAGCTGCACCTTCGCTACGTGCAGGTGCGGGATGCAGGAGAGTACGAGTGCCAGGTGTCGTCGCATCCTGCCACCAGCCTCTTCTCCACACTGCAAGTCGTCGGTGAGTTCAGTTCCCATCCTGTATTTCACTGTGAATCCTTTTTATTTCGTTTTACTTCGTTGTCTGTGCTTCCTTGGATCAGCTACCGTTGCTGTTGGTTGATAATAGCAACTAAGTTTCTTTTCTTTGTTTTTACTCTCCATCCATTTTTCTTTCGTCTGTTCTCCTCTCCCCCTTTCAGTAATACCTGTCTCATCGGTGATCTATCGGCCGTTCACTCTCTCCCTTCGCCTACCGCCTACTGCTCCTACAGGAAGCATGTCTTAGGAGATCCTATGCTACCCCAGCTGTCCACCCACCCTCTAATTCACTCTCAAAGTTATCCACTCTCCCTTTCCCTGTTGTGGTCAACCTCGTTTTAACGCTTGAAGGCGAAAAGGGAGCTGTCGCCTTCCCTTCTCGCAGCCTCCTATCAGCCTTGTTCACGCCTCAGGTTGTCGGATTCCATTTTCTCGGCAGGGACTCACTTATTCACCTATCGGGTTAGGCCTACAGACTTTGAAAGACGGCTGCTTGGCGATCTAGGGAAGTAGCGGGAGAACGACGTCGTAAATGGGTTTAAACAGAAGGCGAGTGATCCAAAGGCAGCGCGTGGTAAGTGGTCCACAGAGAGCAAGGGTGAATAATTCAGGGAGCGGAAACTCTGTACGAGCCGTCCGGGGGGAAAGTGCCCGGCCGCCAGAGTTTGGGGAGTTCCAAAAGAGTCACTTGTCCAGATAAGACTAAACCGTAAGTAGATGAAACGAGTCGTTCACCGTGAGAGATTCGAGACAGAAAATGACGGAAGTTGGGAAGACTGTTGTCCCGTTGCGCTCAAAGACGAGCACCAAGATCCAGATGAGGGAACAAGCGAAGAAGGAGACGAAGCAAAATGGTAAGTGGAGCGAGCGAAAGCGGTAGTTAAGGAAAGGTTACTGCCGCCCTGGATCTCCGGCCTTCCATGGAACCTGTCACGGAGTGTTTACTTTACGTCCAGCGTCATGGCAGAGGGGAAAAAAACTCTCGGTAGATGATGTATCGGGGGTGAATGGGACGCAGTGGCGAGCGTGTGCTGGTGTTTCATCATGTGGTGAAGGTGATCATAGAAGGCCGCGGTGTAGACTGTGGTGGTAGATCAGATCCACGGAATGTAGTAGTTCTAGACTTTTATATAGCGAAGGTGGTTTTGTAAAATTTCTTCCTTGGCGATAAAGTGTAAAGTGTTTTAGGAATCCTTAGATTCTAAAAAAGAGAGAAAAAAATACATATATATATATATATATATATATATATATATATATATATATATATATGTATATATACATATTTATTTATGCATATACATATATATATATATAAATATACATATATATTTATATATGGTAGCTCCAGCATGGTAGTGTTGGTGAATTTCTTTCCTTTGATAGCTCCGTATGATATTGGTAATGTGTTGTTGGAAGAGCCGAAGAAGGAGAACGATCGTAACAGGGAAGCCTTGCTGTTATCGGACATTCTCGGGCCCAGTGGAAGGAAAGGCTTGGAGTATTCCTGGGAAATTCGAGGGTAAACAAAAACAGTGGAAGTGTATACAGTGATTCGATCAGAGAAAACGGATATTGCAAAACCTTTGTAGACATAAGCGTTAGCAGGTACATGATGTTATAGATTTGCCACGAGTGAAGCAGACAGGAATGCTTCTTAGTAGCAAATGCAGCAAGTGTTCGGAGCATTCGTGTAAGCAGGTTAAGTTAACAGTCTCTTTATGATATTCTTTTTGAATCTAAGCTATCAATCAAATCTAATTACACTGTTACAGATTGCACAAAGCAATTGCAAAGGTTTGTCTTTGTTGATATTGTTAGACAAACGCAAACAGAGCATTTGCCTCTCGTGATTAATTTAAGTGTTGTTTTGTTCTTTGTGTATCAGTCAGATTTTAAACGTATCCTGCACTTGAGACTCCTTTCCTCCTTCCTCCTATGTATTCTACTTCTTCCTGAAGTATTCAGTATCTCCTTCTATGTTCTTCCTGTTGTCTCTTTTTCCCGTCCGGTAAGGAAGCTCCCTCCCATCCTGTATTCCTTCCTCCATATGAGAGTCCGGGTCCTTCCTCGCTCCGTAGATCCTCCTCCTCTCCGCCTGATCCCGCTGGGTCATTCCTGTCCTCCGAGGCACTTGCCGTCCGCCGTGCCCAAATATCCCGTCACTTTCTTTCCATTCTCTCCTCGAAACCCGCGTCCTTCCCAGTGTTACTTTCCTCCCCTGAGGCGTTCTCCCCTTCTATCCCATGTCCCGCAGGATATAACCTTTTCCTTTTCCATGAATCATATCCTCCTTTGCTTCCCTCGCCTCCCTTCCCTGGGGAGTCTCGTCCTCACACGCCAGCTCTGCTTCCAACAGAGGAATGTGAATGCTAAGGTGACTGAGCCATGTGTAACAGCGCAGTGGTGTGCAGGCGCGCTCACTGCCTCGGTGATTGTTTTCTTTTTCTTCTTTTCTTTTCTTTTCTTTTAATAATCACAGGAGCATTCCATAACGATGAACACGTTCACTACAATACATAATGGCTGACTTTTAAAACTCGAAACACTGCTTTAATTAAGAGTATTACATCTGCATATACGTTATTGGATTTCACGGTCCCTGTCCTTTCAATATCTTTGCTTCCTCTCATTTTACCATTCTTACTCGCTATTCTTTCCATGTACTCTATTTCTCTCGGGCGGGTTCTAGAGCAGACCCCTTTAACTGTCCATGCGATATATTCAAAAGCTTTATTTTTTCCTCCGTCAGGATTTCTAATTACCCGACAGCTTGCTTTTACAACCTGTCCCGGGAAAATTATCGAACGGCTGGTACCTTAACGACTTAACTAGATCCGGCCATCTCCTATACACACAACCTTTTGTTTATAGGTAGCCTTTTAACCTTTAATGTCTATGCCAGATACTCTTTAAAGCTACCTTAGTTTGCAGTTGTCTTGCATTCAACATAAAGCATCCATCAACTTGAAACTATTATGGTTAAGGTCGGCCATTGTTCTCACTCTCAAGTTCCTTTGTTCTCTCTCAGAGCTTGCCTCATGAAATACCCTTTTATATATATTTCCTCTGCTACTCTCTCCTTTTTTGGAATTATTTTCATGTGATTTTCAGTTCTGTATATGTGTTTATCTTATTATCATTAATCATTTCTCTTTTATCAGTTTCCTCTTTGATTTCTCCATCTTCCGTTCCTCCTACTCTCTTTAATTTATCTTGATTTATTTCCGTTTCTTATATCTTTTTTATCTCTATTCTTTTCTTCGGATGGCTTCCACATTCTTTTCCCATATAAGATTTTTAAATTCCGTCTGTATATTATATTTAATGTCACCTCCATCATTCGTTTTGAATAACCATATCTCTTATTCTAGTTGGTGTTACTCGTTAATATTTTTAACACCGCCATTGTTTTTTTGTTTTTGTTTTTTCCATAAGGAGCTGCCCAATGGTATCATCTATTTCTCTCTCTCTCTTTCTCACTCTCTCACTCACTATATATCTCTATCTCCCTCTCTCTCTCTCTCTCTCTCTCTCCATAAACAATGTGAATTTAGATTTGAAATTTGAAGACCGCCCTTGGTTTCCATTGAAGAGAAGCCCACTAATTTCATCCATGTCTCTCTCCCTTTCTGCCTCCGTGTGCAGAGCCGACGGCGGAGATCCTCGGAGGCCCGGAGAAATACATCAGGAGGGGGAGTTCCCTGCGCCTCGTGTGTCTGCTCAGGCACTACGAGACTCCCCCGGACTACGTGTTCTGGTATAACGGCGAGAGGAAGATGATTAACTACGACCAGCAGGTGGGTCGTCCCCTGAGGAGCCTGCAAGCCCTCTCGGCAGCTGCGTGTGGCCGAGGGGACACGTTACTGTGGAAGTGAAGACATTGGCAATTATCATCCCGTGTCTTTCTTTACATATATATTACCAAATGTGCTGAAATATATCTCAGCTGAATCTTTTCGGTGATGGCATTCTTTGTAAGAGCGTTTTATCCCTGATTGTTTTGGTTCATCTGTAAACCATATTGCTAAATAGTAGTAAGTTGATCGCAAAAGCATTCAAAAGCAAATTATGCCTATGAGTTTAGCCGTCGATAAAGATATTCCTACCGGGTGACGACCTTTTATTGAAAAACACGGACAGGACTTCCAAAACAAATAATCGTCACGTCTATTCCAGTGTTGAACAACTGTCAGCCGTTCACCGTGTAACTTGCGGTAAAAATCAAACGTCAGCATCAAATGCAGGGAAACTAATTAAACTTTTTTTTCGAATCAGATTCGCTACAATCGAAACTGAACCTGATTAAAAAGTAA
>NW_028234416.1:5551344-5553844 GCF_977035675.1 Penaeus japonicus | reverse complement strand
TGTGTGTTTGTTTGTGCGTGTGTGTGTGTGTGTTTGTTTGTGCATGTGTGTGTGTGTGTGTGTGTAGATATGTATAAATATATATAAATATAAATATATATATATATATATATATCTATATATATACATACATATATATATATAAACATACATATATATGTATGTATATATATATATATATATATATATATATATATATACATATATATATATGATATGAGGATAAGGATGATGTTGAGACAAACCAGCATCCTTTGTCCTTCAGGAGCAAGGGGATAAGATTCCATCCTTCGCTTCAGTTTGTTTCCAACTGCCATATGGTCGTTTACATGTGGCTATTACACGGTTTTTGATAATCAAGTGAGCTGATATTCTCTTGAATAGCGTTATTGCTCCATTATTTACCATGCATAACTACAATTTCCTTCGAAGATCAGAAAATATCAGGTGAACAAAACATTGCAACGTATCATATTCCGGGGAAATAATCATGAGAGCCAATGACAAGGATTTAATCAATGCTGCAGAACTCATGTTCAAAACCTCGGTAGCATGTAAGATAAACAATTTATTTTGTGATACATGTTGCGAATGTCGATATATGTTTAATGCAGCGTGCTAACTAGAAATATTTTTTAGCATATGTATACACATACACACACATGCATACACACACACACAATGCGCACACATACGCACACAGACATATATATATATATATATATATATATATATATATATATATATATATATATATATATATATATATATATACATGTGTGTGTGTGTGTGTACGCGCGCGTGTGTGTGTGTGCGTGCGTGTGTATGTGTGTGTGTTTATTCAGCACAGATATATTAAAATATATTTCGTCGCATATCTGATGTATATTCCTGTTTTCTCAAAACGAATATACTGGAAACAAACAAATATATATTTTTTGAATCGTATAACATATTTTCAGGAAAAATAAATGTGAATTTCATAAAGGTAAATCATGGAAATACACAATTAGAAGCTGTTCGCTCTTTTAGTAACAAAATCAGTTATGAATCGTCGACTTTCTCTGTTTTGGTTCCGTTTTCTGAATTCAGTATATAAAGATACCTTCGTCAGGAGAGAGTTGCAAATTCATCATTATTTTACGAACCTTCCCATATTGATATGCTGAATAATTCCATATCAGTCGGAAAGAAATGTAAAGTAAAATATCTCGTTTTTTTTCACGGAATAAAAAGTAATGCATTGTTAACAGAGGAATTGGACAAAGTTCATTGGGGTGAATTCAGAAAAGGCAGAAAGGAGATTTAACAAGACCATAAAGCAAGTTATGTATTTGGCGTGTTTTCATTATGAAGGTAGAGCACTCTCTCACTCTCACTCTCTCTCACTTTCTCTCTCTCTCTCTCTCTCTCTCTCTCTCTCTCTCTCTCTCTCTCTCTCTCTCTCTCTCTCTCTCTCTCTCTCTCTCTCTCTCTCTCTCCCTCTCTCTCTCTCTCTCTCTCTCTCTCTCTCTCTCTCTCACACTCTCTCTCTCTCTCACTCTCTCTCTCTCTCTCTCTCTCTCTCTCTCTCTCCCCCTCTCTCCTCTCTCTCTCTCTCTCTCTCTCTCTCTCTCTCTCTCTCTCTCTCTCTCTCTCTCTCTCTCTCTCCTCTCTCTCTCTCTCTCTCTCTCTCTCTCTCTCTTCTCTCTCTCTCTCTCTCTCTCTCTCTCTCTCTCTCTCTCTCTCTCTCTCTCTCTCTCTCTCTCTCTCTCTCTCTCTCTCTCTCTCTCTCTCTCTCTCTCTCTCTCTCTCCATCTATCCACCTATGTAAATCTTTCTCTCTGTTACTCTCTCTTCATTTCTTCTTCCTCTTTTCTAAGTCTCTATGATAATTCAGATGAAAATAAAACATTAACAAAATCACTGCATTACGACCTCATTAAGGAAGACGAATCAGCGGCAAAATAAGGAATATCCTCACCCACAGTCGACTAGAAGCCATCAACTTTGAAAATTGAAGTAATGATCATGAAAAGCAGTGTTCTGTTTTTAAAAGAACCATGAAAAGAATATAAAACAACCAATATACAACAGAATATTGCTTACATCATTAAATCAGTGCTCCGTTTGAATAGGAAAACCCATACCCTCGATAGATATACTTTTGAATTCAAATCATTTTTGTTAAAGAAAATACTAATTAACTGAGTACACTTCATATTTCTATATTCAGATAGGTTTATATGTAAGAGGTGTGTATTGTGAAATAATGAATGGTAGTCATAATTCCCAGTGTACAAAACAACTGATTCTAAAGTTTAAAACAAACTGCCAGGTTGCATTTAATTAATTGGACGTTCATGGCACTTCATGTCCAATTCACTGTGATAAGTAATAAGAGTCCTGCACAGATATGAATACAACGATTAAAAAAAGGGTCCAACTATGAATTTTATGAGACAGTATCTTTCATTAATGGATGTTGCAATTTAGAGGTACATATGTTGCACGCATTAAT
>NW_028234416.1:5536344-5541344 GCF_977035675.1 Penaeus japonicus | reverse complement strand
TCAAAACTTTAATTCTGCAATGAGAGTAATAATGAATAATAACTTCAGAATATCACGCAAAATATTTAAGTGAATGAACTTTAAAATATTGAAAACCTGCTACAACATAGAGATCAGAAATTCGCTGCTAGAAAACCGAACTGTATTAGGGGAAAATAGGAGCAAGGGGACGCCCACAAAATATTTCTTAGAACATCAGCTTTAGCGCGTGGAACAAAAGCATTTCTGAAAGTGCCACTGTGCACCAGAATAGAAAAATATCCACGCATCTCAGTAAAGCTTTTGGAATATGTATGATTGAGAATAGTCCTGGTATGTAAGATATGAATTTGTCGTAATGCTCATGATGGAATATTGAGATGTTGACGATCCAAAAATCATACATAAGGTCACATGCTTGCCAGATAACATACAGGGGTTTCACACAGGACTTAAAATCCTGGACTGTGGGTTTTAGACACTCCAGATACACTAGTCTAGATTTTGTATCGCCCTCCTCTTGGTGTCCGGAAAAATGGATCACTAGATTCAGAGTTTAGTAATGACTGCTGTATCGGAAATATCTGATTTTATTCAAATAACAGTATCATTTTTATAATTGTATTCTGATCCAGAAAATACAAAGTGAAAAGCTCGCAACAATGAAATCAGAATATATGTTACTTTCGTTACATTTGATACCTACTTCGACTGTTGGAATTCTATTTTGAAAGTTGATGGAAAGGAATATTTGGATATACATCTGAAATCGAGATATCAAGTTCCTTTCCCTTTTACTTTCAGCTTCCTCTTTTACAGCAAAAGCCATAATCAACTTCTCTATTCTTGTCAGAGGAAACGGTAGCCTTACAATGTGTCCTTCTATGGACATCCAGAGTCTAATAAGTGAAATTTTAAACCTATCTTAAACATCTCTAACACACGAATGCATATACAAATAAGCACCAACCACAACAAGATTAAATCAGGTAACACTACACCCAACAAAACCAGCAGCTAAACAGTATGAATAGTTTAAGACCGAGATAACATCTAATCTTCAAAGTTGAGGATTTGAGGAATCTGTTTAGCCATGATACCAAGAAGACCTTTAAGTCACTGTCTACCTTATAACAATATTAGCAGAGGGTTATTAATACATGTACAATATATACAAAGTAAATCCAATATTCCAAAGTAAATCTTCTATAACGCGTATTAATTAGACTTCCTTTGACCACGAGATGCCCAGAATAACGACAGGATACAGAAGGACAGCCCTACTTCATAAAAGGCTGTTACGCTATTTCTGTCCGTGCTGTCATTACCTGTCCATAACCTTGCTTATCTTTTCAATTATTATTTCAATGATTACCTGAATGGAGATATTCTAAAGCGTTCCCCTAAAATGTAGGTCTATAGTTAGATTTTGCATGGTTTAGTCTGAAAAAAACACGAAACATTGTAGTGCAATAAATGAAGGGAGGCAGTTGGGCAGTTCGCTCGTTTCTTTTTTCATCATTGTTATTATTATTGTTATTATTCTTATATCGAGATTATCAGGTGGAATGAGACCTGAATGTTGTGTTGTTGTGCTGTGCTCCCGTTATCTGCACGTGATTTTAGTTTCACAGATGTGGTTATATTGTTTGAATAAATCAACTTAGATGTTTTTTCTTGTTGTCAGGGAGAGCTGTCATTATATATTTCATATACTGAATTTATTTTTCCCTGGTTGTCCCACTGTTAACTTTTATAATCTATTTTTCATCAATTATTATGAATTTCACCAAATATTTTCTGAAATTATCTTTCAACACAATAAAATAATGTTTCACGTCTCTCTTTTTTCACTTTTTCTTTTTCTCATTTTTGTAACACGTCCAGTGCTTTCTGACCTTCAATTTCGGGTTTTATTGTTGTTGTGATTGGATATCGCGATAGTTTATTTGGTTCTTCGCCATTTTTCATCGTGACTGAACGCTTTGGTCTTTTTTAATCACTTTGCGATATATCTCTTGTTTATCCCATGTAATAACTGTACTTAATTGCTCTGCCATATGGAGGTGGAACTACTTCCCTTCTCCACATGTAATTATTTAAATAGGGTTCAAACATTTATTAGTATTCCTTGTTTTGTTGTGGGTTTTGAATCTACCTTCTTTCTTTTTTACAGATTGAATTCCTCTGTTATTTCTTATGCTCTTTTATTTTTATCTGTATTGTTTCACTGTTCGTAAATCTTTTTAGTCTTCTTATTTAAACCCTCGCTTAAACTGGGCATTGAAATATCTTCTGCATTCAGAGAGAAAGTGTGATAGTGTGAGTGTTTGTGTGTGTGTGTGTGTGGGTGTGCGTGTGTGTGTGTGTTCATACATATATATTTATTTGTGCCTATGGTAAATCTACCATGTTATATGCCTGAGTCAGATTTTTTTTATTAGATCCATACATGAAAAGATGGGACATGAATATATAATAATCAATACAGTCCACCGAGTCTATTTCATTTTTGTATATGATTTATCCGATTAAATGATTTAATGCATTACATTTCCGGACATATATTACGTAACATGTAAAATATTAAGCTGTTGATTAGATAGTTGTCGATACAGAATGATAATAAACAAACACGTGTTATCTGATGCATAAAAGGTAGTTATTTATGCCCCTGTCATTTGCCCTTTTAGGTAAGATTAGGGGAAGAAATATGTCATTTCAGCTTGAATCAGGGAAGTAAATATGCCCTTTAATTTGAATTACGCAAATTAATGTGCTATTTTAGTTAAAATCGGGGAAAGAAATGTGTCATCTACGTAAGACACAAGATAAAATTAGGATGAGAAATATGTCCTTTTAGTTAAAATTAGGGTAATAGATGTGCCATTTCAGTTAGAATTAGGGAAATAAGTGTGCCGTTTCAGTTAAAATTGGGGAAAAAACTGCCGTTTTAGCAAAAATTAGGGAAGGAAAAGCAACCACTTAGTCCCTGCCCTTCTGCAAGCCTATGATCATCAGCGACAAACACGCATTATAAAATCATCTAAGTCTGAATATATAGTAAAAGGAAAAATATGAATAAAGATAATAATAACAATAATAATAATAATGATAATAATAATAATAATAATAATGATAATAATGATAATAATAATAACAATAATAATGATAATGACAATAATAAAGACAACATGAGTCCAAAACCGATAATCGAATCGCAGAAACATAATGAAAAGAAATATATGAAAAATAAAGTTTAGAAAAAAAGAGAAATCGAAAACAAATATAGACGATAAAACATGAAAACAAACTACAAGCTCTAGGGAATAACCTAATAAAAATCTTCACAACAGGCTTATTGTTATATGCTTCATTGTACCTCTGCATTGTAGCATAGAGTCTACTTATATCTAAATTAATATATCAACTTCTTTGGTGGGATTAGACAAATAAATCAACCTTAGATTTTCCCTTTAACTATTATTTTCACCCAATTACAAAATTATTACCATACAGAGTGTTGTCATTCATTTCAGAATAAATAAGATTTATGAATGGTTCCAGGATAATGTACTGCATATGAATTCTAACGGAGGATTAAAAGCACCGAATGCCAGTGCTGACCATACAAAGCAGTGCCCTTTTAATATATATATATATATATATATATATATATATATATATATATATTATATATATATATATATATTTTTTTTTTTTTTTTTTTTTTTTTTTTTTTTTTTTTTTTTTTTTTGTGGCGTCCATCCCTCGCTGTGCTTTGATACAAGCTATCCACTCTGCATGTACTATAAATCTAACCGCTCGAACCTTTTAAATCTATATTTCACAATGACGTTGTCAGAGAAAAGCTGTCTCATTTAGCATTTGCTTATATTTCCTGTATACACTGTACTTGCATTGTAAAGGAAAAATATATGTCAGGGATTCAGTACAAGTACATTTTTTTCAAGAAACAAAATTAAAACTTTTTAAATGATGTGTTATATTTAGTGTCATTATAAAAGAGAAAATTTCGTGGAAATGGTACTATGCAGGTAGCCTTCAGGTGCCCATGGTGAAGAACCCCTGAAGCGCAGGCTTGTGTCTGCTGCTTAATTCATAAACTGGCAAAAAAGATCCACAAGACATCTATTTTTTTCTGAAATCTATATGAAAACACACAGCGAGGAACAGCAGTAATTTTTAAATTCAAGAAACATGTGCTATTCCAAGCTCAGCCAATTTTTGAAAAAGAATATCCAAAGAAACGGAATCTTTTGCCGTCACAAGAGATAAAGTCAAATGCCTGTTTATAAAGTTGTTTTTACATATTTCCTTCACCAAGGCTGAAATCATGCAATATATTCTTCGCACACTAGCTAATTTCATGCTGCTGGAACTGTAGATATGTTAAAGAACATACACAGTGCAACATTAGCTGACGAGTTTTCTACAAAGGTTCGTCCTCTCATCTGCTATGGGCTATATGCAACAACGCAACTCGAGCAGTAGAGGATTATCCTTAACGACTCATTTTGTGAGTGAATGGGGTGTCACATGGTTGTGAGACATACACTTTACCTTAACTAACTTTACTTTAATCATTTTTCCTCATACTTTTTTATCATCGTTATTGTTGTTGTTTTTATCATCATTATTGTTACCCTTGCTTTTATTATTAGTATTACAATTATCATCATTATCATTGTCATCATTATCATTATAATGATTGTCTTCATTATTATGCTTCTTGCCATCATTATTGTTATCATTATTGTTCTTATTAACATTAGCATTACCATTATCATTATCGTCATCATCATCGCCATTCCTCTTTTGATAATTCTTTTCTTATTTATATTACTGACACTTTTACTGATATCACTGTCCTCACTAGGTTATTTATTATCATTATTATCATACTGATTATTTTAGTCATTATCATTACTATTGTCATTATCATCATCATTATTATATTGTCGTTATTATCATCATCATCATCATCATCACTATGGTTC
>NW_028234416.1:5523844-5528844 GCF_977035675.1 Penaeus japonicus | reverse complement strand
CACATTTGCATTGCATCTTATTCTTATTCTAAATACAAACTAGGTATTATTTTAGATGTGAAACTAATGCATCTTACCAAATGCTAATTAGTATCAATTTGATAATGTATGATATTTATTGACTTGTATATGTTACTTTAATCTAGAATGAAAAAGACAACATCTTAAGATGCCCAGCCCATACCAAACATCTCACAACATGGCCTGTCTTGGAAGGGTTAAACATCACCAAAGAGAAGACATTTAGTTTAGAACAGCTAATAGATATTGTTTTAAATGGTTATGAAATAACATTTTTCAAGTTTAACCCCCAAATTATCAGTAATGTTGATTAAAATGGAAGAAATAATTTTATTGTAATAGTAATACTCTGTTGATTTGATGCATTTGGGCTATATTTAAAGATTTTATCTATCACTATATGTAGTTTACTTTCTAAAAGAGATTTTTACAAATTGCCAGGACATAGTGATTCCTTTGTGAATATGCTAAAGTAAGAATAAAAATTAAAGATGAGATAAATGTCCCAAAAAAAGAGATTTATGCAAGAAACAACTTTTATGATTTACTGAATATCATTCAGATAATACAGCCATAAGAGATGCAGAGTGATACTATGCTTCCGTTTCAACCATAGTGTGCTTCATATGTGAAAGATGTTTCTCATTACTTTATATCATACTTTTTTTCTCATATTATTGTCTTGTCTTGGGTATTATTGTTTCTGATACATCTTTTTACCTTTTAGGTGAGCACATGAGAAAGGAGTATGTTGCTGTCAACCCTTTCAAGAAGATCCCAGCAGTAAAGGATGGAAATACCCTCATTCTAGAAAGGTATTGAAAATACATGTATATAACATATTATATATATATATATATATCTTTTTTTTTTGTGTGTGTGTGTGTGTGTGTGTGTGTGTGTTTTTTGTGTGTGTGTGTGTGTGTGTGTGTGTGTGTGTGTGTGTGTGTGTGTGTGTGTGTGTGTGTGTGTGTGTGTGTGTGTGTGTGTGTGTGTGTGTGTGTGTGTGTGTGTGTGTGTGTGTGTGTGTGTGTGTGTGTGTGTGTGTGTGTGTGTTTCTCCTTTCATAAATCTTATCTGCAATTTGTAGACATTTATTAATTGCATGTGATATATATTAACCCTCTCTGGACGGGTGGTACAGCATGTGTACCGCGCATTCAAAAGCCCAGTGGCCTGGCGGCACAGTATTGTGCCAGCCATTCAATTTATTTAGGCCTAATAATTCGAACGCCCCGGCATTTGGACATTCAAGGCTAGAATTCCCCCATCGGGGATGGGTTAAGCCAGCTCACAGTTATCAGTATGTCTTGTGTGCTACTGTTCTCTAAGCATAAAGTGACTGAGAAAGTGTTATATAAAGGACTAACATTTTACCTCATTCAATGAAGTACAGCTATTAATTTTTAAGATGTATTCACATCCCTTTTCTACTTTTACCTTTACACAAAAAGATGTGTATTTTGAGTTTTATGTAATAATAATATTGTATGCTATGTTTTCATATAAAACATATGCTGCCTTACTAATATTTTTGAGTGTATAAATAAATATACAGCACATAGTTGCAAAAGCAGGACACATGAACCTGCGAAAGTCAGTTTTCCAGTTAGCCCAGCTGGAAACGCTATGCCTAGAATTTTATGTATTATATGAGAATAGAACTTGAAGAAATTTCCTTAGATTGTTTAGAATTTCTACATTGTCATAAAGGAATTTCCACATTTTTTTTCACCCTTCATATCAAGGCATAATTTGAGCATCCGGGCATAAAATTATAAGTTTCTAGCGAGCATAATTTGGGCATTCGGGTACAAAAGTTACAAATGAGCATACTTTGAGCATTCAGTATCAGTGAGATTCTAATAATCCTTAAATAACTTATTTTTTCTTCTTCATATATATATATATATATATATATATATATATATATATATATATATATTTTTTTTTTTTTTTTTTTTTTTTTTTTTTTTTTTTTATATATATATTTATATATTTATATATTTATATATTTATATATTTATATATTTATATATTTATACATATACGCACACATATGTACATATTTGCATATATACATATATACATGTATAAATATATACATGTATAAATATATACATATATACATATATACATATATACATATATACATATATACATATATACATATATACATATATACATATATACATATATATATATATATATATATATATATATATATATATATATATATATATATATATATATATATATATAATATACATATATACATATATATACATATATTTTTTCTTTCTTTCTTTCTTTTCCTTTTTTTAACACCTATATAAATATATACTTATTTATAAGTAAATATTTTTATTTTGCTTTTGATTAATAAGATTTTCCATTTTCCTGTTCAAACACATTACACACATTTTTGCTTTTTTTTTTTGTAACTTTCCTTTGTATGTTGCAGCTGTGCTGCCTTGAGATTTATTGCAAGCAAATATGACTCAACTGGTAAATGGTACCCTCAAGATCTTGAAGTCCGCTGCAAGGTTGATGAATACTTGGACTGGCAACATCTTAACACAAGAGCTCATGGCATGGGATTCTTTAGGAATAAGGTATCAACAACATTGTTTTTTCTGTAAAGGATTACTAAATAGTTACGATGACTAACATTCATATTGATTTGATTATAAGTGCAGTATTTATACTAGGTATTGTATATTTTGTTTTCTTTATTTGACTGAAGAAATCTTTTGGTTTTCATTTTGTCTTTGATTTACCCATAAGTTAGTCATTGTTAAGAGTATATTAACCAAAATATTATCTTATTACAGATTCTTTTGCCAGCATTGAAGAAAAGCGAACCGGACATGAAAGTGGTCAATGAACACAAAAAGGAATTAGGCAGAGTGGAGAGGGATTTCAAGAACTACTTTCTGGGATCAAAGCCATTTATTTTTAGTGATCACATTACCATTGCAGACTTGCTTGCTGCATGTGAATTTGAACAGCCCATAGCTGGAGGTTACAATGTGTCTCAGCCGATCCAAGAATTCATTGAAAGGGTAAAGAGTCAGGTGGGGCCAGATTATGATGAGCTCCATTCATCCATGAGAGAATTTGCTGCTAAGGCTTCTAGGTAACTTTGAGTAATTAATTTGTATTTGGTTGTATTGAGATTAGACATAACTGAAGTAGATTAATCTTCTCTATATGAAAATTTTGTAAATGATGCATTTCTTAGATTTACTACATAATATTGTTATATAATAAATATACTTGTTAATGGTGTGTGTAATTGATCTTTAACTGATATATTTTCAGACTTGGCTAAAATATTCAGTAGAGTATTTCACTAAATGCTCTTATTTAACCCATTGCGGACAGGTGTCATGACAAACATGTCAGCACCGATTAGGCCTAAAAGACGGGTGTCATTGCGTACATGACTTGACATCTGGATCAACTCACAGTTGGAGCACGCAGACAGTCATGAAGTATTATGGCTGTAATGGCACTAGCTCTAGAGCTACAGAGTTCCAAAGCCAGCCAAAACCCACATTTTATGATGATTTAATGGAAAAATATTGTTTGGGCTAGTCTGCGCTACCTTGAGGGAGGAGAAAACACTTTCCCTGTCCCTCAAATATTTAGCCGGTGCCACTAGTGTCGTTGGCTGCCTGTCCTGATGACAAGTTAGGGGCCCCATCCGCAATGGGTTAATAGGTAATTATGTAATTCATAGAAGAAAATTACTTTTAGTAAAAGTATTCTTAACCCACTGCGTACGGGTGTCATGACATACATGACTTAGGAGCTTTGGCCTGACGACGGGCGTCATGACATATATGACGTTCGGGGATTTTGGAATACTATGCTATTTTATTGTGCTATGAAAAAGGAATGAGTGATGATGGCTACTGCAGTCATAATTACTATAATTACCGTAATACCGTGCTAGCTTAACGTCCAAAACCTAGATGGCACCACTTTTTCCTAGCACCAGCAGGAGAGAGAGCCTTGAATGGCACCCATCCACGGTCTCTAGCAAGCACTGTCTCTATAGAGCGATGGCACACACTAAGTTGATGAACCCTTGCTCAAAACTACCGCCGATGAAGGATGTGCAGGCAGAACGAGAAGAGGAAGGTGACTCTATCCATACCCAGTGTCTAAAATGTGCTCCTGTGCCAATATGGATGCCTTTCACTGTGGCACTCACCGTCACAAGTACAGGTTTCATTCCTCTTCTCTACCTCTTCTTGTTATCTTTATTGTAGGGGGTTATATGTTTCGTATTCGTTCATGACAGCACAAAAATACGAAAAAATAAAGTTGTCTTTTGTCCTCCCATAAAACAGCAATACTTCTATCACATTGAGTATAAAGGAAATAATGAGCTAATATGGATAATATACTACAATTTTAGTCAACTGCAGCACTGATAGAGCCTGTTATATGGCACATATAAGTCTCTAAACTCAATAAAACACACAAAAAAATGAAACACAAAAAACGCTCTAGTTTTACAACGAATGACTGAAAGAGAGTGGGATGATTCAAATTAAATTGCTTCAAGCGGTCTCTCTCTAAAAATAAAACCTATCCTGGAGGTTGGGCAAGCAAATTTATCTTCGTCTGCAATGGGTTAAGAGAGTAACTACAGAGTAGTACATCATGAGGATAGACAAACCTATTTAGTGGTTACCTTTTCTTAAACGGATAATATTAGTGAGTGCTGATATATTTAAATGATAAAAAAAATATATATATATATGCATTATTGATAAGATAATAATAGAAATAAAGGTACTCTTTAGAGTTAAAACTTATGTGTCTTCAAAAATAAAAGCTGACAGAAAATAAAATATCTAGGAATGGCCTTTATGAATGACTGGAAAATGAAAGCATTGAATTTAAAGCAAATGTAAAGCATTATTGCTTTAACCCTTTCCTGACGGGGCACGCGCTATGCGAAA
>NW_028234416.1:5481344-5486344 GCF_977035675.1 Penaeus japonicus | reverse complement strand
GCTCTGAACATTCTCGATAAAGGTGCTGGAAATACCGTTAATATGAGAAGAAATGTACACCGTGCCAATGAATGGGGACATGTCATACATTTTATGTGGATACCATCGCATTTTGGAATCACTAAACATGACCATGCTGATTGTCTAGCGAGGGCAGCATGTGATAAATAGAGTGTGGTTATAGACTTCGGAATACCTCTTACTAGGATCTCTTCAGACTTAATGGAGCTGATAAATTCTCAAAGATCTGAAAGTTATAGCATAAAGTATTATGACTCACATAGGCTCATACGGACAAGAACAAGACAATGTGATGTTGTGACTGCAAGAATCAGACTTGGATACAGAATGTGTTGGCAGGTATGTGCCGAATATAGTACAGAAGAAACTAATTGCAGACTTTTCAACGAAGAATATAAACGAACGTGCCATGTGATACAGCCTTGCAGGTCACCTAGCATGTGATATGCACACACAAACACATGGGTCACACTGCCCTCTGTTTGTGTAATATTGTCTTTCGAAGGAGCAGTTTGAGCAGCAACCTACTGTCCTATTGGACATATTGGTCTTACTAACATCACGAACCTCGTTGAACATACTTTATACTCATTAATCTATCGGCGTTATGTCATTTTGTACATATCATGTGCGGCAACATGTAGAACTACACAGCTATTACATGAAAAATAACAAGGAATAGAAAATATGCAATTTGGCTTTGTATTTTGGTAATGAGTTGATCGGGGATGAAAGTTCCTTGTGACTTCTTACTTAGTCCAATGGATGCGATACACTATGAACATTCAAATACCAAAAACTGATTTAAAATCGTAAACTCGACTCTTGATCACTCAAGCGCAATTTCCGACCACTGTGTGTTGCTTCTTTCATCCACTTTTTTTTAACAAAATGTCAAACAAATCAAGAATATATATGTATGTGTCTGTGTGTAAGTAGACAATAATAAGAGTTTTTTTTACGGAGAACAATAGCTAAAGAGGAATGAGAGGGTCTTCATTATAATCTTTCAGAGAGCCAAGGGGCATTGAGAGCGCGGGACAACGACATCTTCGCGCTCTCACAGCTGGTACTTGAGTGTGTACCTGTGTAGGCTGAACACAGGAGTGAAATGACCGGCCTGATCAGGTCATAGAATGTTGCCTGCTTAAGTATTTTACAAGGGGTTATTTCTTGATGAATAGGACATACAAAGGCAACTTCGTGTATGGAAGATGCACCGAGTATTTTAGACTGGTGTCTGGACTCATATCTGGCCGCACAATATAGATAAGTATTAAATCTGTCCAAATCACAAGAATGATCTGTTTGACTGAAAAATTCATTTTCCTTTTGCAGCCGAAAGGTAATAGGAAATAAATGAAAGTTCTAGCATTATGTTCTCCGTTCGTGTATGCTGACTTTTAATAAACTACAATATTTGTTTTCAGAACATCCCCCTTTATACAGTGTATATATATATATATATATATATATATATATATATATATATATATATATATATATATATATATGTATGTATATATACATATACATATATGTATTGTGTATGTATGTATCATTACTATCATTATCATTATTATTATTATTACAATCCTTATCCGTACTCTTATCATTATTATTATCATCATAGGTATCACCATCATCATTACCATTGTTATCATTCTAGAATTGTAATTAGATGTTGTTTATCGTCGCGCAATAATCACATAAACACACATAATTACATTCATTCTTCCGTCATTGCCATTCTTGATATATTTAACATTCTCACTACTACTACTACTACGGTCTTCATAATTATAATTGTTTTAGCATTATTGCTACTGTTATTATTGATCTATATATTTTCATAGTAGCGCATATTTCATGTGCATTATCATACTATCATGTGTTATTCCAATGGTTATCATATTGATGACACTACTAGATGGCAACATTGTTCATCCTACTCCAAAGACTAAATAGGAAAGAAGGGAAAGTTCACACAGAGCCGCATTAGCCACATACATTTTAGTGTGCGGCTCTCTCACTAGATGGCGTTAACGCTAATCACCAGTTTTAAGAGTATCGTCTGTTTGTTTATTATGTAGCGGTGAACGCAACTATCACCCATGTGTGCTGTGCAAAAAGGATAAAAATTATCTTCTCTCTATGATTTTTCACGTTTTTCCTAAAGATAAAGAAAGGTAAGAGATTCTATATAATTATTCTAGAGTACATGCAGACTTTAACAGAAAATAAAGAAATAAAATAGATCAAAGGTAAATTGAATGTCAGTGCGGTGTCACTCCGAATAAAAATTATATATGATTACCTTAAAAATATCTAGAAATATGAAATAATCATGTCAATTAATATCACTCTCACATGATTCTAGAAATTTTGGGTCTTTATGCCAGTCCTAGGTAGGCAACTTAGATATAGTTGTGTCATGTTCTTAGCTTAGGTGGTAGAGTTACTTTAGTTTTGTATTATTAACCAACTACTTAGCAAACCAAAGTTGTATTGTATGTATGTTTCTGCATTGTGTACGCATAATTGTGCAACATTTAGGATTCAATCTATCTATCTATACATACACATACACACGCATGCACACGCACACGCACACGCACACGCACACGCACACGCACACGCACACGCACACGCACACGCACACACACACGCACACGCACACACACACACACACACACACACACACACACACACACACATATATATATATATATATATATATATATATATATATATATTTATATTGATGTTGCAGATGCCACCAGTGGATCAGTGCTATCAACATGAAAAGTCTTCTTGATAAGAGTAAGGAATATCTAAACAAGTGCTGCAAAGTCTGCAGTCTTCACTTTTCATGCAAGAATTACATTAGTCCAGATTCCTCAAGGCTCCATAAAGATGCATGTCCAGATCAAAATCCAAAAACATATTACAAATATGTTATG
The DNA here is from genome assembly GCF_977035675.1 of Penaeus japonicus. Classification (NCBI taxonomy): domain Eukaryota; kingdom Metazoa; phylum Arthropoda; class Malacostraca; order Decapoda; family Penaeidae; genus Penaeus; species Penaeus japonicus. The sequence continues at coordinate 5,483,360 of NW_028234416.1, read as the reverse complement.
TGAATTGTTTCATGTTACATTTTCATAGTACTGTACAGAGTAAATGTTAGTTATACCAGTAAATATTTTCCAATTTTACAGATAATCCAAACGCTACACCAATAGCAAAACAATTTGTAAAAAATAGTCAGGGGCATCATTTCAAATAATATTCTAAATTCTGTTAAAGATAATTTTGCAAGTGGTGCAAAAACAATAATGGAAATCTTGAAAGGAATTCAAAATGATAATTTGCAGATTGCATTACATGAAGATTTGGAGAAGCCCTCTTTAAGAGAAAAGTGATAGAAACACTAATAGACATACCATGAGATCCCTTGCAGATTTTTTATCTTCTTTCAATCCTGATGAATATACAACAGATGAACAAAGTGAAATTGCCCCCAAAGATAAGGATGAAAATGTTTCTGTAGGGAAATGTGTTCATTTCTGTATATTTTTCAGTGTTTGATCCCTACAGTCAGAATAATGATTACATAAGTTACATAATGATTATACTTATATTATAATTGAGGAGAATCTAGTAACGTATATACCAGGCTACATTTGCCAAAAATTAAAGTCACATATGCCACAAATGTAATTAATTTACAAAAGAGAGGGTACATAAATATACCAGTATCAGATCAAACATTTTTATGTCACAAGGATTCTGAATCAATTAAGTATTTGAAATATACAAGTAATCATGTTATAGAATTTGTTACTGCACTTGAAGATATATTTAAAGAATATATTGACAGCTTCTTTCATAAAGCACATTAAAGCAAAGATAACTAATATTATAAAAAAGTGAAAATCGAATGGTATATGAGAGGCTGCTGAGAATCTCATCACCAGAAAATCAATATAATGTAAGCAAAAAGATACAAAGTTTAGTAAATGGAATCACCAGTAAATTAAGATTACTAATACATGTTTTTATTGTTTTTTTATTCTAATGTTTTTAAATTATATTGCGTGGCAGTGTGCTTTTTATTTGTTATGTTTATTATCTTCATTCTATTAACTAAGTTTAAGTTTTGCATTTGTTTCCTGAACTTGATATATTGGCATGTTCTCATTTGTGATGTCCATTCCTAAGAGATTTGTTTTGTTGAATATTTCCAATTTATGATTTCCCTTTGTTCTTTTACCATTTTGTGTCCACTTGGACATGTTATGACTGCTTCTTTGGTATTTTTGAAATGCAATTGTTTTTGTTAAATGATTTCTCTGTGTTATGTTTGCTATTTTATGTATCATACAATACATGACGCAGAAGAGCTGCAGCTCCAAGTGGATACAGATAAGTTCAGTGCTTTACCAAGGTCTGTTATTTTAAAATTGACATTGGGGCAGTATGTTAGGAGTTACCGTACCCGTTTTCTATATGGATCTAAGTTGGAGCGTTTAACAACCAACTAATTCAAAGAAAACGTTATTAAGGGAAGACTTAGGTATTTTCTTGCAAACCGAACTACACAATGGGCAAGAAAATATACAAATCCCAGCATCAGTAACCTCCTCAAGAATTATTAGACTATCTCACACAGTAAGAAAAAACATAAGAGATTGGAAACCAGATTGAAGAGAAGAATAAAGAGAAAATTAACGTATGAAGCGTGAAGCAACTTTTTCCAGGCACATATCGACAAGCTTCGGCTTACACACCCCATTTCCTTCACTACAAACATCACATCCCTTTCTTGTTATCCGACGTATTTTTCCGGGTATCCAATATTTTTCTAGCCTTGATGTCATGATAGGCTACTAGCAGATCCCTCTAGATAAAGACGTACAATATCTAACCACGTTTATCACCCCATACGGACGTTTCAAATTCTTGCAGTCCCATGGGCTTTGTATCGTCAGATGACTTAGGTCGTCGTGGTGACCTAGCCATTAAAGGGGTCATTAACTGTGGAAAAATGGTCGATGACATTCAGTGCACATCCAAGGGATCTTCTATGCATTGTACTGGTGTCATGAGCGTAGCATGACCATCAACAAAGATCAGTTTATCTTTGCACTTTG
>NW_028234416.1:5466344-5471344 GCF_977035675.1 Penaeus japonicus | reverse complement strand
TTTTTTTTATAAAAAGCATATTCTTTTAAAATGGCCTATGAAAAGCATATTCTTTAAAATGAAATATGCTAAAAGAATATGCTTTATGCCAAAAGCATAATGTCACAGCCCTATTGATGTTATTATAATTATCATTATTGTTTTAATTACGAGTCATAATTATTATGATTGTCATAATCACTATGTTCATTATTACCGTCTTTACTGCTGTGGCTGTTTATGTATGTGTATGTGTATATGTTGAAAACAAAACAACGAAGGAAACATAGAACACACGAAGCAGTAAATGGGGCAAGGCCTTCGGCGTATTCGTGCGTTTTCCTGTTTCCCTTCGTTGTTTTGTTTTCAACTTGGTCAGCATGAATCCTTCACATGTATATGTACATGTGCGTATCACTCACTCACTCACAGACTCAGACCCAGACTCAGACTCACTCTCACTCACATACATAAATACAAATATGTATGTGTATGCTCATGTATGTATGCAAAAGTGTATGTACATGTATATGTATATATAAGAAGGAAATAAAGTTCAAAGAGGATAATGAAAAATAAAACTTAATTCTCATTTTATTTCTTCCAGGCAGAAGAATCATAGAATTTGGCGTACCTTATAAACAAGCGCTACTGTACAACACAACTGTCGCTTTGCAACTAGTCTTAAAGTATAAAACCAATAAATTCTTTAGACGAAGTTAGTAGACACAGATATCAAGGAACAGGACGGTCTTTTGGCATCCATTAACAAACTACTATATACAATGTGGCACTAATAACTCCAACAAAGAAGACGTCATATCTTCTTTGCACGTCAAGACTCCATCATTTAGTGGGCCTGCTACTTCAGTATTGTCCAGCTGCCAGTGTGGGCACTTTGTCACTGAAAGTTAACATAAAAAAGGACTATGGACTAATGAAGTATTCCTTAACGGGTTGTGCTGCCCAACCTTCAAAACCATTTGGCTTCTTATCATGTAGTTGAAGCGAGAGAATGTTAGACAGGACTGCAGATAGGATCAAGAGACGAGCTCAGCACAGCTGCATGTGTACATGTGGGCAAAGCTCTTCTTTGTTAATAATTATTCATAAAACTGAAAAATAACCCAAACACACCAAGCAGACAAGCATCACAGGATAATCAACTGTATATAAAAAGAGATTACAGAAAGTCATAACATAGCAAAGTTCAAACTGAGACCCCGAGATGGGAATCCATACTATGGATAAAGTATGATACGTCAGAGAGTAGAATTATCTTTTTTTCCTCCAAATGGCACGAGGCGTTCTCCATTGTTGTTGTTGTTGTTGTTTCTATTGCTCCTCACTCAGTCCAGTGATGTGATATCTGTTCCGATGACACAAACTCTACCTTCAATCGTGAAGATGAAAGGCGAGCCGTGTTTTGTTTTGCTTTGTTTTCATTCATCAATACAAGTAAACTACAAACTCAAATATGCATCTGAGTAAGTATTGCCATGACATTCATTGCACTGTCAATATATAAACCTAAAGAAAGCCTCAGGACAATAGAATGTGATATTAAATAACCTAACATTACATAGTATGTATGCCCATTCCTTGCAGACTTCATATAAGTGCCCACTAAATGTTTAAGTTACATCTGCAGCAATAACAGTGCTGCTGCTCGCACTAGTATCCTCAAATAAAACTCTGGCTACAATGTACAGTTTATGTGCTTTATCCAATACTTATCACTTTAAACTTTCGCACATAAATAAATATTGGGAAATAGATCACAATATCATAAACAATGACACAGTTCAGAAAATGCCAGCATAAAGAATCATTCCTCGTCATTAAACAGCACCTGTCTGTATACCGAAAAAACCGAGGAAGCAATGCAATTTGCTCATTCCAGGACATCTATTCCTCGTGTTTACAATCATATAGAACTCAAAGGTACTTACAAACTGCATCTTATATTTTTTGCATTTACACATGTCCATACGTAAACTGTAATTCTTCGGCAACAGTAAGCACATGCAGGAGAAAGACAAGCTCTAACAACAAGTGATTTGTCCAGACGCAAACTTCTTAACAGAAGAATATTTACTGTCAAATACTGTCTCTTGTCAGCTTGCTATCTTATATCCTGATTATTTATATATATTTATATGTATATATATAATCTTTTTACAGCCTCTTGTAAATTCCTAAACAAAATGTATTTTCCATAACTGTTCACGGTTTCGCCACTGACAGCGATGCATTCCTCACTATCAGTGCGACTACTAGTGTTTGGAATTTCAGATCACAGCTGCAGAGTTTAGTGAAGTTCACACCACAGGAACACTTCCACCACGCGAAGCACCGGGCCTTCACGGATTTTTGCAACACATGGTTTCCGACAGAGCCTGCTGCTGCTCCTCCCCGAGCTTGATTTTGTCGTCGATCTCCCTGGCGTCCATGATGAGTTTGGCCTTCATCTTGATGAAGTGGTCGTAATCTGCATACTCGTCCTCACTCAAGTACTGATTTAGCACCTTTGCCACCTAAAAGAAAGAAGAAAAATGTTTAGCCCTATATAACACACATTCTAAATATTGTAACGGTATTTAATTAACAAATGGATATCAACAACCTTGGTCAAACCATATGATGCCATTGAATAGCTTACCTGTATAGCTCTTCTGTCTGTATTTTCCTTGAGCCGTTTTGCCTCCTCCAGCTGGTCACGTAGCTTGTCACGTTTACCCTCAAGAATACGCTGCAAGACATAAGAGGTATTTGGAAAGTTGTTCATATAATTATAATAACTTCAAATTATCAGTAACAGGTGTTCATTTAAAGTATATATAAACGTATCTATACTTAAACATTTCTTGGGTTAATGATAAATCTACACTTTCGTATGTTCCTATCACAGTCCCAATAATGTGCGTCTAGCTCAAGATAAGATTTCCGTCCACCCAATCCCAAATAGACCTCCTCTGCCTACCTTCTCCTCGGGGTCAGCATCCTTGACGAGCATGAGGAGGGCGTTCTCGGCTCGCGCCAGTCGACCGGAGAGGCCCAGGAGGAGAGAGGTAATCTTGTCGATCTCCTCCACGTGGAGCTTGTACTTTTCCGCCTCGGCCAGGCTGGCTCGGGCCTCCACCTCCTGCGTGACCTCGACGCCCAGCTCTTGGTTGAGACGCATCTCCTCCTTGATGGCCTCTCGCTCGGCCTTCAGGATCTCCAGCTTCCGGCCGATGCTCGCCACCAGTTCCTCCTGCGGAGCGGAACAAACATTCGATTTATTTTTAACACTAAGTAATGTTTTGAATTAAAAGATATAGATTCATTGTTAACAAACTGAACAGGTTTGGATTGAAAGGTGTAATTTTATGATTAATAAACGGAAAAGCCTTAATTGAAAAGTTAACAAAACATATGCAAACGCTTCTCATTTCAAATATGAAGCAGAAAGCTAGGATACGAGACGCCACAGAACAAGGCCGACCACAGGGAACCATGAAAGAGAGCCCTGTCTGTATCAGTACCCGGACTTCGTACTGTAAGCGCCTTTCATTAGAGCGGGCGGACGGTTTCCTCACCTTCCTCTTCAAGAGCTGCTGGTGGTCGGTGACTGGTGTGATGGTGTCCTGGAGGTTGTTGCCGCTCCCCCGAAGCCGCGTCAGGAGCTTGGCCTTGCTCTCTGACGTGGTGAAGTAGGCGGAGTCAGCAGGCAGTGGAGACTTGTCACTCGTTCTGTTGGGCGACGAGAAATAGCTATAGAATATAAACATGATTAAAACATGACAGCCACCTACATACTAACATTTAACTTTTGTGGTCCGAGATTCGTCTTGTCATCAAAGTCCCACAAAAAAGAGCAGACTCTCCGGGTCACGTGACTCACAGTGTGTCAACAAACACGTACGACCTGGTGTGATTGCGCCCTCCCACAGACCTTCGGGAGGCTCCCAGCAAGTCTCCCTCGCTCTTAGTTCGATGTCGCAGCTTGCACGTGAGAGGGATCACAGGAAAGTCCTCCTTCAGAACAACCATCACTAAAGTTACCCGCACTAATTACACTTTCCGGACGACGACGTCAAAATATACATCAACGCGACGACACAGAGTGTGTGTTGATCCGGGCCGCCGTCCCGGACATTGCTTCACCCTCAACAGCTCAACACCTTCAATCTATCTGCGGCATGATTTCCTATCTCGGACGAGCCTCTCCAGGATATCAGAAAACCTGCGCGAAGTCCCTCCAGGACACGAGAACACAGCCGTGTGGCCACAATCAAGAGACAAGACTGGGGAGGAAGAGTAGAGGCGGCGGCGTGGTCCCACACCGGGCCCCGCCGGGACATCTGAGTCATGTTCTCTTGGATGACCTTGTGGACTGAACTAACACCGGGAAACGCATTTATTCGGCCTATTCATTTGCGGAGCCCCGATTGTGTTTGTCTATGGTACCCTAGGCTAAAAAACGGAACGCAATAGATATAAAAAACTAATTGAAACTCGTGAAGACATCCGGCAACTCCGAATGGCACAAGTGTTACACCTGTGCCATAACACTCACACAACAGCTACGTGGTAATGTCGCAGTTAATGGCTGTACTCCCAGTAATCTCGCATACGACGCGACAGAATTCTTTTTATGGCTAACCCTAATAAGTCATCAAAAATAAGAATCCAACAATCACCCTGAATAGTTGAGAAAACAAACTAAAACCTGAACGCGCTGCTCCCTGTCCCTCTGCCGCAGCGATCTCTGTTTTCCTTTCTTGCCCACCCGCTCTCGCGCTCCCCTAACCCCGCCTCGCCCCCCCCCCCCCTCGCTCCCGTGTCAGAGCCTCACAACCTCACGCGAAGAGGTCAAGCTATTCCCGGGTGCTGCACTAACCACCCGCTCGAAAGACTCTGCGGGTGTGGAGTGCAGAGGGAGTACGGCGGGGCAGACACGAGGTTGTGTTTAGAGAGTAGTATTAGCTGTGGGGTAGGAGAGGCTAGTGACCCCGGCTGCTAACAAAAACTTGCCT
>NW_028234416.1:5443844-5463844 GCF_977035675.1 Penaeus japonicus | reverse complement strand
ATACGTTTTCCACAACGCCTAAAAATGCCCTCTCCTACTTCTCTTACTAGAATATGAACGCCATAAAATCCCCCCATCTCCCACCGGAAAACATTATTGCAAATGAATCTCCTGTGAAAACCTTCCCTGCCATGCAGAATCTCCTCTCTGTCCATCATTCCGATCTTGCACATCCTTCTGTAACAAGCAAGGACTCGAACACAGTACAAACGACCCTTTTAAGTATAAACCGTCTATGACTGACGCAGCGGGTAAAGTACGTGGAATAGGTCGTTACATAAAGCGGTAACGTGCAAGGATTGTGAAGCACTAGCAATTGTAACGTTACAGTGGCGACGCAACATGGCCGATCGGAGAAAGACAGAATGACGCTTCACATCAAATATTATTTCTTTTACGCAACTTTATTTAAAAATAATAATAATTTAAGAAATAATACATAAATTCATCGTGTACATAGAGAAAGTCAATGGAAAGTTGCAACACACAAAAAAAGTTGACTATCTAACGCGCGCATCACGCATGGGACGATTGTGCGAAGACAAGTTCTAAAAAAAAAGAAAAAAAAAAAAAAAAAAGAGGGAGAGTTGAGGTTGTGTGAGAGATGCTGCGGGAAGGATGGAGGCAGGAAGGGGAGGAGGTCGACTCTGGTTACGAACAAAGCGGTCCAGTTACTCGAACACACTGCCCGGCCTTCCTCTCGCAGCCTGTATGGAAGGTCCGTAGGAGGTCCACACCCATTTCTCCATCGACATTTTCACGGTCAAGTATTGTGTACCATCAGTTTGTTGTGACCATTCCGTATCAGGCTGGCTCCATGGAACAGCATTCAACGGGGGAGGGAGGGAGAGAGAGAGGGGGGAGGGAGAGGGAGGAGAGAGAGAGAGAGAGGGGGGGGGGGGGAGGGAGAGGGGAGGGGAGAGAGAGAAGAGAGGAGGGAGGGGGGGAGGGAGGGAGGGGAGAGAGAAGGGGAGAGAGGAGAGAGAGAGAGGAGAGAGGGAGAGAAGAGAGAGAGAGAGAGAGAGAGAGAGAGAGAGAGAGAGAGAGAGAGAGAGAGAGAGAGGAGAGAGGAGAGAGAGAAAAAAAGAGAGAGAGAGAGAGAGAGAGAGAGAGAGAGAGTGAGGGAGGGAGGGAGGGAGAAATATATATATATATATATATATATATATATATATATATATATATATATTTGTATATATATATATATATATATATATATATACATATAAAGAGAGAGAGAGAGAGAGACATGGGAACAAAAACAAGAGAAGAGAAAAGCAGTGGACAGACATGACTAGAAACAAGCGTCAGACGTGGTCATGGCAAACCTGTTCTTTAACGCGAAACAAACGACGTTTAATCAGCCTTCTCGGCGAGTGTATCTTCTCCCCCGAGAGCCCCGAGGGCTGCGAGCGCGGGGTGACTGCAACGCGGAGCCGAGTCCGCTTCCCCGCTCCGTGGGCAATCCCCGAGGCGCCAGCCGGGACCGAGACGCTGTACATTCCGCAAACACAAGATCAGGAACCTCGCTCGTCCACGCAGACACATCTGGGACGTTTGCACACACTGACGCCGATATCACACGGCGTTCTGATATCGACGTCACGCTGCGGTTTTGCTATGGACGGTAAACTTGTGGTCAGCATCCTAAAATGTCATCCTGGAAATGCTGAGAGGGAGTCTGCTGCCAAAGCCCCATCGCAGGTAGGATCTCGAGTATGATAACACATTCATAAAAAAATAAGATTCAAAGTCCCCTATGCTATCCAAGCCAATAAACAAGTAAATAGAAAAATAAAAACAAAAACCACACACCCCTTATCCAAAGCGGTATCTCCCCCTCACCCCCCACCCCCTCGTCTCTCTCCCTCTCCCCCTAAGGATATATCTGAGAGGCTAATGATTCCCAGCTAATCGATCAGCGACAGTTGATGCCTTCGAGAATCCCGGCGGGAGCTCCATCTCCGCCTCGGCCCATCGGCATCGCAGCGTGGGAAAGGTATGCTGACAGTCCGGCGAAATTGAATTAAGAGGCTGAATACATAAGTGATAAGATGCGGATGGGATACGCGGCAGGTGGTAACTGGAGGTCGCTCGGGTGGAGGGAATAGGGCGAAAAGCGAAGGGAAGGCAGGCAGGCAGGCCAGATACCGATCACAGTTGTAGGTCCTTTGCTCAAATTCAACCGCAATGCACAGCATTTTCGACAAGAAGAAAAAAGAAAAACAAAAGAAAGTTGTCATTATCGAATTCTTCTGACGAAGCGCTTTCAGCAAGAGAAAAAGAGGAACGGCCACAATGATTCACCCGACAAAGTCACCTTGCAGTTCTTGACACAAGATCCAGAGTAATCACTGACAACTTCTGGACGTGTGACATACGTACATACACGTGTGAGTGTGAGTGTGTCGAAATCTAGTCATGCGGAAATGTTTTTTTTTTTTTTTTTGGTCATTGTTACGCGTTGAAACAGAAAAATGCTGTAATTCACTCTAAGCTCATTTTCAATGACATCCACATAAATGACAACAAGGATATACGTTACATTGTTTCGTTTCAAAGTTAAAAGCAGCATAGATACGTAAGTTATTTTCACACGCACACACACACATATATATATACATATACATATACATATATATATACATACATATATATATATATATATATATATATATACATACATACATACATACATACATATCATATACATATATAATATATATATAAATATATATATATATATATTATATATATATATATATATATATATATATATATATATATATATATATATATATATATATGTATATATGTATATATATATGTATATAAATGTATATATATGTTATATATATATATGTGTATATAATATATACATATATATGTATATATGTATTTATATATGAATATGTATGTATAGATTTATGTATGTATGTATATATATGTATATATATTATAATGTATATATGTATATATATATATATATATATATGTATGTATATATATATATATACGTATGTATATATATATATAAATATATATATATATATATATATATATATATTATATATATATATATATATATATATATATGTATTGTGTGTGTGTGTGTGTGTGTGTGTGTGTGTGTGTGTGTGTGTATGTATATATATATGTATATGTATGTATGTAGTATATATATATATATATATATATATATATATATATATATATATATATATATATATATATATATATATATATACATACATACATATATATAAGTATGTATGTGTGTGTGTGTGTGTGTGTGTGTGTGTGTGTGTGTGTGTGTGTGTGTGTGTGTGTGTGTGTGTGTGTGTGTGTGTGTGTGTGTGTGTGCGTGTGTGCTTGTGTGTCTGTGTGTCGCGAGCGTGCGTGTCCAACCAGCATTAATCAACGAAGGGCAAAATAAAACAGCATTCCAAACAGGCCCAAACAAAGGAAGGTGACCAAAATCCGACACCGGAAGACCTGCGCCCGCAACAACACACGGCCGCGCTCCCGCCAAGGTCGGTGGACGCCCCGAACAAACACACGGCCGCCCTCGGACTCGCGGAGGCTCAGGTGCTAATCAACAAGCAAGGACTGATCGCACGGGAGACGTAAACACCTGAGAGCATCGGGTGTTTGGCCACTGCGGTGTAGAGGAAACGGAAGGCTCACGAGTCAAGGATCTTAACAGTTGGAAGAGAACTCGAGCAAAGTTTTTCTGGTTTCGATGGGGATCAATTACGGCCCGAAAGAGTATTTCTGTCGAGCAAGTACGAGTCATCAAATGGCGACCAGATCTCGGATGGGAGATTTCCAAGCCACTCGTTAATTGGTTGATAAACAACTGACTTTCCCAAATTCTAGAGCACAGACAACGATATCTAACGAGACAAAACCGAAACTTGCCTCGTAAACGCAGAAACTAGCGAAACGTTATTGTAGTAACGACAAAGAAAAGGCATTAAATAATGAAGCCGGCAGGAATTGATACACAGCAACTAAGAGTGGAAACAGAGCTCACGTCTTGTTTCCCTTGTGATGGGGAAGGCCAGCGTTACATCACGCGGATCCAGTCTGGTAAGTGTTACCGTGTATCTGATATCGATGACGTCGCAGCCTCACCTCGCGTTTCTTTCCCTCGTTCCCGGTGGGTGGGGGCGGGCGGGCGGGCGGCGAAGGCAAACGGAGTTCCGGCTGCGTTTATGACACGGGGATGACCGTACACCGTCAGCGGCCGCCCAAACAAACCGGAACGGCACCGCACAACAAGGGCTCTTGTGGCGCCGCGTCAGGGAGGCAACTCGCCACCAGGATATACACACTGATCATGTTGCCCGCAACTGGCTCACGAGGCGACGGCGTCCCGCCCTCGCTCGCGCCCGCGCCTCAATCCGCAGGTCGAGCCTGAGCCCGGGTTTCGAATCTCCGGTAGGGAAAAGGCTCTCTAATGCAGCTGCGGTTCATTAAGGGGCCCAAGGTGCTGCGGAGAGCCGCTGCTGTACCAACACGTGCAGCATCGCCAGCTGGAGGCCCTTGGGGATGCGGTTAGCTCAAAGCCACGCGCGAGAGTCAGGGGGCTTTCGTGCCGTGCCTTTGGGCTCTCTCTTCCAATGACACACATTAACATGCTATTGTCTTGTCGCTTTAAAGGTAAAAACAGGGTTCGTGTTTGCATTGACAGAGAAAGTAAAAATGGTTAAGAAAAATGGCAACTGTAATTAAGATTTTGACACTGAATATCACGATAATGTGCAATATAACAGTAAATGACTATAAACGTCGATAAAAGACATGTATATAATTTAATCAGCGTTGACAAAAAATAAACCCTATTCGTTTTAGATGACTAGCATTACATCAAGAAACGAGAAACAAACAAAAAAACTGAAAAAAAAAACAAAAACAAAAAACAACGACGATCCCAGAAAGGTAACAACAATACTACACGCGACGCTGTTACTGAAAACCAAACCTACAAGTCAAAGAAATGGTAAGGACACCAGAACGGGAGACCACATTACCTCCGTCTTGACAAGGTCAGGAGCGAAACCTTAGACACAGTAAACAAATCCAAAATCCTACGAGAGTCCACCGCTAGACGAGGCGGGCGGCGGCGGCAGCGGGATACACATCTACGCACGAGGTCCTGCACCTGACTAACACGGACCGCGGCATGAAACCCCTGCCCGCCTCTCCGCTCGCTCCCCCACCTCCCTTTCTCCCCCCACCCCCTCCTCCTCCTCCTTCTCCTCCCCTGCACCCTTCCCCTTCCCCGTCCCCCTCCCCCTTCCAGCTTCGTCGAACATTAAAGAACGAACGAATGAAGGCAAACATTCTTAAAAGATTGGTTTTAGCCGACGTATTTGGACAGCTGTTAAAAGCGAAATGAATGGTGATGGGCAGTGTTTATTCCTTCCCCCAGATGCAAGGGTGTGTAAACAAAGCGCGGAGGCAGTCACGTGAAGGAATGCCGTCTGACATCTGCTCGGTTTTCGGTCGTAATCCAAAATCGATATCTTCTCCCTCTTTGGTAAGTTTAACCTGTCGCCCAAAATAGATCTGTGAGCCGTGTACCCACAGATCAATCAGACTGTTAAACGACTTTCTGCACCTGAAATACCCTCGACGTCACAGCAAAGCATTAGCTATCCTCATGGGGATACAATAAGAGAAACATCGAGAAAAGTCGCGGGTCCATTCCCATAGCGAGGGGAACTTGTTGTGCGAGGGATAACTATACCACAAAGACCCTTATTTATAATTTATGGGTCATATCACCAAATTCACACACAAAAAAAAATAAATAAAGGACACGAGAACAATATTCCAGCTCCGTGATAATTAATCAGTGCCCGCAAAAGAATGGGCTAAGGCAGTTTTCCCAATCGTAAAATGACCAGATATTCTCATTATGATTTTAAACCAAAGTGTGAATATCTTGTGTTCTCACCCCATTTACTTTCAGTCGGCGCTTAGCACGACCATAAAATTACTGCCAAAGGAAAGCGTCACAAAGAGAAGTAGAATTCTAAAAACATACAAAGACTGACAGAGACGAAAGCGGCTCAGGTGATTAAAGCATTTGGGTTTGCCCTTAATGTGAGCATAATGACACCGCCACACTCACTTGCCAGTTTTTCCTACAATACTCAGCCCGCTTATACATTAACAAGTGTTTCTAAATGACAACCAAAGGTCAGGTCGGGTGAGGTCACCAACTATAAGACTGGGGCGTCTTTTAACCCTTCATTCATTCTCCTTATCAATGGCATCTGACCTATGGTATTTGTCCTGTGACATCCCTGACGTTCCCACTCGACCGTTCAACCATGCACCCCCCCCCCGTGCGTGTATACGAGAGAGAGAGAGAGAGAGAGAGAGAGAGAGAGAGAGAGAGAGAGAGAGAGAGAGAGAGAGAGAGAGAGAGAGAGAGAGAGAGAGAGAGAGAGAGTTATAAATATAGTAAAAGAGCAATAACGAGAATGAGGAAACAAGAGACGTGTGCGTGCGTTCGCCTAGGAGCCAAGCATGTCGCTTGAGTGATTCAGGCGAGTCGAGTTGACCAGTGTAAACCTTTCCTGACCTGACTTAAGGTGAATGGCATGCGAGTGGACGGAGGTCATGGTAATGAGGTTGTCGTTTACTCTGACGTGAACTTCAAAACAAAACTCCGAGAGAGGACGACAGCCACAGGAAGCCGAGCCGGTTATTAAAGATCACTTTTAATTTGAGCGCTGATAATTAATAGTAAAAGTCTAAAGTATTATAAATTGGCTTTAAGACTGAGGTAAATATACCAGTCATACAGTATTTTTTACTAATCTGATTACGAAATTTATTCCTTGTTTACAACTATTAGATTTTGTGGTAGTATACACGAAGTTTCCTAACTTAGGAAATTTTCTTTAGTTACCCATATGTACCCCAGCTCACAAGTCTCCGTTTTCTATATTGAGTGAGTGAGTTCCGCAAGTTTCCCACTTTCTATGATATGTCGACCAAGAATTGTTCAGTCTACCCTACACAACTCCACCTGTAACTATTATAATTCAATAAGGACCTACGCCATCATCCATAATAAAAGAGGTATCAGTACATCATTAATAAACAATATCTTCGGTGGATATCACAAATATCCTATAAAAAAACACGAAAAGCTAGCCTTCTTGTATGGGCGAATTAGACTCTGTATCATGTATTACATAGATTGTATGGTTATCTGTTAATTTGACAAAGAAATTTATATCATTTATTATATGGAGTGCAAGGTTAGTAGTTAATTTGACAGAGCACGCGTAAACCTACTTATTTGAAGATAAGGCTGTCTCAATACAGGAAATTGATAACAAATGTTATGCCTGTTTCACTTTTCACTACCTGCTTCCCGAGTAATGGGAAAGTTAGTCCTACTGTGGTCTTTTCCCCTCTCACCGTTCTCCAAACATTGATCGCTTCTTTAATCAACATAACACATATCTTTTATCAACATACATATCTTTAAAATAAAATGGAATCAAACACTTGGGTACTCACCAAGCAAGGCCCTGAGCTTCGTGTCGAGGAGCAGGTGGGGGGCGTAGTCCTTGGACAGCTGATCACAGTCGATCTCCTCTTGGTACCGCGTCCGCCCGTAGCCCAAGACCACGATGTTGGTCTTGTCTCCTGACGATGACGTAGGAGACATAGAGGGTGACGTCACTGGGAAGGAGGGGGTGCTGTTCGTGACAGTGGAGGAGGTGGTGGAGGAGGAGGTTGCGGAAGAGACAGTGGTGGTGGTTGTGGAAGACGCCGTTGTGGAGGCTGACGAGGAGGGGAAGGTGGGTGCTTTGGAAGTGGTGGGGGAGAGAGGCGAAGTGGGAGACAAGGGCGTGGGCGAGAGCGAGGATTTGGACGAGAGGGACTTGGTGGAGAGCGGGGACTTAGGTGACGACGGCGCCTTGGGAGTGCTGAGCAAGGGTCTTGGGGAAGGCTCCTCCGTCACAGTGGCCGGGTGGGCGGTGACGGGGCCATCGTGTGGCACCGGGGACGTGGGTGAGGATGGGGCCGCGGGCGCGCTGCTGGCAGGGGCGGCGGGAGGACTAGACAGGTACGTGGGAACCTCACTGACGCTGCTGGCGCGCGAGTGCGTGGACGTGGGCGTCTCCGTGAGGCTCGCAGAGCGGCACAAGGACTCGGTTACACTGGTAGATCGACTAAGGGAATCACTTATGGCAGCAATGCGGTTCAGGGACTCGCTGACACTGGAGGTGGAGGGAAGGTGGAGCGCCTCCTGAGACACGCTCCCGGACATGGCTGCCGCCGCTGCCTCCTCCTTGTTGAGTGGGTCCGCGAGGCTGGTGGCGCGAGTTATGGGACGCGGGGAGCTGGAGGTCGTGTCGCTGGCGGTCGTGGCAGTGGCGGGGGGCGACGGGGACGACAGGGGAGGGCGGTGCAAGGAGTCCAGCGACGTCCGCCACGAGTGAGCTGGACTCAGCTTCGCCGGCGAGGCTGGGGAGCCACTGCGACCCGAGGTGAGGGACGACCCGCCGCCGCCGCTGGCCAGGGAGGTCGTCGAGCCCTCGCTGGCGAGAGAGCGCAGCGCCGTCGAGGAGGAGAGCGACGGTGACGACTGGGATGGGTGCAGCGGCCGAGGCGCGTTCTCCTTGTTGTCGGAACTGTGGGCTGAGGCTTCCTGCGTGTGGGCGTGGGCGCGTCGGGCCTTAAACGCCCGTAGTTCTTCTGCTGTGAAACTAACGGTCGTCGACGTAGACCGCGCGTGGCCTGCCCAACCTGCAATATCAGGACGTAAGAATTAGTATCGTATCTAAATAAGAGAGAAAAAAACATAGTTCCAATAAATATCAAGCCTCCCATGGCAACCTAGAGGGTATCAGCCACGCTGGCCCAGGCGAGCTAGAAAGAATTCAAAATAAACCTTTATCAACATTCTTGCGCGTAAGTGGAATTCTTTACTCTCTTCTATTCTTGATAATGAAAAGGAGGGATATACATGCAAAGCTTTCGTACAGTGGACACTATAGTAACTGTTAATGACTGCAAAAATAACCACATACACGTATGCACATTTTTACGCATACGTACACAGACACACACGCTTTTTTATATATGAGAGGCGCATATAGACCATGGGTGTATACCCGATTGCTCGCTTGCTAGCATGCATGCGTCCACAAGCACACACACTTTGCGTCTCTCTCCTAGGCGTTCCATCTGCCTTAACGGCATCCGAACGGGATATGTCCTCGTAATCTATCATTCGGCTTGAGTCCGCCTTCTACTGGAGTCTCAGAAGGACCTTGTGGCGTGTCTCAGTGGCCGTCTTGTGGTCGAGCGACACCGCGCGCGCCTCGCTCGTCGCCACCGATCCCGACCTTGGACACCGCACTATACTTTTCTCCTGCTTGATACCTCTTGGCAACAAGGCACTTTGTAATTGCGTTTGACTACTCGCGCCCCGTTTCCCTTGCTCCTTCACTCCGCCAGGTTTTGCCTTGTGGCTTAACACGATGAATATTCTTTAATATAACTGATAATGAACCGTATGTTTCACGGAGTCAGGGGCAGTATGAAAGATTGAATCTCTTTCATACATTTAAAACATGATAACTGGAAATTATTACGAAAATAATTCACTGCCACTAATATAAACTCTAAGGGCCAAACTCCTCACACGATGTTTATATTCATATTCGTTCATCACAAGAGCGTCATTTACGTTAAATCTTCTACATGCGTCAATCAGCTTACGCTAGAACACAAATCACAGGTTTAGTATATTTTACAAGGATTGCGATAACACCAATCTGAAGTGCTGGGCCATGAGACGCGACTGAGAGAAAAAATAATAATCTTGGGTGCTGACCGATATGCGATAGTTCGGCGCCTTACAGGTCGGATCCTTGGCGCCCGCATCTTCGCTACGAATCCTTCACTAGCAAAAGGACACTGATTCTCGCTGGCATTAGTCTTAAGTCTCACAGCGCAATAGTATAATGGGCGTCATTACAGCACGTTCCATTCAATAATCGCCAGGCAAGCAAGCAGCTTTCGGTACTCTATCTCGTAACACGTACTTGATGACGAGTCGAGACTTGGTGCTAATGGGTCCTAGGAGAGGAAAGGAGGCTGGGGAGGGAAAGGGAAAGGGAGAAGGAATAGGGAAAGGATGGGTGGTAAGGAGGAAGGAATCAAGGAAGCGAACTAGAGAGAAGGGAGAAAGTGAGTAAGTGAGTGTGTGAGTGTGTGAGTGTGTGAGTGTGTGTGTGTGTGTGTGTGTGTGTGTGTGTGTGTGTGTGAGAGAGAGAGAGAGAGAGAGGGGGGGACAGAGAGAGAGAGAGAGAGAGAGAGAGAGAGAGAGAGAGAGAGAGAGAGAGAGAGAGAGAGAGAGAGAGAGAGAGAGAGAGAGAGAGAGAGAGAGAGAGAGAGAGAGAGAGAGGAGGAGAGAGAGGGAGGAGAGGAGGGAGAGAGAGAGAGAGAGAGAGAGAGAGAGAGAGGGGGGGGGGGAGACAAACAAACAAACACACACACACACACACACACACACACACACACACACACACACACACACACACACAGAGACAGAGAGAGAAACCGAGAAAAGAGAATAGCTTCGAAAACAGGAAAAAGCGAGACAGAGCCACGCTGGCGTTACGGCTAGCATCTGGGATCATGCCAGTAGCTTACCATAACTTGTTTATCAAGATTTCCCTGCGCTCGCTGGTCCCGTTGGAGAGAAAATGTCATAAATATTGAAAGGACTCCCCGGCGCGGACGCTCACCACGGCGGAGTCTCAGGCAGGGGAGTGTTCTCTCATTTCTCCCTTCTTCATCCCCCCCCCCCTTTATTCTGCTCTTCATCTGCGTCATCATATTCTATCTCTTTATGTTCTCATCATTTTATTCTTTATCTTTGTGATTTGTTCTTCGTGTTCATGACTAAATCATTATACTCTATTGTTGTTTATCATATTCGTTATTTCCATCATCCTATTATCTCATTATTTTAATCTTCATCACATTATTATTATAATTATTATTTTATCATTAAACATCATTTCGATATAATGAACATCCTTTGACACTTTAAGGATATATTTTTTTCAACAAATAGGATAGAGAGTTGGCCTTCGTCGTCGCCAATTACCAGGATTACCTAAAGGGATCCTACAAGGAATCCTTACGCAATAATAGGACGTGGCGAGAATTTAAAAAAAAAGTCATGCGACGTCCGTAATTCCATTAGAAGAAAAAATATATAAAAGAAAAACGAGAAAAAAATAAGAGAGAGAAAAAAACAAAATCCCACAAAAGTCCTTGAAAAGATGAAGAGCGCGGTCGCCACTTCAACCCTCTAAGCTAACGTCATCCTCCCACATTCCTACTTCTGTCTGTCTGTCTCTCTCTGTCAATCTGACTGACTGACTATCTGACTGACTATCTGACTGACTGACTGACTGACTATCTGACTGACTGACTGACTGGCTATCTGACTGACTGACTGACTGACTGACTGACTGCCCCTCCCTCCCTCCCCGCAAATAATCATCTCGCCAGAAGCCCGAGTCATCCTTAGTTATCAGCCTTGATGATCTCCCTGTCAGCAGGACCAAGGCGGAGGAACGTGGTCGTGTTATGCGGAATGTCGGGGCCGCCGCTCTCAAAGCCATGGCACTCGGCAAAGTAAACACGTCACGGCTGTCACAATGAAGTGCGGACAAGCGGACCTCGCTCGTTGGCCATGTTCGGGCGGGCATTGCAATGATTCTGCAGAATTTCCTCGCCCGAGATAGCATGCAATGAGTGTGAGAGACAGCACGCGCAACCCTTATCATCACATACAAAGGTTTTCTTCACATCCTGAGCTCACTGCACGAATAAACTCACAGCCCCTTCGTTATGAACTTCCAAGTCATGATTAAACGCATTCTTACCATTGTTATTGACGTTGTTGTCGTTGTCAATCACGTTTTTGGAGTTGTTGTTCTGAATGAGGCTGGAGGACGAGCCGACGGGGCGCAGGACACCTGACGGGGGCGTGGTCGAGCTCCGCCGCTCCTGCTCCTGGGGCGGCGTGGGGCTCGTCCTTGTCGTGGCGCTGCCGGACGTCGGCGTGGTGGAAGACGGGGACGAGTTGATGTTGTTGTTGGTGTTGTCGTTGTTGTTTTTGTTGTTGGTGTGGTTGTTGTTGGTGTTGTCGTCGCGGGAATAGAGAAGGTTGCGGTTGGCGGCGGAGGGCGAGATGGTCCTCCGGTAGCGACCCTCGAAGCCGGTCTTCCAGTCTCGCCGGTGGGCCATGTACGAGTCCTTGTGGTAGGTCCTGCGGGGGAAGAAAAACTTTGGTTATTGTCTGGCCAAATAATATCTACTAAAATCATAGTCAACTACAACAAGGAAAAAAAATCGAAGCCTGTAACGAAAAAGATTTCAGTAAAGGAGAGGGAAGAACAGCAGAAATGCAATCAGGTGTTATTGCCTTCAACCAGCGCAAAGGAGTCTGAGAGAACATTAAACAAGTTCGGCCCAATGTCAACAACAAACAATTCGGGCTATGAACGTGACGCCCTTCTTGCTGGCCATGAAGTAGTCTGCAGACAACCTTTGACACAACTCGAAGAGAACACGGCCATTGCGTAACACGAAACATCAATGCTGCAACACTTTTCAATCTGGAAGCTGCCTGGCATTTGGGCATAAAATGACCTGCAAGTATTGCAAAGAAATAACCAGATGCTTCATACTCGACCCCCCCCCCCCAAGAAACGCACACGAGATCTCATCAGTGCCTTTCACAAAGACATCCTAAGCTTTTCAGTTTGGCTTCCCTCTAACGTATTCAGTCATTCCCCCACAGGCTCTCCGTGCAGTGGATGAGCCGAGGCCAGCGTTGCGACACGGCAGCTGGCATCCCGGCCCGAGCCACTCATGATGCTGGCACACCTCCCTTTCACCGATAACACGCCGCTCTGACCCCTGGTGAATGTGCTTTCCCGCAACAGTCATGCCACCACACCCGTGCAATATAAAAAGGCTTCGACACGCGGTCTCGATGATGTGGACTGAATACTGGAGAAGGAAAAAGGGAGGCACCGAAAGTATGAAGAGTCCCGTCCTGTAATAACCTCCTGCTTAGCATGCGAGGTAAATGAAGTCAAGGGAAGGAGCTCAAGAGCACATTAAGCACGGATCCAGCATTGCGCAATTTGGGGGCGACTGGAACAATAGCGGATGTTCCGGCGGTTGACCACACCGCATAGCAGCATCTTCGGGATGCCCTGTCTTCATGCTCTCTGTTCTTGTGTTGACGGTGAAGACGTCAGATAGAGAGAAAGAGAAGGGGGGGGGGAATTGGAGAGGAATAGCATGTAGGAGAAGAATAAGAATAATAAGCAAGCGAGGGGGAAGTGCGAGAAGAGGAAAAAAAAAGAGGAGGAAGCGAAGGAGAGAACGTGAAGAAGGAGGAAGGGAGACAAGCGAAGAGCAACGAAGAAGAACAGACGACAACAATCAACCAAAAATATCAGACGAGGCCTGTCACTACTACTTCGTCCACTGAAGTGAGCACGCCAAGAAACCAACGGTTACCTAATGGGGATGTGTTTTTGTGTTTAGGAAATTGGCCGTGAATCCGACCCTCTCTGCGCTCTCGACAATTGTTATTTGTCAACAATCGGAAGACACACAACAAGAACAGACTGAACAAACAAATCAATACAAGTATACTTAAAAGATAAAGCGCAACTAAAGGAACAAAGATAGCGCTTCATTGCCTCAGCTCCCGTCCAGTTCTCCCGGCTTGGCCAAGACTCGGGACTGAATGTCAAAGGGCGGGGAAGAGGGTGCATTTCGTGTGGAAACTTCATGGCAGATACTTTTTTTTTGTTTTGTTAACTAACGCTTAAATAGAAAAAATAGCCATTGTAAAGTAAGCCACTCGGCGATCTTAATCCGAGGAAGACGAATAAAATTATTAATGTGGTTTGTAACTAAGGCACTTGCAAGACCCGGACACGCAGGATTGAGTGTCGTCACCAGCACCACCCTGAGGATATCTCACCTCGCATTCCTCTCCTTCAGTTCTCTCGCCTGCTATCAGCCACGTCTACCCCCTCCTCCTCCCCCTTTCCCATCTCTCTCTCTCTATCTCTCTAACTCTTTTTTTTTTCTCTCTCTCTTTCTCTATCAGTTTTTTCTGCTTTCAAAATCCGAGCGCACACCTGGTTCAACCTGCATTACGGCCGACCCCTTTCCCTTTCCCTTTCCCTTTCCCCTTCCCTCTGAGCATCGTAACCGCCAGCGACCGCCCACTCTTATGGCAAACCAAGGCCATCCATTGACATTCAACAAATACAGATCTAACTGTCTATTAACATCTCGCAAACAAGTTGACTAGCAGGGCTGCCAACCGCCTCGCAATCGAGATAGACCTTACACCGTGACGTCGAAGATATCGCATAGTGACGCCGTCGGCGACCCTCACGCGTCCTGTCCTATCTGTGAGGGACTTACACGAGGCACAGTTAGAGAACATTCGTGCTATTGCTCAGCGCCTTTAATATTTCGTGACATGAACAAAGCGTAATGGTATTGTAATGCTGTATATCAATCAATGTTATCAAGGGTGAACCGCTGGGACAGCTGCACCGAGGCAACTTCTGATCACTGCGTCTCTAAAATGCCAGAGGTTAAAGCAGGAGACCCAGCCCTGGGCCTGTCAGCTGCGTGTATATATAAGCAGTCTTCTCTGTCGTATAAATAACCTGTAGGTATATTATACACCAAGAGTCGGCGAGAACCAGATCAACATTCCGTATATACAGAACTGTCACATTGCGGAAGGGAATGCAATATATATTTCTCGACTGACATAAACAAACAATCCATTCGCATACCTGCCACCCATCCTGAGCTGTAATGACGAAAAAGGCGCCTACAATGACAGCAATGACAACAGATAGAATGACAACAGCGAAATCACAAGGGCACCCATGGCGTTCGTGAACTGGCGAAGGGTGGCGTGACAGACCTGACCAAAGGGGGGGGAGGAGGTATCAATCCTGACTACAGTGGAGAGGGAAAAGGGAAGCTCAGTCCCTAGAAACTCTTCTCCACCCCCAACAAGACGAAACAAAAACACTCCAAGGAGCACATGCTGGCGGGGGCCCAGTGTACTTAACTGTTTCTGCACAAGGTTAGACCTTTTTTTGCCCGTAGCATAATCTTGCTTGGCTGGCTGGAGGCAGGACAGAGGGCGGAGGAGGGGTGGAGGGCGGTGGGGAGTGGGCGGGAGCTGCGACAAGTGCCAGCCCTTCCCAGACGTTAGTAAATCTATGCTCTCAAGAGGTAACTGGCGACTTAAGACGCAAATCGGGTTCAGCAGTATTTAGATAAGAACATGTTTACAACAATACTCATGTACAAGAAAATACTTCACAGATAGTTAAAACCTAGGTGTATGGGGGGGGGGGGCAACCTGCCATGTCGCCTCAGCAGATATAAAGAGTTCATTTGCACCGAGCTGCCATGAAGGGCGGCGCTGTCGCTGAAATCTGAACCGCTACCAGTCGAGCACGGAGGAAGGGGAGCGGCACAGGGGCGGGTTTCGTCAATGGGAAACACGTGAAATCATTCCGTAAGTGTGTGGAAGGGGAGGAAGTGTGTGTATTTGAAGCCAAATGAGAGAGAGGGAGAGAGAGGGAGAGAGGGAGAGAGGGAGAGAGGGAGAGAGGGAGAGAGGGAGAGAGGGAGAGAGGGAGAGAGGGAGAGAGAGAGAGAGAGAGAGAGAGAGAGAGAGAGAGAGAGAGAGAGAGAGAGAGAGAGAGAGAGAGAGAGAGAGAGAGAGAGAGAGAGAGAGAGAGAGAGAGAGAGAGAGAGAGAGAGGGGGGGGGGGGAGAGGGAGGGAGGGTTGGGAAGAAGGAAGGAACGGAGGCGTAGTAATTAAGAGTCGCATCTGGCGTGACAGGGCAGCTGTGGCGACGCTAAACTTGCTATTGTTACTGTCATGAATCGAGTGTAATTAACATCGCTGTGGGGGTGTGAGGAGAGAGAGAGAGAGAGAGAGAGAGAGAGAGAGAGAGAGAGAGAGAGAGAGAGAGAGAGAGAGAGAGAGAGAGAGAGAGAGAGAGAGAGAGAGAGAGAGAGAATGAGAGAAAAAAAGAGAAAGAGAAAGAGAGAGAATATCATCAGCCTCCTCCTTCACCTCCCCCATCTGCATAATGGCTCTGACACCCGGACGCGCAACACTTAAACACTTGCAGCTCTTACAGCTGACCAGTTCCGCATTCCCGATAATTACATGGTCGTGGATAAGCCCACCGAAAATGGCCTAATTCCGCACAGATAGCTGCCTGTAAGTTCCCTAATCAACCTTTTGAGGCCAGGGCTCTCGCAATTATCTCATTTCTTAATGAAGGAATCTGAGGCAATAGACTGGGCTCGCGGACTGTTAACGCAAAGCGGATGAATTGCAGCTTCAAATGCAACACCTCGCTAAAATATAGGACAAAAAAAATTGTCATTAAAAGTTACGGATATACATTTCTCTCTCTTGTAAAAATTGCAAACTACAATCAAGTAACTATAACGATAGGTAGTATTACATGATTCTGTTAATTATAAACATATCACGAAGTACACCACGACCAGCCCTGACCCACAAATCGCCCCGTCACCCCGCCCGCTACGCTTCGGGTGACATGGCGAGGGCGTACTGAGGCGTGCACCACAGAAGGGTTACCCAAGACCTAAGCGATGCTTGAGTGAAAGGATTTCAACTTATCGAACTGGGCGTGTAAATTCTGTAATAATAGAGATGACAAACAGCATTCAAGCAAACTCAATCTGATGTGCCTCTGCTTTCCACCGACCTCGAACACGACGGCCTAAAGGCAGCTTTTCTCTTAGCAAAGTGATGTGGTTTGAGTTTTTAAAATTTGCACTTAACATTAGGCACACAACTCCCTCTGATATTATCATAACCGCAGGTAGAGAAACCCCCCGCCTTCACCGCCTTCGATCAAGCGACCTCCTTGCCTCCACGGCGGCGCCCCGTCTGCCCTGCCCATCTCTTTCCGTCTTTGTTCCGGTTGCCAATCAACATGGCTGGCATTCTATTCCTACACAATCAGCCAATTGCATCTGGCGCCCCGCCCTCTGCTCTCTTTCCTGTCTATATCTGAATAATCTCACCTAGTGGGACGTGACTCAAACGAACCATAATATTTACGGCGTTGCAGAAACATGCCCCCTTTACATGGTCTATTTCCTCAAACACAGCTCAATGGCATTCGTCCAGAGCTAAGGATTGTAGGGGATCGTCAAGCTTTTTAACGCGAGTCCATACAAACAAGACAAGACAGGCGTATAATAAAAGCACTGGACCTCCATCCGTACGAGTAAAAGTAAAACACGTAATACTGTCATTGCCATTGTGGTGCAACAAGCGGGAGACTCCACAGACGAAGGGCCCCTTCTACAGGTCAAGACAAAGGGGAAGGGGCGCTGGCTCCTCCGCTCGAAGGAAAATGAAAGTACGGGGGGATTCGCAGCCTTTGCTTCACACGCATCCTCGCCCATTAAAGAAGCGTAAGGTTTTAAGTGCCGTTCCGTGAATCTGGCGCTGTGGTTCCGCCTAAACGAATGAGACAAATGGAATGACGTTACATGCACTCGGTCGGATAATAAACAGGATCTTGTCGATATCAGTGAAAATCATACTTTTAATGGCTATGTACCAGATGCAATTACAGTCAAGTGAACATATCCACCCACAACGACCCACCCATACACCCACACTCATACAAAAATTGAAAATTAATAAAAATCTTTTACGTGGTCTTGTAAGCAATTAGAGGGGACAAAGTGTAAACCAGAAGACATTAAAAAATCATCACCACACATGCATGCCAGCACAACATACACACAGTCACACACATTCGACAAGAATAGGCCACGAAATAGCAAATAGCCAAATCTCATGACATCAATCCATCCTCCCGTTCAGAAAAGGTGGCAGAGGCGGACGCAAAGGCAAGACCTTGCAGCTGTACTTGTAATCAGAGGCTCTGGCAGCGCGCGATAACACCACCCGAGGTATGTTGATGCCTCTAGCAGCGTGACCCGATAACACGTACAATGGAAGATATTCTACCCTGGGAGTCAATTGACAAAATTCCTAATATGTTTACGGTTTTCATTCAAAAAAAAGTATAAATAAATAAATACTAATAATAATAATAAAAAAAAAAATCCAACATTGTGTTCCTCTTTGACTGGTCGATTTCCCTTCTCCCTTTCTTGTGAACTCTCTCCTACTACTTTCCCCCGTACTTCTCCTTCATCAAAACACTCGCCCACACTTTCCTTCTGTTACCGAACAATTATGAGTCCGTATCTCTCACACCTCGCCGGAGAGTGGATTCGCGCCGTCTCCACGAGAACGAGGTCATCGGAAGACCGGTTTCGAACGTGTTGGGAGCAATCTCGGGAAGGTCTTCGTGGGTTTAATGCACGCTCCCAGCCCACGCCTAAACTATCAAAACATGGGCCAACATAAAAGCATGGGCAAAAACTTGCGTGTCAAAATAAGGTTTATGTCATGCATAGATCTCGGCAACAGAGTGAATGCAAGTGGATCAATCCACTTGCGATGACCGCTCCTGTAGTAAAAGCATCTCAAGGTCCAAACAACTTTCATGGGCTCATCCGGCGGGCATCTTCGCCGGTGTGGCACAGCGGCATCAGCGAGGTCAAACGAGGAGGAGCAGCCCGGCATAATAAACAGCGCAAACAAAGGTGCCGCCGCTAAAAAAAGTAGTTCGGTCGCGGCCTCGGCGGGCGGGCCGTCCAGTGGGCGCGGGCGAGGCGTGAGAACCACACCTCTGACATTTGTAGGGTCAGCTAACGAAGGCGGGGATGACCTTGCTTCGCCCATTCCCTCGCACTGCCACCAATTCCTCCCAACCCCACATCTGGTCTGACCTTCTCATCCCAGCAACACCGCGGCTTTCACTTCAACTCGTCTCCGGTGCAGCGACAAGAAACAAAAACATTCAGGTTTAGGAGAGAGTTGGCTCCAGCGAATCCATTATCTTTATTGGACCTGTGACGCACAACAATGATAGCGTTCTCAAGCGCAACACGAGCATCGCTGCGACAGAGTGCACTGCAAATTCGAGAAATATATTGAACTATCATCTAACGCTCCACTGTTCATCCACAAATACATAGCCTTTGGGTTGCGGTCGTTGGAAAAGCGCGCTTATCGAAGAGAAATCAGCTAAAATTGCCTTCATCATGCCTGCTCAGGAAATCGGGGGAGGAAGGTAGGAGGGTAGGAGGGTAGGTGGGTAGGAGGGTAGGAGGGGAGGAGGGGAGGAGGGGAGAAGGGGGGGATAGTGAAAACTGGCCTATGGCAGGAAATTCAACACGGCCATCGATTCACTCAGACAAATATCCTCGTCGGGAGCGCTAGTGAAAACCGATACGGCCACGACGCCGACTTCTCCCTCGGATCCACCACAAGGAGAAACCTGGCCCTATGCGAATGCTATCTCTCAGGCCCCAGACGCCGCCGCCCATTCCCCGCGGCTCCGTCTCGAGTCCCCGGCGAGGCTCTCCCGATCCGGCGGAGTGTTGCTCTACAGGATGAGCACATGATTACCACTATCGGAATACCTCGAAATCACGCGGCATCTGTCTGTACGTCCTTGTCTGCACGTGAGGCTGTCGCTTGGGGAAGGGAGGGAGGGGTGAGGGATAGGAGGAGTGGGAGAGAAGATAGGGAGGGAAAGAGAGAGGGGGAGAAAGAGAAACAGAGAGAGGGAGACGTATAGAGAGAGAGAGAGAGAGAGAGAGAGAGAGAGAGAGAGAGAGAGAGAGAGAGAGAGAGAGAGAGAGAGAGAGAGAGAGAGAGAGAGAGAGAGAAAGAGAAAGAGAGAGATAGAAAGAGAAAGAGAGAGATAGAAAGAGAGAGAGAGAGAGAGAGAGAG
>NW_028234416.1:5431344-5438844 GCF_977035675.1 Penaeus japonicus | reverse complement strand
CCCTCCCCCCTCCCCCCTGCGGCAACGGTCACAATCACATGGTCGGAACATCCTTCTCCGGACGGCACGCAGGCTCTACGACCAGCGGGAGGGGGTGGGAGGGGGTGGGACGGGAGAGCGGAGGAAAGGGAGAGGAAGGAGGAGATAGGATGGAAGAGGGAGGAGGGAAGAGGAAAGAAGTAGGAAGGAAGGGAGAAGAGGGAAGGAGGGAGAGGGGAGGAGGGCTGAAGTAGGAGGGAAGCAGGATGAGGTTGGAGGGAGGAGGGAGATGGGAGGAGGTACGAAAGAGAAGAGAAAAAGGAGGAGTTAAGAGAAAGAGGGGAGGAGAGAGAAGAGAGGAGGGAGGGAGGAGAGGGAGGGAGAAGGGAAGAAAGGAGGAGGGAGATTCAAAACTTGTCTGGAAGGAGGGAAAGGAAAGGTGAATCCTATTGCCCAACCAGCCAACTGTTGCACCGCGTGGGCGCTAATGACGGCCGCCCGACGACAAGAAACCAAACCATAAAGAGAGACGAAATGATCTGATTAAAATGACCATTTTTGAAGGGGGGGAGGGGGGAACCAAACACAGAAAAATCACATAAAAAGACTACATGCAGAAAAAAGACCCATCTCTTTGGTTTAAAAATGATAATAAATAAATAACAGGGAGAAAAAAAAAATTGCTTGGACTTGGCTACGAGAGGATGATGCTATGATTCTCGGAGCACGAAAGACGAAAATGGAAGCTGCGGCGTCCGAGTCTCCGAGACCCTTATAAGGTAACTGAAACTCCTACGCACAAGACTCCCCAAAGGCAAAGATACAAATCGAGAGGAGAAAAAAATCTTGCACAATGGAAAAGGCCGCATTTCTAAATAAAAAATATATTGAAGACGAATGAAGACGAAGAAGAAGAAGAAGAAGAAGAAACGATACTTCCTTCTGACCAATATGAAGTCCAATAACCTGTATCCCTAATCCATTCCCTGCGAGGAATTCCTTGAAGAGAGTCTAATCCTACTCCTTTCCTTCCCTTGTGGCGGTTGTTGGTCGCGCGGCAGAACAACATTCCAGCCCTTAACCTCATACCTGTACACTATGCTATCGGATAAGGTTACCATGCATAGTCCTATAGCACACCTCTTCCATAATTAATAAACGGTTTCGAGTATCTTCGGGTATCTTATTAGTTTCGCTTAGTTATAATGCGATGCTTAAGATATCAAGTGACAGCTGGTGGGAAAGTTACAACTATAACGTGTACGTCATGCGCAGACTCCGCACCGACACTACTTACGATGAGAATCTGACGAAGGCGTAGAAATTTGGGCGGATTTTGACTCGAGTTTAACCAATAAGTCACACTTTTCTTTAAACGTTCTCTCTCTCTCTCTCTCTCTCTCTCTCTCTCTCTCTCTCTCTCTCTCTCTCTCGGGCGTGCACTTCCAATCAAGGGCGCAATTAAGGCGTGATCAGAGGAGCTACATCACCGCGGGGGGGGGGGGGGGGGGGGGGGGGGGGAGGCCAGTACCTGCAAGTGCACTCAACACGACCCCAACACGAAACAGGAATCATGCCGTACCTCCCACTACCGCATCTTGCAGTATCAGCATACCTTGCCGAGTGAAAGTGATCTTTGGGGACGTCGATAGATTTTTTTTTCCTTTTTTTCTGGCATAAAGATATTTCCGCGGCATTCTCAATGGGTTTGTTTGTAGGACCGGTAGTTGTGCAATAACAGCGGTTGAAACGTACAGCCGGTCCCATGCTTCACACACTCATATATTGCGTCCTGGTACTCCAGCCATCCGACTGGCCACATACCAAATCCTGCAGACGACACCGCACCCATTGCAACCGCACACAAGGACCTGCCAAGCCCCAACAAAAGACGACACAACCAACGTACCCGCCGAACGCCGCCAGACTCAGGCGGTGCAGCGACATCGTGTGGCCGGTTTCACTACTTCACTCTCCTTGAAGACGTCGGTGTCACTGCCATGCACTCCTGGGCACCTCGCCGCCCTGAGGATAACCTTGCCAAGGAGCCACTTCCACGACACGGGGATCACAGCCACAGTATCCTCGGGACTAAGGATCTCGGGTAGCACACTAGCAGCCGCGGGTAGGACGTCTGAATGAGGCGGATGGGGGGAGGGGGAGGGGGGCACGGAGGGTGGGGCACGTTCGCGCTACACTTAAAATATCATGCTGATGTTTCGGATATGTTCCCTTCCCAAGACCTGCCTTCTCTTTTCCCTCGATTGCTTGCATCATTCGTGAGGGCATGGCGACTGCTCCGCGCCCGTCGAGGTCTCCCGTTGTTGGGAAACTTCATCACAGCAGCAGGCTCGAGTTGTCCTGAGAGGCGGCAAGACGGCAGTATGGGGGAGGGGGAGGGGGAGAGGAGGGGGAGAGGGTAGCAGAGGAGAGCTGACTGGCTGGCTGGTGCGGAGGGTGCGGCGGTAAGGAGTGGGTCGTAAGGGTCATGATCACATCAGCACGGTTGGCTCAGCCGCCCTTATCGACTCGCCTATAACGGTCGCCAGATGAGTCACCACGCACCACCTTCCATCAGCCTCCCCTTCCTCCCCTTCCTCCCTCCCCCCCTCCCTCCCTCATTCTAGCGCTCGCGTTTGTTTACATTCAAGATGAGAATCAGCGTACATGAACTCCCATAGACCTTTCAGTGGCACCTGTAATCCTGACCTTATTAAGAGCGCTGCACTCGCGGGCTCGACTGGCATTCAAACTGTTGCCAATCAACTCAATCACATGCCGATATCGAACTGAGCGACCCGCCTGATAAAATCCATCACTTAATACAAAAATACATTATAATGAATAAAGATAAGAAATTACAAGTTGGTAATAAGCAGCAGCACTCCCCTTCCTACTGGCCACCCTCTAGCTGAGTCAGTCCAGCGCCATGACGAAATCGAATGCCCGTTTAAGGAAGGTTTGTAGGAGAGAAGAAGAGGGAAAATCTGGTTAGGACGAATGACAGCTGAGAGACAGAACGAGGGCGAGATGCAGCGACTTGAAGGCGCCTGCATCGAGAAGCTTAAACATTTTTACGAATACTTTCCAGTGTTTTCCACGATGCGTGTCAAGGGGGTTGGGCGTGAACAGGGGTCATGAAACGGGAGACGAAGGTGTGAATGTTACAGTAGAGGGCGTGTGTGGGCGGCGGCGTTATTACAGACGGGCGTGGGTGGGCAAAACAGCGGAAGTAAGTGCAGGGGCGGGCCCGAGGAAGTAAGTACTGTCGTCAAATATCTTGTGTCACCAAGTTGCTGCGCATACATTCTTAAGCTTTCCTAGAATCGCGCATACCTCTAAGAAATAATAGTAAACAACAAAAGAGCCAAAAATAATACCCACAACACTTCTATAAACTTGAACTGAATAGAACAGAGCATCCTCAGATCAGTTAATAGAGACAGACATGTTAACGTGGGCGAGGAAGAGAGTTATGGACGTGACAAGGACTCGACGCCTGCCATCATGTAGTAGCTCACCGCAATGTAATGATCTTAGTTTTTTTTTTTTTTTGCGTCTTTTTTATCAATAGAATGATTCGATCGACGAGAAAACAATCGATCAGCCACTTCCTTTTTTTTTATCAATTACTATTCCCTCGATATTTGGTCTTGTTTGCTGAGCATTCCCGGATGTAAATCACGCTCATGATTGGGAGCGATGCGTTCTAATTATCAGCCAATCAAGAGTTTCTAATCCTCTCGACCGCTCATTAAAACCAATTCACAGCTCTACGGTCTTAATTGCAGATGACGTGTTCATAAGAGGAAATCCACGGAATAACACGCAAAGAAAGGAGCTTCAAGGAATCGCTACTGATGCACGCGGAGACAAAGAAATAAGTCCTCCCACCGCACAATTAGGCGCTAATGAGCCAGTATTTAGCACCGCAATTATGCTAAGAGAACTTGTGGCACAAGTCGTGTTGCGGAGGATTTTCCGAAAAGCCTTAAGCACCAATCGCAGAAGACCAGGTTGGGAGGAAGCTCTCCCACAAGGTCATGATTCACGCGCATTGGCAGCACAATCATTCCATCAGCCGTCGAATCATTTAATCGCAGCGATGAACGGCGCCGCCACCTGGCCCTCCGTGCCCCTTCCATCGCCCTAAACACACGACCGACACACGTAATAGCGAAATAATGATGATACGCTCCCTCGCAATGGCTCGTCCCAGCATTTCGGCGACACAAACACTCGCAATTATAAATACCGTTTGGAAAGGCGTACCGGGACGCGGGGGAAGGGGGGGGGTGCGGCCGGTATTTGTTTTATCACTCGATGGCGACGCTTCGCCGGCCGCGCGTCCACGTGTCAAGCACCAGTGGCGACGGTCAGGGCGACACTCTGTCAAGTGGTGCGAGACTGCGGCCGCAGCGGCACCCTCAGGCAGCAGCGCCGCCGGCTACTTTCTCAACCACGGCGCGGCGCAGCATGTAGTGGGGGTCCGGGTGGTCAAGCAAAAATGCTTATTTCCTGCATTTCCATGCTCTCCCCGCCTTAGCAGTGGTAAACATAACCTAACAAAAACAACTATTAAGCCAGCTATGGCTTCACAGTCAAATCCTCCCACCTTCACAGCACACCTGGGAAGTAGCCAACCAATCACGGTTTGCCTCCGAAAGCTCAGCCAGCAGATAAATCATTAGAAGAAAATCTAGACCTAGAGCGAGTTCCGAAGAAAGCCAGCAACAGCTGTCGGGCGGCGTCGGGAGATCCGGACACGTCTTTGCCAGACGACATGACGAAGTGCTTCTCCGCCGAAACGAACCTTATCAGTAACAGACGCCTAGAAAAATGCGGTCGTCGCGCAGGTGAGGCCTAGTGGAGGTTCACACGCCTTCATTACGCTTTATTTAACTATAAGACGCCAATTATTATGGTGACGTAGGTTTGCGTTTTCTGTATCGGGTAGACACCACCCTGTGCCAGATGTTAGGAAAAAAAAAAAAAAAAAAAAAAAAAAAAATATATATATATATATATATATACATACATATATATATATATATATATATATATATATATATATATATATATATATATATATATATATATATATCAAAGTAGTTAAGACCCTTCATGGCATCCGACACTTACTACACAGCACCCGCAAGGCGAGCTTCACAAGAGTGCACATCCCGCTCGCCAGGTTCACGGCCGTGTCACCCGTGTCACTCATGCAAGGGATTCACACGTGCCATCCATCCATTTACACGCTCAGGCACCCACACTCATCTCGCGTTCGCCCCTCTCATGGCGCCGACCTCGGTTTTAGCACTCGAGTGGCGTTGCAATATCTTCACGCATTTCAACTGAGATGGCCGCTCCCTGTTTCCCCTGGCATTGCCGTGCCTTCACCCAGCGCCACGATGAAACGCAGGCAAGGCTTCCAGGTAGAGTGACTTTCCTCGCCCTTCCCGTAAAAAAAGAGAGAAAAAAAAGAAAAGAAAAACGCACACACCGAGGCTTTATTACCGCGCCACCTATGAACACACTAATGCTCGGCGAACAAACATTTTGGTCTTCTTATAAAACACTGAAATGGCTCCATCGCCGAGACCCGCGAGCCGCCTTAATCGCATGGGTATCCGAGCGAGTGATTTACGGTTGCGCTACATACACAGAACTCGTTCACCGGAGGGAGGGGCAGCCACTGGGGGGGACAGGGGACAGGGGACGGGGGTGAAAGGAGAGGGAAGGAGAGCCGGGTAAGTTGCATCAAGATATCAAGAGGCGGCAAAGAGAGCCACTACACAGGACTGTGTTAACATCCTGTTCTTGCACCCCCCCATGTGTGCCCACGTGTGCCTCCTCACTCTGTCAGGATAATCTTGAGCAGTTCGCTTTCTCAGCCGAGTCATTTCGGTCATTGAATGGCCTGAATGCAGTTTCTGTTATTGAAAGTATTTAGCACCTTGGGAATAATTATATTTTATTTTTCTTATTTATTTTATAAAGAAATAAAAAATAAACAGTCGTATAAATCGGCATTTGCATAGGATAAACATGTTTTCAGACATAGTGGTTTGTAACATTATTTACTCTCACCTTCCAAGGCCAGCCAAGATCAACACGCTCTTGTGATTCAGCGTAACTCATTTGAATCCAACACGAACATTACCTACAATATAATTCAATCGCCATTTCCTACTTTCCTTTACCCATTATCCCCCTTTCATCTACGGAACAGTTAATGCGCAAAAAGGAAAGCATTACCTGGAAGTAATCACGACAGACTTTGATCACACGTTTCTTAGTTAATCATTGCAGCTTTGTGCTAACCTCGCCCATGGCGGGGAGAACACCGCTTCGAGTTGCAACGTCACGCGCCGCGTCAGGTGGGAGGCGGAGGGCGGCTCTCCCGGGGAGATGTTTTCCTCAATTACCCACAACAGCGAACAATACCTTGCTATGGTAATAAAGCATAAAGCGACAAAGAACGCAGCGCTCGTGGTCTGTTCGTCTTTTAATGCCGCTAGTTTAGTTGTCTGCAGGTCACCATCATTGCCATGCTAGTTGCTGCACGGCCACCGGCAAAACCATTCGCGATTTGCTCTATGGAGCACGACCTAATAATAGTCTGCATTATGCTGCATTATACATAATCTCTTTTTGTACGAATATGTTATCAAACGCATTTTCTCCCATAGACGATCGGCCTTTGTCCCGCAACGGGTTCCCTCGCGACACCACCTCCCAAGGGAGCGTTAGTTGACACCCGTGTGCGAACAACGCCCACCCGAGCGAGGGATCATTACTGTTTCTTGCATCTGCTTCTCTTCAGCGCTTAGAATACTTGTATGAATGCGCATAAATGCATAAAACACATATGATGTATATGAATCAAACCGTAATTCTATGCTAGCAAAATCATGAGCGCAATATATGTACTGCAATACTGATGATTTTCGAATACAATACATAGATCCAAGTCATGGCAATAACAAAAACAAAACTGTTACAGCGAGTTACTAGGATGCTCAAAGTTTCACGCAGGGAGTACAGTTACAAGGAACACTGGTAAGATCTTTGTGACATTAAACATTTCATTCTTTTTTTCTTTTTTTTTTACTAGGGCGAACCCGTTAACCCAGGAACGAGATGCCACGCCGTCGAACCCAATAATCACCGAGAGACTGCATCAGAGATTCACCCTCCACCCAAGGTCACGATATCGAGTCCCTTTCCTGCCATTAGTTGGATAATGTCGCCCTCGCGACTGACAACTAAAACGGGAAAGGCTTAAGATACGTATAATCACGTAGCTAAATAAGACCCGCATCTCAGGGACTGCTGATGACGGCTCGAACACGACGATGGGAGGATGACTCGCTGAAACTAAGGTCTAGTAGTGAGCTAACACCTTAGTCAACACCGGTGTCTCCGCTCACCCTCGCACTCGAAAACGAATGAATCATTAGGTAAATAACAATAATACAAAAAAATAACCCTATATCTTCCCTCCCTTTTGATAGA
>NW_028234416.1:5423844-5428844 GCF_977035675.1 Penaeus japonicus | reverse complement strand
AACCAGTGTGTGCACTAACCAAGACGTACCATTGTGACACCTGCATCGATACAAGGAGGATATTGAAAACAATAACAAATCGCAGAATCAGTAATTTTCCCAGTCTGACGACGGAACACTCGCGCCTAAACATTCCCATGCAAGATACTATAAACGAAGAGATACTCAGGGTATTGGTAATTTCAGACCGCACACCTATCCATCAGGAGAGCGAAGGGAGGCCGAGACACGCAGTCATGGCGCTGCTCTCTCTGGAGGACGGCCGGATGACACTGCAACCCGTTCGGGAAGATCGAACGTTTTCTTCAATCAGCTGAAACGTTGATGATCCTTTCTTCCCGCCCGATATCCGCCGCCCTACTTACCATACTTTATTTTCATTCCGTGTCGGTGCTTCCTTCCCGGCGTTCTCTCTTTCCTTCTCTTTCCCTTGGCAATATTTCACCCTCGCAACGCCCTCATTTCCTCCGGAGTCCCCTATAAACCACCTTCCCCCCGCCTTCTCTTCGCCGCGGAGACGCCGAGACAAAGACTAAGTGAAAGCGGTGACAGTCTCCGAGCACAAAGGGCGTGACTCCACAATGGCAGCGGCGCGCGAGGGGTTGTCGGAAGACACTCGATCCTTTTTGCACTTTTTCTGAATACTCACCTGTGTGTGTGTGAAGGGGAATGCCGGTGTTGTATGGTGGCTCGGAATACGCACGTCGCCCCGTTCTCTTCACTTCTCTTTAAGCAATCCTTTGACTGATAGTTACCAATGGCCTTTCAAATTACTTTTTTTTTTTTTTGACATTGGAATCATGTAGACAGGTGTCAGTCACGAATTTCACTACCCGTCGGCAGTCGCCAGATATTCCACAACTAGCCATCCTTGAACGTCGCTTGCTGATCTCACAAACTTGCCTTGCCTCTAGCCCTTTACTTGCTCGGCAAAATGTAAATGCAACGCAGGGCTTTTGCTGTGTATTATACCGGCGACTTTCACAATAATGGGAAGACTCAGAAGCTCAGAGTTTTGATCTATTTTGATTAATTCCTAAAGAGAATAATGTAATTCATAACACACTGTCATCAATGCACGCATTTTAAGTATTAAACTGCGCATTAATATTTTTTTTTTCAAGTGAGCCACCCAATTAAATTAGTGCAACTAAAGGGGTCATCGTCATCAACTTTTCAACAGCAAAATTGCTGAACCAGTTTCCCAATTATACCCAATTGAGCTCCAGAATGGGCAGTCTGAATATAACTGATGCTACATCTTCACTTGCATTAAGGTGATGCCATGGATCGTCTTGAGTGTAATGCTCTAAGAACTTGCGACAGCGGCCACGGAGCATAACCCAAATCCAAGACTCAACCCAAAGTGCCCATATCCGTCACAAAGCAGTAACACATTTAGCCGTAAAGCCCAAATCTTCGTAAAGAAATACAGCTAAATGCGCCTTATGAGCCAAAGCATTTGCCGCGCCAGAATGAGGGAGGTTAGAGGTCCGATCATTATGTAATTTAGTGGACAATTAGACGCAGGTCGGCGTAGCTGCTCACACGGCTACGCAGCCATCACGGGGCCGACGCGAAGGGGTCGTCGCGGCGGTGACAAGAGGCTACCGTCGTCTTGTCTTACCAGCGATATAACAAATAAACATAGATTCGAATAATCAATTTTAAAGAAAAACATCTAAGGCGATTCACGGTTGTCTGGGGAATGAAATCCGAAAATCAAACTTGCGTAATCACCCGGACCGACTTCATTAATGATGTTCGAATTTCATTTTCATAAACGGGAGTCTATTGTTCTGGCTTCGCGGTGGATTGTGGCGTAACCCCGGCTGGGGCGGACCGGGCGTTGACGGCGGGCTCCAATAAAGGCTGTTTTGGTGGTCCGAGGGAAATGCGAAATGACAACACCTAGCCTTTTCATTCGGGAACGCAACGCGAGGCGACGCCCGAAGTGGGGCGCCGTCACCCCCATCCTCATCCTATCCACAATGGGCATGATGAAAGTGTTGGTGAACATCTGGCTCGGCGGTGCCGCCACGCTGCACTCTACTTTCTCTGGCTCAACGTCATTATCCCAACATGCCTCCAATCGTGACCCCACGCCATTAACCTTGAGATCATCACCGCGATAAAGTACATGCAGGTCGTGCTCTGCCCATCGTCTGGCCAAGATTCCTTTGCTTTCTTGGGGATGAGTCGTTTACGCGAACGACTCGAAATGGAAGACTTGCCAGAAAGGTGTGAAGTAACATGTCACCCCACGGCACGTGGTTTGCGTGACGAACGATAAATTGTTTTCTCCGAGACAAATGTCTATCAGTTACAGACGCAAGTTGGTATGCCAGCTGCCGGTGTTATTTGATACTATTGAGGATTGAGTATGCAACGCGGCGCAGGCAGTGGATATTGTGGATATAGAAAACACGAGATGCAAGCGCGGGGATCAGACGGAGGGCGCAACAGAGACCCGTGAGCGCAAGTCTCGGCCCAGCACCTGCTACCGCGCCACATGGCGGCGGTTTACCCACTCTCAAATTTCTCTTTTCGCCATTTGTGCGGTTTTCTATATTTGTGGTCGCGTATCCATGCGGACTTACGCGCTTTCTGGGTCGGCCTGGGGATGCTTACGCCGATTTCAGTCTTCGGGCGTCTATGAAGACCGAGGAACACCAATAATCACTATGCTAATAATGTACACGAAGCTTTAGATACATTTCACACAATCCATATTCTGTTATCATATTCCACCCACTCAGGCCGAAAAACATCGGTGACAACAATAGCCTTTGTGTGCGTGGGCGGAGTGCGTGGCCGGCCATCATAATCCTGGTCAGGGATGGGCGTGGCGGCGGGAGCGCCGAGTAGCAATTGTCTCAGCCTAATTGTAAACAGTAAACACCCTGAGGTCACTACTACGTTTATCCCTTCTCCCTTTACAAGAACGACCGCCATATCCCAAGCCTTGGTAAACGGCAGCAAAGGCGGCCTCAATTAAAATATTTTTTTAATGGGCAAAACAACCCGTGTCTTCCCCATGTGACTATCGAACAACGAAATGCAACGCACAGCGGTCCTCTGTTCTCGTAACGCACCCTTCGTCCCCTTCCCCCGCTGTAGCCAGTCAGCACCAAGGAACACGGCAAAGAATTTCCATATGCAAGGTTCCCTCGGGGCATCTGCAAGGCACGCCTGAGCCATAACAAACTGCTGATGTCATGTTTGGTTCATCACCCCCCATCCCCCCTCCCCCCCGTTACCATCAACCCCAGCTGAACCCCCCGACGCCCATATTTACACAAGGTAAAAGACTGGTGTGCCCAGAGACCTGGACTCATCGAAACAGATCTGAACACGTGTCCTTTCGCCATCGGCTTTGAGACAGAAAATATTACTTTCGCCGCCCGTGAAGACGTTGACGGGAGTAGCCGAGGGGAGAGGTGGCGACCCTGAGGTGAAACGAATATTCTCAAGAAACGTGTCAACAGGAAAGAAAGTCCCCGTTTCCTCCCGCGTGTACACAACAAATCCAATTTCCCTAAAAGAAAGGAAGAGACATGAAGACAGAAAATGCATAAAATTAATTAAGCTTGATTTTTCATTTTTTAGCGTCCTCTTTGTCTATTTACCCCCATAATGGCGTAATAATCTGCCTGCGGTTGTGTTCTGACCACAATGATAAGTTACCATAAAAAAAATCTAGGCCTACATGTACATCCTGAAGTACAATGCATGCAGCCCCGGTTACGCTA
The DNA here is from genome assembly GCF_977035675.1 of Penaeus japonicus. Classification (NCBI taxonomy): domain Eukaryota; kingdom Metazoa; phylum Arthropoda; class Malacostraca; order Decapoda; family Penaeidae; genus Penaeus; species Penaeus japonicus. The sequence goes on along the minus strand of NW_028234416.1, from coordinate 5,425,092 downwards.
GAAACTTGACGAGTCAGGCCAAGCATGAAATAACTGACCATAAACAACCACGAAAGCCTAAATCTGTGTCATATTCCCATGAATTAAATCAAACGGAAGTTAGAGGCGTCGCAAGGTTTAAGCACATGCTGGCTATAAATGCTTATACTTTAATGTCTCACACGCATGGCATTTACATTCTCTCTCTCTATTTTTTTTTAATTAGTCGGCAATAAACACCCGTGTTATGACCACGATTATACGGCTCAATTACTCTTATCACAACATTCACTCATTCTCTGTGGCTACAGGTCCCCACAAGAAAGGCAGATGAAATAGTTAGCTGTATAACGTTTATATAGGATGTGCAGAATTCCGGGGACCATGTAATGCTGAAGTGAAGCATGAGGAGGTTGATATTATGGGTCAAACTGTCATTACTGTATTTTAACCATCCGAATGATACGTAGCTATTACGGCGTAGTGACAAATCCACAAATAAATATCTGAGTGCAACAAAAATGACATCACTCTGCACTGACAAATCATCATGCACGGGTGCAGGAATCAAGCAAAATTAAAAACCCAGTACGCCGTTCTGGTATGCAGGGTTAAAACTGGCGCAATCATGCCTTATCTCCGTGGACGTGACGTTGCCATCCACACGCCTGCACTGACGTCCACGCTGCACAGACAATGTACACCTAATCCCCTTCAATCAGAGCGAGGCAGGTGCAGCGCTCACGTTACGGATTCCTTCTCTCGACTATTCGAGGTCAAGGATTTACGCGTTACAAAAATCGTTCATCCTTTCACTATTTCATGCAGAAAAAAAATTCTATTATACACAAAATCTCAGACTCTATGCAATCAACAGTTTCCCGTGAAGGACCGCCAGCCTTGCTTGAATTGACAATAGACTACCTGCCCTTCACCTCCGAGCCTCCAAGCCACACGTCGCTCAACACAAGCATTCCGGCGTGAGGGTGTCCCGGTTCGGGCACGTCTGGCCTTATGCCACAACTATCACGGTCTTTCGCTTTATATTTTCTTGAATTGTTCTGTGGAATTAACGTCCTGATTTTCAATTGAAGCACATCTGGCAATCCAATTATACAGGAATTTAACCATAACACTAGAATAAGGCCTCATTCCCGTTCTCGCCATCACATCACATATGCAACATAAAGTCCTCATTCCCACAATTCCTACATCTATTCGCTTTGACAAACACTCTCGTCTCCGAATTTCCCGAATATCAAAGTAAGA
>NW_028234416.1:5408844-5421344 GCF_977035675.1 Penaeus japonicus | reverse complement strand
GCCGCGAGGGGTCTTCAGCAGCAATAAAATTCTCATTCCTTTGTGTAATCGCACCTATTACTGATGCACAAATGCTATACATCGAGGAGACATCTTGTTTATCCAGTGTCTCTGGGCTATGGCGGGGGAGGCCAGGTGGGGCTGTAGTAGTGAACGTCATTCTCTATTTGGTCATCTCAGGTCCGCTTGGAAGAATCTCACATGTCAGCTTACTCAAATGATTTCTTCTGTTACTCCTTTGTTCACCTTCTCTGTAATTATTGTTTTTTTTCTACTGATAATTTCCTGATTATTGAGAGTTTCCCCTCTGCCCCTCCACTTTCTCTGTCTCAACCCCCATCATGGACGTACCCATTTCAATTACTTTCAGTGCGAGCTGTTAGTACCAAGGAACCGTAACCAGACACGCAACTTTTCCAACATAACGGAAGAAAATAAGAATAAAAAACAGAGCGTTCATCTAATAATTATATCGATGACGCAGCACGAACTCTCGCATACAATCACACATGTGCACACTTAACTGCACACCCATTGCGTCGCTCTCCTAGAACTAATTACTTACCAGTAAATCCAGAACCGCCCCATCTTGGAGACGATTTGCTGGAGATTATCCATGACGAGAGAGGTTCAGCAACCGGGCCTCGAGTGATGAGAGGGTCCGACTCAAGGGCCACAGCCTCTGCTACTCTTCACTGAGGACGCCCCTCGACTGTACCGAGGGACTAGGCTTAACGAGGGCGGACACGGTGGCACACTACAATTCATTCACTATACACACCTAAGGCTGGTTTTACCTTTCGACCAGCAATACTCTTCTTGCAATTTTCTTCAGACGTTTCATGGTTCTTGCGAGTGCGTTGCAGTATAGAGACCACTTTGAGATCCTGCTTAAAGATATATTTCTTTAAAGGTATTTTGGGTTGGATGCACATGGCTCACTTGTGTCTGATTTTCCGCCCTAATACAAACTGTTCGCATCTATGCGTGTGCGGGTGAGTGAGTGTGATTGAGTATGAGTGTGAAAGAGTGAGTGCGAGTGTGAATGAGTGAGTGAGCGTACGTTCTACGAGGAAGGAAGCGATGTTTGAGGAAGTGCCTTTTTCCTCCGCGGAGGCAAAGAAGCAGAAAAATGTCCCAAGCTGCCGAAAGCCGAGAAGATAAGCGCGTCCTTCTTCTTACGCGAGTCGCCTAATCGTGCGAACACATCTAAACGCCGGAGAATTCCCAGATGAAAAAAGGGATGGCGACGACGGGATATTCTGCGGCCGCGACGCACTCTACCTGTGAGAACTTCCCGCCGAAGTAATCTGATCATGACACGCTAACAAACAGCGAGTTTTCTCGCGAGGTCGAAATACACACAATCTTCGCAACAGAGTGAAATAAAGTCTTCATAGCGTTATATAAAACCTATCTATCTAGAAACCCTCGACTGCAACTGTTAAACAAATCAACGAACGCACTGCGGACGACCAAGGGCGAGCGATAGACCTGCCAGAGCGCTTCAACGACGACCCACGCACATGCGATCCTTACGGTAAGGAACACAGCAAGGCCGAACCGCAGCTCGAAAGGCCACGACCTCCCTTCCTCCGCGACACAAAGGGGGGCGGGGCCGCGGATCCTGCTGGCTCTGTTACAGATTCCTGCGGTCGCTTTCCCTGGTGCTCGCGAGGGAAGGCTCCGCGGAACACCAGAGACACCGACTCTATTGTGGTGGTTGAGCGAGACAACTGAGGGATCCATTCCACTCTTACTCTAACAGGGAAATGATCAAGTCGTCATGTGCATGTTAGACATAAGGTTCGTTCCATTCCATTGGCATTATAAATCGACATAAACTAAGAGCTTTCTACGTCACGAAAATAGGCGGCAGCAACATGCACCGAATATGCAATAAACTTTCTCGCGATTATCTTTCCACTTTTATTGCAATTATGAGACTGCCTGATGAGAAGCAATTAAGAGGAAAAAGCTATGAGACATAAAAGACTACAAAAGCAACAGGGAAAACAATCTTCTGATTTTTTTTTTGTATAAGCAGAATGTAAATCAAATTTAATATAAGTATATGTATGTATGTATGCATATATGTATGTGTATGTATGTGTGTGTGTGTGTGTGTGTGTGTGTGTGTGTGTGTGTGTGTGTGTGTGTGTGTGTGTGTGTGTGTGTGTGTGTGTGGTGTGTGTGTGTATGTGTGTGTGTGTGTGTGTGTGTGTGTGTGTGTGTGTGTGTGTGTGTGTGTGTGTGTGTGTGTGTGTGTGTGTGTGTGTGTGTGTGTGTGTGTGTGTGTGTGTGTGTGTGTGTGTGTGTGTGTGTGTGTGTGTGTGTGTGTGTGTGTGTGTGTGTGTGTGTGTAGATGTACATACATGTGTGTATGTATAGATGTTGATGTATGTATGTATAGACAGTTAACCAGATATAAGTAAAGAGAAAAATGAACTGAATAAACCTATTTGCAAACCGCACTACTAATATCGACAAAGTAGAGCTCGCACTGCGAAGCCTTGGCGACGCAACACAAGACGTTAAGACACGAATCTAACTTGAGAGAAAGATCTGACGCCGAGTAAGCCAAGAGGCAAAAATAGTAATGTGGATAAAGAACGGCGAGAACAGAAGCCTCGAGAGTAAAGATAGAGAACAGGAGAGGAGGAGAGGGCCGAGCGCGCCTCATGGTGTAAACCGATCATCCATCTCCTTGGGACTGTTGCAGACCGCATGCGGCCCCGCATATCCCCTTCCCCTTCCCCTTCCCCGTCGGCGCCGCCTCTCTATGGCAGTCTCGCGCCCTTCACGCACGGAGAAACTGAAGGAGAACATGGCCGACGCAAATCTAAGAAATTGTTTAGGATGCTACTTGTTCCTCAAAAGTAGGATATTGCGTGCAACAACAAATAATGCAGGTCAATGCAGGTCGAAGCAAAACAGAAATAACGGTACACTATATATGCGCGGCATGCTTACGCAGCCCCAACTTGAATTTCCACTTAGGTTAGGCCGTTAGTACAGGATACAATAGAAGCGTGAGTGGGTGGGGAAGGGTAGAGGAGGGGAGAGGAAAGGAAGGGGAAAGGGAAGGGGCAGAGGAGGGAGAGGAGAAGGGGAAGGGGCAGAGGAGGGGAGAGGAGAAGGGGAAGGGGCAGAGGAGGGGAGAGGAGAAGGGGAAGGGGCAGAGGAGGGGAGAGGAGAAGGGGAAGGGGCAGAGGAGGGGAGAGGAGAAGGAGAAGGGGCAGAGGAGGGGAGAGGAGAAGGTGAAGAAGAAGGGGCAGAGGAGAGGAGAGGGGAGAGGAGGGCAGGGGAGGGAAGGAGATAGGGAGAGGGAGAGGAGGGGAGAGGAGAAGGGAAGGAGGGACGGGGAAGGGGAGAGAGAAGGAGGAAGGGGCAGAGGAGAGAGGAGAAGGGAAGGAAGGGAGAAGAGAGGACAAGGGGAAAGAGAATTGGAAGTGGAAGGGGAAGGTTAATGAGAATGGGAGGGGAATGAGAAGAAAACGGGGAAGGGGAAGAGGAAGATAGGAAAAGGAAAAGAAGAAAGAGCAGGGGAAGAGGAAGAGGGGAAGATAATAGGCGATTTCGCGTACTCTCTTCTTTTGAGTGAAGCAGGAGGTATGATCTGCCTGGAGCCCGCCGCGAGGAGAAAGTAATGATTCACGTGCGTCTAAAGCGACTTCGATGCAATAGCAATTTGCGAGAATTCGACTTTGGGATGCCTAGCAAGAGAGCACCAATCCTCACTTTGCTTAACCATACTCCAGCCACACATTTTCAGCTAATGCAACCTTCAAGACATCCTCTTCGCAGCTGATATATTATACTAAAATAACATGAACCCTGACAGTGGGTCTTGAATTTCAGATTGCACCATAAACAACATGTGCTGCTCCGTGGGTGTCGCTCGAGCAACAGCAGTGTGGGGGCGGAGCGAAGGAACGAGGAAGAAGCAGCAGAAGCAGTAGGAGTAATAGCAGGGGAGGAGTAACGCTGTCATTTAAACCCTTCGCACCCTGGCACTCCCATTCTACAGCGAATCAAAGGAAAGCTTAGTCTAAGGATCCATAGTAGCCACTGTCCTGCTGGCAGTCGGTCAGCGCGACGCAGCTGTGGCAGGTGCTAGGCGCGGGCACAGACAGGTGTCCAGCGGCCACGTGCCCAAGCGGAAAGGGGGAAGGGTCAGTGGGGAGAGGGGCGGGGCGCGTGGGAGGAAGAGGGGGCTGAGGAGGGGGTTTCAATGACATGGGTTGTCATGGGTGCACGTGGCAGACACAAAAGAGGCTATGAGAGCAGGCACGGGCAGAGGAGGTGGAAATGGCCAGGGAGAGGGAATGCGAAAGGACAGCTAATTATAGCCACTGCCTGGCGAGGGGATGCGTGAAGGGGAGGATGCAGATAAAACATGGTGGTGGGCAAAGGGAACTGGGAGTGCATGCAGGTGAGTGGGTGAGTGGGCGAGGGGCGAGGGGTGAGGGTTGAGGGGGTGTGCTTGGAGGACAAAGCAGCTGCACATGTTGTTACGCCATTAAGTGGCAACAGATAAACCATTAACCAAAACAATTTTTTTCCTTGAGAAAAAAAAATCGATCACTGCCACTCATAATTAAGTAACTAAGTAACATGTAGAATATTTTGTCGTCCTTCAAAGGTTACTGAAGACACGACAGCTTTAAATCTATTTTCTTCCAAACGAATTATATCAATTTAGAAGCAATCTGAATAATATCGCACTATACACAGTAGTTCTCAAAATGTCATATAATGAAAAAAAAAAATCTTCACAACACAGTGAGCCATGATAAGACAACATAACCATCCCAGGCAATACTCGGCACATCAACGCTTCCTGTCACTGTAAACACATACACTAATGCACTCCAATAAGTGTTCCGGGAGCGCCGCACCACGGCTCCTCACAAACTCAGAGACGATCGACGACTGGCCCGGAACGTTGCGTCAAACCCCGAGCGCGCGCGACACGAGGGGTGACCACTTCGGATATTTTTCTCTTCTATTATTTTCCGTTGTTTTTTCATCCCAACCGTCACTCGCATTCTTATCATCACTAGAGAATATGCTTCAGACTTGAGAATATAAGAAGATTCTAAGGTATTTACTTGTGTTTGTGCTAAAGTACGATAATACTTAAGAAACTTCGCTGAAAAGCATTAAGCAGGTGAAGGTACAGACATAGGTGGATCCTGGTAAAGGTGGCGATAACAACGTATAGCAGCACTAATATTATTACCATAACAATGACAGTAACGGCGAAGGAAATGCTGGATCAGAAACAAAAAACAAGCATAAATACAAATATAATTGCCAAACAATTATGTTGCGAAGAAAGATTAAGTCATTTTTAAACTATTATTTACGAGCAGGCGTTTTACTTTGGTGATAATGTGTCTGTGTAACCGCAAATGGCGATTTCCCTAATAAATACATATCTAAACGAGTTGGCATTATCATCGACTCGTTTTTTTTCAGCATGTGCACTTCCACTTTCAATACCTCGATGATAGAATGTAGCACGCATCATTCGGTACAACATACAACCGACAAACTCTCACAATCTGGGCAAAAACTCATAAATTCATACAGTTGCGACAACGGACGAATTTTGTCACGCAGACTGACTCTTAAGACGTTATGGAGTGTGACTGAAAATTGGAAATCATTGGTTTTCTTTCCTCCAACCAACGCCGCTCACACGCCACCTGCCTGGCAGCTCTTGAAGGCCGCCCAGACTCCGGAGGAACAATGAAAGATGAATAAACATCCATGTAAGAATGAGAATCGGTGAAAAAGCTCCTGTCAACACTGTGGTGGTGGTGGAGGAGGAGAAAGACAAGGAGGAGGTGTGGAAAAAAGTAAAGAAAAAGGAGACAGTCTGAAGGATACTGTGGGGAAGAACAATGCCTCTCCGTATACCGCACATACTGTATCGCCAAGCACCCAGAGAGATAAGGGAGTGACGAAGTAAAATGTGGAAAAGGGCATGAGCTGGAAGCTAATCGGGATGCGATAGGGGAATCCCGAACGCAGATCTCTACAAAACAAGGGACTCGGCCGCGAAGGGACACAGGGAAATGAGGAAATCCTGCTACAACGGCACGCTAGGATGACTAAAAGTGCCATGAGGGACAAGACAGACAGACAGACACACACACACACATACGCCTCGGGGTTCATAAACCAGGAACCACGGCCGTCGCGTCGCCGGAGGAAGTGGTCGAGGGTTGCTAACAGCCATCCCCCTCTCCCACCTGTAATGAACTCATTAGCCTTCACTGCGAACAAGAAGTCTACGGGCTAGCGCTGCCTACTTTCCTGTGATCAGCCTCGTTGCTAAAACAATGTTTCCTTTTTTCAGGTGGATGATTTACAAATATACTGTTTATTTTTCCAGTAGATTTATTTTCTTGTAGATTCATTTTTCATTCAAATACAAAAACATATAATATCTGTTCCTTCTTACCGAGACTAGGTTTTCTTTCTTGTTTGACAGTTCGACAAACTTTTTCGGAATATTATGGATCTACAATTTAGTAGCCCCTTCAGATGGTCTGTGAAGAACTTAGAAAGCTCGTAGTCTTGGCTGAAGAGAACTACAAGAACTACCTATCACCAGTTATAATAGAAACAAATATTTAATGAAACCATCAGTCATACAGAGGGACCATCACGTAGTTCTTGCTTTTCGTTTATGGACGTAGAATTCGTAAACAAACCATTTGCAAAGACTGGGACCATCCCAGCACAGATCACCTAAAGAATCACACGAATTAACGATTAAAGGCGAAATAGGTTCCCTCCACAAGCAGAAAACAAAAGAAAGAAAACAAAGGGGAATAAAAAAATATATATAACAACGAAATCGTCTCGCGTTCCCTTGTCCTGTCGTTCCAAAAAAATATGGCCGGTCATACAAAGCCTTCCCCTGAACGAGAGGGACTGCTCTTCCTTTTTTCCAACTTTCACTTGTCGAATCAGCTAAAAAGGTAGAGCCCGGCCAGGTAATACCTGTATGAAAGTGGCGTACATTGTATGCGTATAGGACTGTTACAAAGGGTTTATACGGTCGACGGACTTGCATAAAGTGGGCCTTCTCTCTCCCTCACCCCTACCGCCAAGGCTCGCATACAGGAGAGGCCTCCTTGAGGCTGGCTCGCTTCTGTTTCTCTCTCGTAGTCGCATTCCTCCCCCGTGGCTCTGCTTTCCCACTAATTCGGCCACATCACGACGCCAGCCAAAACGCAAAGACTTGTGGACGTAACCTTGGAATCCTCCGCGCATCCGCTATAACGGCCTAAGCGTCGGCCGCGTTTTCTCCCTGATGCCGCAGAGATCTTCTCCGTGGGGCGCCGTCCTTCCCGACCCTTGACCCCGGTCCTCCCGCAGCGAGAAGACGGACCAAAGCCTCTTCCTGTTATATTATAGTTCGTCTTTAGTGGTCGATGTTACTCTTAATTCAGCATCTAAGTGTCCGTCTAAAGCTAAATTGCATATGTCTATCTATCTATCAACGTTTCTATGTAACAGTCTAGCTATCTACAGTTCTGCCTATTCATTCCCAAATAAAGGCAACAGATTATCCCTCAGGTAAAAAAAAACTACTCGGAGTGTTATGGTCTCACACCCAGTGACCCCCTCCTTATCTCACAGCTATCCTTCCACCTCCAGTGACTCGCAGATTTCCTCGGGGCGAATTAATGCGAAATGTAGTCGGTGCTACCCCGGGTTAACTTATCAGGTAATCCATCAGTCTACCTTAGACAAACAAATTAATACTCGCTTTCCTCCACCCGCCGACCAAACGCAGAAACACCCATAGAAGAGCGCCGTGAACTGTGAGCAGCGAGGCAGGTGTGCGTGTCTGTCATAAAAGGCAGGTGCTTGTCGGCGACGAAGTGGCGGGTGGATGAGGCACGACCCCCTCTCCGTGACCGCAGTCGCTCCACGCTCTGTCGCCGGAGTGTGTTACGGCACCGCGACTTCTTATCCCCGCCGCGGAACACTCCTTCACGCCTTACAAGAGGACGATGTCCGCCACGCTCCACTCTTCCCCGTCTAAGGGCCGTGCGCGACCAAAGAAACGCATCGAAAACAGAAACACAAAGAGATGACTAGGAAAAAAGGGGAAGATGAACAGAAAAAGGGAAGAGGAAGGGAGAGAAAGAATGGTGATATCTACGAATGAGGAATGAACGGAAGAGGGGCCACGAGACAAAGCGTAATAGTCTTGTTAAGAGAGAGGAACCAGAAGAGCAGAACGTCAAACTCTTTAACACGTTAAGAAATGGAGTGTTAAAAAGCAGAAAGAGAAACAGACAAACAAACGCGGTTGCACACACGCAAGCTCCTACACCCATCATCGCTTGTCGTGATAGGGAATCACAAACATCCGACTGACCATCACCCGAAAACCTTTACTGTAGCATCATGTTGCAATCACAGTAACAATGTCCTAGAGGGCTGTAGAGGCTGGAAAGGGTGTGGGGGATGGGGGGGTTCTGCTATGAGCATCGTGAGAAAAACCTCTTCCCCGTCTCCCACAATTAAACCATGCGCTCAGGCTGCGCATGTCGAGGACAATGAATCAACGTGCAACGCGTACTCCAAGATGAACGGACCGCACAGACCTTAGTCTTGTTGCAATGTTGTAACACGCCTTACTTCCCCCATCTTTAGCCAAAAGGTATTGAAAATGACTAATCCTACTGAGCCAAAAGCTGTGGAAAGATAAGGCCAACAACAAAGTTTAAAATACCAAATAGAAGTGAACAGGAAATAAAAGAACTTGAAACTGACACCAGGGCACAACAGGAGAGGAGTGCCAGCAAGGAGATAAGCAGGACAGAAGCAGCACCAGGGACAGGGAGTTAAAGGGTACTTACTGCGGCGTGATGATGTTCTTGGAGGCATCCCGCGGCACTGGAGGGGGCGTGCCCGTGAGGCGCTCTCGCGGGGGGGAGTCGGGGGGCACGGGCGGCGCGTCAGAGGGTGGAGAGGCCACTTCCGAGGGTGTGGGCGGGGGTGGAAGGGGGTCGTCGTTGAGCACTACCTCGCCGTCTGTGACCGGCGGCGGCGGGGGCGGCGGAAGGTCAGGCGTGGACGAGCGTGACGTCGGACTCGTGGGCGCCACCAAGTGGGCGGCATGAACGGGCGAGGCGTGGAGGCGGGCTGTGCGGGGGGAGCGCGGCGGCCGAGGGGAGCCGGGCGTAGGCGCCGCCGCTGGTACTGCCGAGGTGGGCGCCGCCGGGGCCGCGGGCGTTGCTTCCGGTGACTTGGGCGGATCAGGAGCCGGGGGCTTGCGGTAGTAGTATGGGCGTGCGGGCGAGAGGTTCCGCAATTCGTTGGCCGACTCCTCTATCCGCCGCATCTCAGAGTCATTACTGCTCTTATCGGCGTGGGCGTTGGGGTGAGCGGAGGGCGCCGCGCTGGCGTGGGCGGCCGATGGGCCATTGTGTGCGTTGGCGGCGTCGGCGTTGGGCCCGTGGAACAAGGAACGCAGGGTCGGCTTCTTGGGCGGGCGCTCCGGCGGGCGAGGGGGAGGCTCATCGTGGGCGGGAGGGGGCAGGGAGGGTGGCTTGGGCTCGCTCTGCAGGGGCGGGAAGGGAGCGAGGTCTGATGCGGGAAGGATGCCCTCCAGGAGGCCCCTGCTGGGCGGGGCGCGGCTCGAGCTGTAACAAACAACACTACATTAGCACTACAGCACTAACTACAGCGTGTGCCATTGCAAAGGAATACGCAACGACATTTGGCAGTAGCGAAATATTGAACTATCATTAGGCTTACTATGCATCAATTTACCACAACTATAGCATCAAATGGGTAATTTGCAATTACAACTAGCGAACAAATAGCAAAAAAAAGTAATGATAAAAACGTCACACACTGACTGAAATTTCTAAATAAAAATCATTACAAAGTTATGGTTGATAAACATGTTTTCTTATCTGGTTCAAATCCAACAGCCCTCATTTAATCTCCCTTCCGCTTCCCTTTCCCTCCCTCCCTCCCTCCCTCCCTCCCTCCCTCCCCCCTCCCTCCCTCCCCCCCCCCCTCCCTCCCTCCCTCCCCCCCCCCCCTCCCTCCCCCCCCCCCCCTCCCGATGTCTCCCATCCGCCACACTCCTCCCTTCTGTGTCTCACAATTGTGTCAGCCCCAAACAACCAGCTTCGCAACAACAATGAATTCATGCACTCCTTTCCTGGATTTAGACATTCACTCGGCTACATAACTGTTAAAAGCTGTTGGTCGCCCCTTCCGTCTGCCTTTCGTAAATTTCGACCGTTCTTTTTATCCACGTCATCTCTCGCACCCACTACCCTTCCCTCAACCGTCCCTTGCACTCCCCCCCCCCCCCCACCCAACCCCTTCCCAGGATACCACTTGTGTAAATATTTGGATGAAATAAAAGTGCTTCGGATAGAACCAGGGACGTAAATATTGTTTCGGCGTCTGACATGGTTCTATATCCGTCCCGCGTGTCATTTATATCTTTATTTGCCATATTGATATCAATTAATACGAAGAGGAATAAATATGGCTCTAAAATTTCTTTCACCCCCCAACCCCTTATGTTTTCGTGAAAAAAACAAACTTCCAATCAAGATAATAAACATCTACCGGAGCATATCTATCACATTTTCACAATATGATATTGCAACGAATAATTGATAATTGAACAGCAACGTCATACTTAAAGATCATGACGTAAAATGTTGGTCGAAAGCATGGCTTTAGTTTGCCCTAAAAACAGACAAGTCATCCAGCCAGGCGCTCCGTTTTCTGTGATGGTAAACAATGGTAAATGTTTCAAATTGTAGCGTAGACACCAGCATTTTGGCACATATTGCGGTCTCTCTGCGGTCGTCCTTATCATATGGTCAGCGGTTGACTTTCTCGTAATCAAGTAAATTGCCATTATTCATAATTATTCAGAAAACGAATTTCTCACAACGCGCACATATTTTGCGATTAGAAATTAAAGAGAACCGCCTTGTGCTGCACTAGTACCTCCGCCTCTCCTATCTCATACCTCATTCCTTCTCCACTCTGTGTATACATTCCTAAAAGGAGAGTTTGAAGTGCCACTTGTAAATACCCTTAAGTTGAGATACCGAGAGGTTACGAGGGACAAGGGGATGAGTAAGAACGGTTAAAATACTCAAAAAAAAAGGTCAGATAAGAGGTCACACGAGGAAAAATAAACCAAAGAAAAGAAGACAAAGATAAGAATCGACTTGAACAGTAAAGACAGAGGTAGAGGAAGAAGCGAAACAGCACGAGAGATGCGCACTGATTCACAATGTATCGTGCAAGTCTATCTGAACACCCTCCTCGCTTTCGGCTCTTCATGATGAACTTTGGTATTTTAGCGCGTTTGTATTTTCATCTTGACATTTATTCATCTGTCACTTGTAATTTATCAATCGACTTCCGGGTGTTCTATTCGTCATTCTACTCCTAAAATTAACCTCCTGATTATAATCACACGTAATCTTCGTCATCTTTTACAAAAAAGGCTACACGAAACACAGCTGCAAGAATATGCATATTTTGTGGCCACCGGACTGCCTGCTAATCTTGCACACGCGCCCATTTCACGTATGAAGGACGCTCGAGACACGAAAAAAGATCCAGAAATAATAATACAGGGAACCACCAGAGCGAATAGAGTACGTTTTTTCCCTTTGGGTAAATAAATACAAAGTTTAAAGATCACCAACAGAAGAACAAACATGAGAGCATAGTCATGATTACTTCTTTAAATTTCTTCGAGCGAGTGGGATGTTACCTAGATTTAATCTTACATCAGGCATTATCATTGATGAAAGATTTCCTCATGCTCAAAGAACTGTGATCGCCCCCGTTAATCCGAGACCTTTAATCGCATCCTACCCGGCGATACGTGACGATCATGGCATTTTTTTTTTTTTTTTTTTGTCACACAATGTAGGCTCTCGAAAGGGGAAGGAACGGGTGATGGCTGACCACAGACGCCTTTGCCTCGCCTCTCCTCTCCAAAATGTCACGGTCCAACATTTCACGGATATACATCAATTGCATCAGTCACGTGGCATTTACCTCTATCCGAACTTTGGAATCCTTCCATGATGCAATCACGACGGGCTTAGATCGATCAATTAAAAAAAGGTACAGCATTTTTATGCAACGAGAGGGAAAAACTGGCATCCAGAGTGGATTTATAACTTGAGAAGAAGTCGTCACAACATCAGCCAGATTGATAAGGCGAGACGAGAGGAGCCTCCTCCTCCGTGGCCAGTTTCCCTTTTCCTTTTTTTTTCCTTCTTAAACCCGGCCCGGTGTCGTAACTCTGTTGCGGGTCGACTTCTGAAGACATCCACATTTTTATTCATTTAAAATGATGTTGGTGAAGTGTTAATTGACGATCAAATCTCCTATGCGAGGGCGTCGCGGCGAAGCAAGATTTTTGGGCGGTGGCAAGACGAGTCTAGTGGCCAGGGGCGTGTCGA
>NW_028234416.1:5378844-5403844 GCF_977035675.1 Penaeus japonicus | reverse complement strand
TGCACTGACGCCAGGAAACGAATCGTTTATCTTTCTTATTAAGGAACGGGATTCTTCTCTGGCAGAGTCGTGTGCACTTTGCCCTGAGCATCGCGGAAGCACATGTGCCTCTGATGAAAGGGATTAATGCAAGAGAAGCGAGTTACAGATATTCAGGATGTGAAACATAAATATCAATATGTCGAAAATTATAATGAACTAAACAAAAAATAAATTAGGAAATCCCTTCAATGTATTAACGTTCCAGTGGCTGCACAGGACTTGGATATCACGAAAATGGTGATCCGATATCCTTTTCATAGCAAGGTTATCGGCGTCACGTCTCCTACCTGCAGGCGACCCAGCGACTTGCCTAATGTGATTGGCCAAGGACAGTCAGTCGTCATTACAGTTTCTTCTCTAATCAACATTACCGCATCGCTGCCAATTAAGTTTCTTTTCCTAAATGTTTAAACATAACCTTCATGCTCCTCTTTCGACATTTTCCCTCTCACCCTCTGCTTCCTCCAGTCTAACAGTACATCCCGATGCCATACCGAGGCATAACCAAGCAAACGTTCTCTTCGAAAAAAAAAACATTAATCCCCTTCTCTGCACAAGCATAAGAAAGATCCAGGTAACTCCCCGGCTCCTGTGTAAGCCCTACGGTGAGCCATGGACAAACCTAGCAAAATCTATGAGCAAAAACGTCCCCGCCTTAAAGGTCGCACGGCAGCATAATGTCAGCCAGCTCCAGGTGGCTCAAGAGGTGAGAGAGGTTTCCACTAATGCTCACACACGTTTATGTTTAATCTGCATGATGAATTACTTCAGATCACACGGAAACCTAATCACAACCTGATCAAAACGATAAAAAAATTCATATTCATTCAAGATAGTAACTCGTTACTGTCAACGTTCCACCAGGTAACGCCGCAACGACTTACCTGACATGGTTGGATTAGTCACCATGCTCTCCCGCCACCGAAATTCGGAAATGCCGTCTATCTTAAAAATGATTTTTTTTCTTCAGAAGGACGACATAGGAGTCGCGAGACAGCTATGTCAATTTAATAGATACTTTGGTGTGGAAAACTTGCGACAATTTCATGTGTGTGTAAACAAGGCTTTCTCTCTTGGTATTACATAATACGATACCCGCTGTCCAGGAACAAATTTCTAAATGGCGTCTGTCCTATTTACACCGACGTGGTAAGGATGGTCTAATGAATATTGCACCCTCACAATTCTCCTTACACATACACAAGAATGGATCACTCTTTACCTGAGGTAAGACGGTTGGTATCCCCTGTAGACGCTGCAGTAGGTAAGCGACATCCTGTTCGTTTTAGGAACGTCTTTGGTGAATGCAATACATGCAAATAAACTTTCAATGCCCAAAATTACAATATTTGTTCTATACGCTTACGGGGCTATCAATACACTCACAACAAAGCACCACTCTAACAGCCATGCAGACAGCGTGGTCTCACACCCCACTACATCACTGGCATGGCGACGAGCACAGAGCCGCAACGACGCTGCTCGCACACCAAATACTAGTTCGAAATCCCGCGTGATACTGAGGGACCGAGATTGTAGTTTCCTTGGGGGACTCTCCCTCCCCTCCCGCGGCCGACCCCCCCCCCCTCCACGCTGGTCTCTCTCCCTCCCATCCCCGCTCTATCACCCCCCCCCCCCAGCCGCTGCAACTTCTTCCTTCTCCTCATTGGTGACTCACTGCATTTCAATACCTTCGTACATTCGGATCTTCATGTTTATCATTTTGTCTGACTAGCTCGGACAAAAGAGGAATAGATGTAAGTGAAAGTTACCAAAATGTGGCGGGAATTTAAACTCGCCATGTGATCCGAGGGGGAAAGGGAAGGGGGGGGGGAGAGTGGTGAGAGGGACGGGTAGGAAGAGGTGGACCCGCCGTTATGACGTCACAGGATTCTCTTTGTTGACACTGGTGACTCTTGACACCATTCCTCCCCCCCCCCTTTAGCCCCTTTAGCCCCTTTCCCCCTTCCTCCTCCCTCTCCCTCACGCCGCAGCCGCAACACCGCCCCCGGAATCCACGCCGTCAGATACACAGCCTCCCTCCAAGGCAGAATTCCGGGAAACGTTGTATTGTTTTCGTGATTAAGTGTGGCAGCCTCCCAGATCTCCTTATCGCGAAGATTACGGGGTTTGTAACGTCGGTTGGTTGATAAGATTACCAGGAAATGTTCAAATGTACGGACAGATTATGCGTGGAGCTGTTCCGCCCTCCGATACCCGCCGCGTCCCTCGTCCCATTTCATTTTGCAACACTTTGTCCGATTTGGAAATCAAGCTGTTGCTCTTCGCCAGGCACGGGTCCGAGGGAGAGCACACAGAGGGGAGGAGAGGCCTTGGCTGACCAGCGCGGAAACACTCCCGCCCTTCCTCTCCCTTGTCCTTCTTTCACTCCTTCCCTTGCCGTTACCCCTACCTCGATCACAGGCCTTCCTCCCTTGTTCTTCCTTGCCCCTCCCTTCTCCCTTCCCTCTCTCACTTCCCTCCCTCCATGTTATCATCTCGAATACTCCTCTCTCTCCCACCGTTGCCATTCCCTTCCTCCTTGCCCCCTTACCTCCTTCCCTCTCGCATCCTCCTCCCTCCCTCCTTCCCTCTCTCTCCGTTACCCCCAGCCCTGCCCTCCCTCCTCTCCCGCCGCCTTTCGCTTTGTCCCCCTTTCCTCCGGTCTCGAACTTAACCCGAATCCAACCCGACCGATAGTGGAAACGTTCAGTACCCGTCCGCCCCGAGTACCGCTTAACGCCGCTAGATATCGAAGCGGCATTCGGGATTCCGGATAGAGAGGAAGAAATGCATTCCGGATCTTGTGACGTCATAAACGACCAGTACGCGCTACCTTTTGCTTTCGTGTGGCCTCTCTAGGACCTTCGGCTCCCGGATGATGAAACTCTCGGTTTCTTTCATTACTAATCAGTCGCAGTCAAATCAGTAAAAAATCCATAGCACAAAATTGCGTAATCTGTGTGGCGACTCGCGCCGTAAAATTACATGATTCATTCAAAACAATACTTTACAACCGCGACCGCAAACCAAAGTACACATACATAAACACTCATATGCATGCATTCACTATTTCACTGACACAAACATAGATACAAGCTTATCTAAACATATCTACAAACAACACACACACACATTTCATATATACATATACATATACATATAAATACACATACATATACATATAAATACACATACATATACATATATATATATATATATATATATATATATATATATATTATATACATATATACACAAATATAATATGCAAGTAAACCTGAATCTCTGGAACAAAGAAACCAATTCTTTGTCGGCCATGCTTCCGCAGTGACCCCCCCCCCCCAACTAACCACCACCATCACCTGGGCGGAAGGCACGTGACACCTCTCTCGCCACGTCATTCTCACGTCAGTACATCAGGGCCATCTTGACACCTTAATTGTCAGTTCAGCACGCATGTACACATAACCCGTCAACAAATGTTTTACATACATACATACATACAAACATACATGTGTGTGTGTGTGTGTGTGTGTGTGTGTGTGTGTGTGTGTGTGTGTGTGTGTGTGTGTGTGTGTGTGTGTGTGTGTGTGTGTGTGTGTGTGTGTGTGTGTGTGTAGAGATAGACAGATAGATACATAGATAGAGAGATAGATATAGATGTATGTATGTATGTATGTATGTATGTATATATGAATGGGTGATGGAGGGACGGAGCGAGAGCGAGAGAGCAGGACAAGAACAGGTAAAGGCAGGACAGGTATTGGAGAACGACCAAGAGAAAGAGAGGCAATATAACGAGAAAGGAGGATGCGAAAGGGGCTGAGAAAAAGAAAAGGAGAAATGAAAGTTGAAACAGAAAGAAAGGTAGGAGAGAGAAGAGGGAAATGGATGAGAGGAGAAAAAAATGGGAGGGAGGTAAGGGGGTACAGGGAGACAGAGATAGATAGATAGATAGATAGATAGAGAGAGAGAGAGACAGGGTGAGGGGGAGCGAGAGGACAAGCAAACCATGACATTTGTAAACATCAAGTTTACGGATGCGGTTTTATATTACAATGTCTCTCCGTGGTTCAGGTATACCATAACTAATTTGACAATGTTCTGTAGGGAACATTAGAGGGAGAGTGGAGGGGAGGAGTGGGAAGGGAACGTGTGGAAGAGGGGATAGCAGAGGATAGGGAAGAGGAAAGAAAAAGTTAAAGGAGATGAGGGTAGGGGAGGGGAGGGGAGGGGAGAAAAGAAGAAGGTGAGTGGGGAGGAGAGGGGAGGAAAAGGCAGGAGAGGGAGGAGAGGGAGGAGGAGGGAGGAGAGGGAAGAGGAGGGGAGGTGGGCGGGGCACCAAAGCTGTGGTAAGGTCTCGTGGGCGTGGGTGTCCGCCCTCCACGCCCGACGTCATCAGGGCGCCGCTAACCTTATCACCTGCCTCCAATCGCTTCCCTGTTGGTGTTTCCTTCGTCGCTGACGAATCCTCCGCGCGCTCGGCTCACCCCTCGTTTCAATTTCTAATACAATATTCGAATCACAATTTATCAAATACATCATTTTTCAAACTCTCTCTTTTCCGAGCTCTAATTAAAACAGATCTATGAAGCCTGTAAAACAAAGACCTACTCCCATCACGGTACCCCTACCACCCCTCCGCCCTCGTCATATCATTCCATTTAACCTAAATCTAAGCACAACAAAAAAACGAACGGAAAAGCAGCGTTAACGGGTTCTACGCAAAGAGAAACTTTTCAACTCATTACAGACACCTCTCTCTCTCGCTTCCCTTAATGAAACTGTTCCGAATGTTCCTCCTCCTCCTCCTCCTCTTCCTCCTCCTCCTTTCTCTTTCTCTTTCTCTTTCTCTTTCTCTTTCTCTTTCTCTTTCTCTTTCTCTTTCTCTTTCTCTTTCTCTCTCTCTCTCTCTCTCTCTCTCTCTCTCTCTCCTTCTCCTTCTCCTTCTCCTTCTCCTTCTCCTTCTCCTTCTCCTTCTCCTTCTCCTTCTCCTTCTCCTTCCCCTTCTCCCACTCCCACTTCCTCTCTTCCAGTAATGAAGCTGTTCCGAATTACGTGCAAAAGTCCTCAGATTCTGCCAACCTCAGCATCCAAAGATCTCGCGTGAAAATTGGGCCACGTTGGCGGGATGTGAAGCTTGAGTTTATTGTTTCTGTTTAGCATCATTATCATTACCATCTATTCTTTATACTGTCATTAATTATCATTCATTTCTCCACGAACGGCGATATTTGAGGGCATGACTGTACACGGAAGTCACTCTCCTTTTAATTGTCATATTTATTTGAACTGGCAAGCACTGCCAGTTGCTAATTACAAATGTAAACTGTTCTTGACAAGTGAAAGTCGACACGGGATCATTTTCTGAGAAGCGTTAATTGATAACAGAGGTACAGATAACAAGGCCGATAAACAGTGGCAGTAATAACAATTACCAGTAATAATAAACAATAATTTCTAGGAATAATAAAAATAACAATAGTACGAATAATGACAATATCAATAGTGCTAATAATAATAATAATAGTGACAATAGTAAAAATAGTAGTACCATCAACAATAACAATAATAAATAATTAAAAAAAAAAAAGTTATCAACACTACCATCCTCACCACAAACAAGCTTTATGCCCTTTTGAATCGAACTATTTGCCCGGTTATCATAATTACAGCTGACGCAACAAAACAAAGAAATTAACAAATGAAAATAAAAAAAACAGTATTTACCTGTCGTCATCTTTGATAGGCTCCGCCTCCTCTGAGTGTCTGGCGTCTTCATTGGCGGAGATGGACGATTGTGATGACGTCACTGAAGTCCGGGTTACGCTCTGTTGAAGAAAACGGGAAGGATTAGAACTTACGTTCTCTGTTATAAAGGAGCGTAAACTATACAAAAATTACAATCGAAAATTTTCATGGCAAATTACTTATAACAACTGGATGAAACATTATGAGTACTAAAAGTGCAATAAACAAAAATGAACAGATATTTAGAATCAATAACAGTCATACCAATGAAACAAACCACAAAAGAAACAAAACATAAACAGCATGCGTCGCAGCCTTCAAAAGCTCGAGGCTGCTCACTCATTCTGCCACGCAAGGCGTCTGCCAACACGCGCGCGGCAGTGCCAACTTCAGCACAGTAGAATATGTCTCGTCATTTTTTAATGTCGTGTCCTTATGGCTTTGTCAAGGTGAAGTGTGATGATAATTTTAACGCTAATTCCTCATACAATTTCCTCTTTCACATGGAATCAAGCTGTAAATGTAATTTATATTCATTTCGTCATCCAGTGAACAAACACATGCACACACACATGCATGCACACACACACACACACACACACACACACACACACACACACACACACACACACACACACACACACACACACACGCACGCACGCACGCATTCACGCACACGTACGCACGCACGCGCACACACACACACACACACATACACACATATATATATATACATACATATATATATACATATATATATATACATACATATATATATATATATATATATATATATATATATATACATATATATATATATATGTGTGTGTGTGTGTGTGTAGATAGAGATAGATAGATACCTGTACATATATGTGTAGAAAAATACAGATACATATATACATACAAATATACATACAGTATGTGTTAATTTATGTACGCATGCAGACGTACACGATCAACGAGATGAAGTGTATCCTACATAACCGAAGTCTTTCCGAGATATGCTTATCCTAATATATGCCACCATTCATTTCTGACGCGCCGCCGCCTCCGCCGCCTCCGCCAGCCCGAGGAGGACATGGCCCTTTAACATATGTACGTATCTTTGAGGCCGTTCGTCAACCCTAACTCCCAACCTGCTGCACTGACGGCTATACTATCTCAGAGAGCATCGCCGAACCTCATGCCCCAAAATACCGCTTTACTACGCAGCGCCCATGCCCTCACACCACACTACAATATTAGATGGCCGTGGCCAAGATAGACCTCCAACTCAGGACAAGAATAAAGCAGCTGGCCAGATATAGATGGAGAAACTTTTTTTTTTTTTTTTTAAATTTCATCTATCTATCTTTGACACGCATGTCGCGACGGAATGAATTTGCATATTTGCATTCAGGAGCCGAATCACCGAATCATAGGCTGGTCAAGCGAATTGAGATGAGACTCTAAAAAAACGATTCACTGCAGTCACTGTCATCTATCTTCTCCGAAACCTAATTCAATCAGGCTCTACTGTTTATGCATTGATAGCGGAGGCAGAAGCTAAAAGCAGTAGTTAGAAAAATAGTTATGCAACCGCTCACATCTGCTTGTCTTTATATATATCCCTATTATCTAAATAAAAATAAAAATAAAAACACAAAGTATGCCAGAGGTGCATGTGTGTATCTTCGTGTTCTTGTGTGTGTGTGTGTGTGTGTGTGTGTGTGTGTGTGTGTGTGTGTGTGTGTGTGTGTGTGTGTGTGTGTGTGTGTGTGTGTGTGTGTGTGTGTGTGTGTGTGTGTGTGTGTGTGTGTGTGTGTGTGTGTGTGTGTGTGTGTGTGTGTGTGTGTGTGTGTGTGTGTGTGGTGTGTGTGTGTGTGTGTGTGTGTGTGTGTGTGTGTGTGTGTGTGTGGTTGTGTGTGTGTGTGTGTGTGTGTGTGTGTGTTGTGTGGGGTGTTTGTGGTGGTGTGTGTGTGTGTGTGTGTGTGTGTGTGTGTGTGTGTGTGTGTGTGTGTGTGTGTGTGTGTGTGTGTGTGTGTGTGTGTGTGTGTGTGTGTGTGTGTGTATGTGTGTGGGTGTATGTCTATAATTTCCATGAGAATTAATATCTGGACGCACAGTTCGCGTGCCTGATAATGCTTGTATGCGCTCGTGCATGCCTTTGCACTGAGTATATAATCAAAACGAAGTATCTTTAAACCGGATACGGCCGAATATAAGAAAATAAAAAAGGTTTTATAGCACAATTAAACGCAATGATTCTACAAATTCAGGAGCATGAAAATTAGACCGCTGCCCACCTCTCGGCTTGTACACTTTTGCTCCGCGATGCAATAAACCGGCAATACCTAATCGCAGCGGTTGTTGTCATGTCTTTAATTGGCAAAACTGCCAACATGACAGGACTGAAATAACATGACCTGTGCCAGACCAAGCTTAAAATATTGCCAATATTCTCCTTTACCCATAACTGTACTTCTAAAAAATATTGACAAACAAAATTATTTTGATACATCCACATGGCATGGCATGGTCTCAGAAGCAACAGCGTTCTCCAAAAGTAAAACTGAAACCGCAGGTTATTCAGTATCATTTCTTTACTCATATCGCTCTTCGTCATGTCTTCAATCACAGTTATAGATAATGGATACTCGAAATATACCAAACCGCAGACTGATCACCGCCATTCAATCTGCGAAAACAGCCCCGCAACATAGGATTATCACACATCAACTGCTGCTCCTTTCCTGAAAGCATGATTTACAGCTGGTGTCTTACCCACGCCCGCAAATCGCACCAGACTTTCTTCTATTTTTACATTAAATTTCCGACTGCCGGGTAGTTACCGCTCCAAGGTCCGTGGAGAGTGAGATCCTTCAGACAGTAATGTGAAGTTAGCATATAAGAATACCAGGATGAACGTGCGAAAGCTCAATTTACACATAAATAAGCATACATCATTTGAATATCTCTTAGGCGCTAACATATACAAGCGCCACCGAGAGAATTACTTACAGCAATAGATACACTCTGTGTCTGTTAGTACCAAAACATTAGCACTGTGTTGTTAAACGCTTTATTCGTAAGAGATCAGCAGAATATCAGCAGGCATATTAAAAGCCTACATTACAATTGCCACAAAGCTCCACAGCGTAAAAGCCAGCTCATACCTTAATCTGTTGCACTACCTTCTCCCCGTATAAGCGAGCTTTATAGAAACGGATCAATATGGTATTTATAGGGATGAGAATATTTGAGGCATACATACAGAATAGAATAATAAGACATTTATCCGCGTGCACACACTCATAACACACAGCCATAGGTAGGAGACCAACGGTTTTCCCACGCTATATGCAAAAAGAGACAAGTCATCTCGACTTCTTCCTCCATCGTGCAGAAATTGCAAATAAATAAAACAAAGCACACACACATATCGTTCCCTGCGGAGAGAGAGCGGAGTCTCACATCCATAACAACAAAAGGGCATAACACCGAGGGGGGAAATTCATAGCATTCAGACCAAGACATTGTCAGCGCCGTTGGGAGCTCGTCGCCACGCCGCCCTCTCGTCGCCTCATAGCTTGCATCTTTCCCTGCAACCCCCTTCGCCACCGCCTTCGCCACTACCACTGCTGCCGCCATTGCTGCTCAGGCTGCTGACGGAGACGCTGCTGGCGATGCTGGCGATGCTGGCGATGCTGGAGCTGTGGTTGCGGCCCTTTTTGCGGGGCGGCAGTACCGGCTTACGTAGGGAACAAAGGGGGATGAGGGGTGCGGGCTAGGCTTACACTTAAGGGGTATGGTCGACATAAACATATTCGTATATCATGAGACTAAAACAAAAAAAAAAAACCTTTTCAAATCTCAAACTAATCTTTAAAACGTAATCAGGATGAGAAACAACTAAACAAAAAAATGAGAAAATGAAAAAAATACGGAAAAATCGGTAAAAATAAAAGACAGTAAGGACGATTATGAGAAAGAATAAAATTATCTCTTTCCAGAGGAAACTGTCATCTGAGGGAGGGCGTGGGGTGGGGTTGGGGGGCAAGACGGGCCTGAGCCACTTACAGGCATCTAAGCCAAGAAAGCTATACTATATAGGTATGCAGCACGACGGGAATGTCAGAAGGGGAAGAGCTAAGTGACACGTGAATAAAGGGAAGAAGGGAAGGGCAAGGGGGGGCGGGGGGTGAAGAGGCGGAGGTGGGGTCGCATGCTCCCCATCTCGGCTATTTCCAACCTCCACCTCTCTCTACCTGACAGCCGGAAATGTTCCCTTGTGAGCTCGCGTTTTGCTAAAAATGCGTGATAACGTCAACTATGACCGCATCTGCGCCTGATCCGCTGGTGATCATTCATCCTGCAAGCCAGTTTACTAATCTTAGTGTAAAGCATTGTAAATATCTCCTCAACACCTGAATAACTAATGTTAGAAGGTAAGTTGATAAAAATATCAAATATTATTTTTTTAAATACACACGTCTGTCTATTCTAGTTCACGGACGGCAATAAAATCATGACAGGTTCGGCTGAAGAAACCACAAGAATATAAAACAGACCCGAGGTTCAAGTCTCCAAGTGGTCTGATTTGCAAGAGAAAATTCAAGATATTTTGATGAATTAATGAACAAAAAATAAGGCGCTAACCGGCAAGTGAGACGATCACACGGCACAATAGCAATCAAGGAGAACTAATCAGTGCGTGGAAAGGTTAACTTGTGAGAAAAGATTTACAGTTCCGAGGATCTCCTATCTCCGAGGAAAAATATCAGTGGCTTGACCATGAGACTGTGACAACAGCCTCGCGGCCGCAGCATCAGTGGCCACGACTCGGCGATTCCTGGGCAACCTCCAAAACCTACAGCTTTTTAGTTTGCAGGAACGGAATTTCCCTTGAGTACCTAGGGATTCAATGCCGATTTATGCCAAGTGCTTCGGGTAATGGGGATATCAACTATGAGAGGGGGAAGGGACTGTTAAGGCCAAATGTGAGACAATAAATATTATCACGATTTAAAAGAGGGGGAACTTAATTCGGGATCGGAAAAGCCGCTGTTTGGCCGCACTGATTCTAGTGATTAACAACATGCTTGGGATTTTTCTGCCCTCAGTGGCAGAATTTACGGGTTGGATGTGATGCTACGACGGCACTAAGGATGTTACCTGAGAATCTTCTCGCGTCTGCAGCTTCTTGGTGGAGGGCGACCGGCTCAGCTTGTGAAGTTTCTGGTCGAGTATGTCCTCGTACTCCCTCGCTTTGAGGCTCATGCGCTCGAGGTTTACCTTGGCAGTCTCAGCCGCAGCCTTCTTCCACCTGGTCACCTTGATCTTCGTCCACTTATGCATCAAGAGCGCCTTCTGCTGCACTTTCTTCAAGTGCACACCTATGTGCTGCTCCGCTCTCTGGCCAAGCCAAGCCTTTGTGTCTTTGCAAGCCAAGCTCAGCTGCAACTGGCACCGATGGAGGGCCAGGTTGACCTTCAGTTGGCACTGGATGTAAACCAGATTAACTCTGTTGAAGAACTGTTGACAGGTTTCGGACGTACGGCTCTGAACGACGCTGTAGGTGCCCCCGGCCATCTCCTGCATGTCCTCGTACACCACGCTGGCCCGCCGCCGAGCGTCCTGGTAAGCCCCAGCGGCGCGGGACTGGAACCCCGAATACATCTCCTGCAGACTCAGTTTCGTCTGGTACCACATGATATTCCCCAGATGAAGCATCGACGTTTCGACGGCGCTCATAAGAAGCAGCACCGGGCGGAAGTACGTCTGTAATCCTGCCATACTGTGTCCAGCAACACGAGAACTATCTTCACAAAAGCGTTTTATTTTCCTTTTGTAAAATCGGTCGCCTTTCAACTCCTTACCGCGTTCCGTGCTTTACAATATCCCACACAGATACTGCACAACTATTGCTTGGACCATATTCATCACTCAAAGAAGTAGACGAAAATATCGTAGAATACAGAGAGCGTGCACACCACGTAGATGAGGAACACGGTGAGGAAGAATGTAGCCCAGGACTCCATACTACACAGCTACCTTACTGCTCACGCTATCCGGTTTAGCGATGGGGCTTCGATATCGACTTGGTAAGGCTTCCTCTCGCAGTAGACAAACAGATCAGCACCGCCGTAATGGGATGTAGTACGGAATATATCCTATTGCACTAGGGTAACTGGGAGTATCGAAGGTCCTCAGGCTTATGTAATGTTACCTATGATAGACTGCACTTCTTTGGCGAGCCATTCTTTTCTTTGGGTTAGAGATGTTTGGGTGGCTTGCAAATGTTACTTTTCCACGCATATTTTAGGTATATGATGCAAACTATTAACTAATGAGACAAAATTAGAACTTCAGATGATCCGGAATTTCTTCAATATAAATATGTCTTTGGTTCTTCTCAGAGGAATGAAGGACAGCTTGAGCCACACACGGGACTTCTAATCATTAAGACTGTGGTCAATTACGGAAACATATCACTAAGTAATTAATGCACATGGCTTCTTTCGGATTTTCGTGTTTTGGACATTTTTCTGAAACGAAACGCTGATTACTTTTTCGATCGAAAGAGCCCCAACCGTCTCACCGCCTCGGAATCGTCCCCTCTGCACCAGGACAACGCACAACACAGCGCCTCACTCACTCACACACCTCACCTCACCACCATACCCCGGCGCCAACTCCTCGGCCTGGCTCACCCCGGGACACGACTGCCAGCTGGTGCCACTCCCCCCGCTGCTACCGACAGCCCGGCCTCGCTCTCACCCAGGGGACAACACATGTACACGAATGTAAAATGTAAACATCTCCTCGGTGTGGTCTCGTGGAAGAACTGTCACAACATATAAAGAGGAGAGTCCAGCTGTCTCATATCTGTATCTGACATACGAGTTACAATATCACACTGCGTTATCGATGCTGTCTTAAAACAGGCAAGGTGATCATCTAACGCTTCTTTTCGTTTCCTGCGGAAAATGTTTGAATGGTGATTAAGAATGCCAAACTCCGCCCACGAGGGGTGACGAACGAGAGGAAAATACGAGGGGAGAAGAGGAACCCTGAAGAAGAAAATGCGGGTAATATGCAGGTATTGGACACCGGACGGATACAGCCATTTATAAAATTATGAACTTAACGATAACACAAAAGTTGAATACACTTTATACAGGAATATGTAAGAATTACATTTAAAAGGAACATCTATGGACATGGTTGAAAAGCCAGATACGAGGGCACCAGCAAAGGATAACATTAGGGAATGCTACTCACAAGTGCTAAGACAATATACTTCAAAATGAAGGGGTGTTAAGTTATGTGGAAGGGCGTGTGCGTATGTATGTATGCATGTATGTATGTATGTATGTATGTATGTATGTATAAGTTTGTGATAGTGTTTATGTATACATATGTGCGTGAGCATGTGCTTGCGCGCGTGTACATATAACCTACAAAGTCAAATACGTTATTATAGATACCGAAATCATCGGCCAACGATACGCGAGCGCTTATATTTAGCCGCCCACCTGGGTGCACCTTGCCCGACCACAGTGACACGGACTAAAAGAAGTCACTCCATGTAACTCATGCGGACGTCGTGTTTACGGTTATGGTCGCCAAGCAAGGACTTCCCTCCCAGCGTTACCTGCTACTGGGTCTACCTCACTAGCCCCCCCCCCCCTCCATTTCTATCCGGCTCAACCCCCCCCCCCCTCACACACACACTCCACCGACATGGACCACCGCATGCCTTCCACATTCCTCATGACACGTTACCGACAGGGTTTACGACCTTAAGACCCCGACAACTTACCGACAGTATTCTAACGCTGGGACCCAAATCCTTCCCCACGTGAATCATGAGTACGATAATCCCACGTCAGAAAAGGGACATTTCCGATAATCTCATAATCCTTTCGTGACTTTCTATTACATATACAGATAGCCCCCAGTCATAATTATTTTCTTATCATTCTCATAAAGGAAAACCATTTCCTTGGGATGAATACAGCTCTTACTAACCATTTTTCTTTACCCCCCTCCCCCCCCACACACACACTCTCTCTCTCTCTCCATCTCCCTCTCCTTCCTACCCCCCCCCCCCTTCAGGTAAAGAAAGATGTGACAGGCTTTCAACGCGGAAGTAATGGCTGCCGCGTGCTATATATAGGCACTTTGTATATAAACGGCAATGATGCATCTCTTGTCTTGAATTCTGTCCTTTGTATACCTTATCCCTATTTCATTACACGTTTCCGTACACCCAGCATCTCAATTTGTGATTTATAGCGAGCACTTACAATTTATTTGGTTAAACTTTTCTATGCAATTAATCGAGAGAGAGAGAGAGAGAGAGAGAGAGAGAGAGAGAGAGAGAGAGAGAGAGAGAGAGAGAGAGAGAGAGAGAGAGAGAGAGAGAGAGAGAGAGGGGGAGAGGGAGAGGGAGGGGGAGAGAGAGAAGGAGAGGGAGAGGGAGAGGAGGGAGAGGAGGGAGAGGAGAGAGAGAGGGAGGGAGGGAGGGGAGGGAGAGGAGGGAGGGAGAGGGAGAGGAGAGGGAGAGAGAGAGAGAGAGAGAGAGAGAGAGAGAGAGAGAGAGAGAGAGAGAGAGAGAGAGAGAGAGAGAGAGAGAGAGAGAGAGAGAGAGAGAGAGAGCATGAAGCAATGTGCTTTATCTTTTGCCTTCATATCTTCATCCTCTTATGTAGAGCAATTTATGAGA
The DNA here is from genome assembly GCF_977035675.1 of Penaeus japonicus. Lineage (NCBI taxonomy): Eukaryota > Metazoa > Arthropoda > Malacostraca > Decapoda > Penaeidae > Penaeus > Penaeus japonicus. The sequence continues at coordinate 5,389,338 of NW_028234416.1, read as the reverse complement.
GGGAAAATCAATATGTTATCTAGCATGTAATATATAAAATAAATGTTTGCCCGATAAACAGAAAACAACAAACATAATGCGGTGTGTACGTGCGAGGACAATGCTTCTATAAATAAAATCGGCGATGTTGTTAAGCATCGCGGATTTTACAGGCATTTCTTTTAACCAGTTGCCCAAAGATGACTCTGAGTGTGAATTGCTATTTATACCACAGGGAAACGTAATTCCTAAATCAGGGAGCAACCAAATCTGGCAAAATAAAGAAAATTACAAGATACGACCAGAAATAGTTAAGGCCCCCATCCCCTGAGCAAACGTTTTCTTTCATGCTGTCGCGTAGCAGCGTAGTATTCCCACTTTCTCTCAGTAAACGTAAATTAAAGGAGAACTATCAAAATCGGTGTTTACATATTAGACGATCTGTAAAATCATTAGGCAACGTATGATGGGGTCCTTAAATCACATGATTTCAAGGGTGATGGTCTAACCTATATACATAAACTACCAAATACGATGGCTGGTCTTCCGAGCCACATTTCTCGATTAATTATGAATGGATGAGTATATCCGCGCTTTACACAGACAGCTGCAAGTAATCGGGAATGCATAGTTGCACACGATTACAATTGCGAAAGCAAGGTAACATATGTAACAGCACCATCAACAACAGTGTGGCGGCGTGAGGGCAAGGTCCGATCTCAAGGCCAGGACACCCATGCACTGGTTGCAGCTTGCTCTACCACTCCCACTACTATTACCACCGGCATTAAGAATACGATTCAATGATAAATCAAACCCTACAAAATCGATATATATTTTCAATGTGGTACAAATGCGAACAAAAGATTTATTGGGCTTTATGGCAGCAAGGAACATAAATTCTATGAAAGAAGGACAGGTTTGTGGTCGTGCAACACGCTGGACTGTCCCCTTGGGGTACTCCATCCCAAGATGGCAGCAGCAGCAACGGCAACGTGGTGCTCATCGTGTTTTCCAAAAATGCTCAGATCCTAATATGTTCTCTCGAAAGGCTGACACATATAGCAGCTGATACCTTTCAGAAAATAGGAGTGGAAATGGAAGCGATAGCCTAGGGCAGGTTTCAGATGAGACTATTTATCCATAAACTGCCGCTGACGCAGAATGTCAAACCTTGTAAGCTGACGTAATAAGGAAAATGTATACAGATAAAGATCTTCAACACAGTCATCTCTGATTAATCAACACTCATCTTATCGATTTTTGTCAGCTACTCTTCCTGTTTCGCCCGGCCTCTATAATAGTAACTAGACACTGGCACTCGTATATTACGATTAATGCAAGTCTTATGGTCATACTTCATCAATGTCGATTTCAAAGTGCTCCTCTAATCCCAGTGCCTTCCGTGACATTAGTGATTTAGAGGCGGAGAACAAAGAAATTTATTTCTTTTGTTTGCGAACACACGCCTTAAGAGCATTAGAATCAGACCGGCTGGACAAGTCTGCATTGGTAACCGATGCGAATACCAAAAAGGGCGAGGCAGGGAGGTAGGGAGAAATGAGATGGAAGAGGAAGACCAAGGCAGAAGGCTTAAAACACTCCAAGTAGAAAGGGAGAAAGCGATGAATAAGAAGAGAAAGACTTGGAGAGAGACGGAAAAGCAGACATGTTCGAATAGAGAGGAAAGGAGAAGGCATATCCAACGGATTACTAAGGCAATAGCTAAACTTCTTATGCCTCCTATATTTCAATACATTAATATCTGCTTTGCCATTTTAGGCAAACAATAGTATACACAAATTTGAGATAAGTATCCTAAACATGGCAAACGGTGTTTTAAATGCTTCTAAGCCAGCCTTACATCATTACTCTAATTTTCTTACATAATAACTGATTATCCTTTTCACTCTCATCACAGACCGAAGAAAAAGAACCAACATTAATATAAAGAATAGTATTCCTGTCTCTCTGTCCTGTCCCCCCCCCCCCCCCCCCACCTTCCCCCTGCATTATTGAACAGCGTGCCAGACGCTCCTTGGATCCCCTGCATCCCCCTCCCCCCCAGATGCCCCTCTTACCCCACCTTAACACCTCGGGCCGTCTCCGGGCTTCGACCCATAATCTGACCAACATAAATACATTATACTCGCTATAATTCTTGCCTTTACGGCCCCACTTTAATTAAAAATTCCTGTCAGGTGGCAGGTGACCTGAGGTGCTCCACAACTACCACATTACGCACCAGGTCGCTCACATCCCTTGTCCAATGTTGGCCTCTAATAGAATGACCAGTATATTTCAATTTAGTAGGACATCGCACGAAATACTAAGTTATATCAATTTAGGATTCAATCTCTTGGCGAGTATATCGACACGTTAGTGAGAAAAATATCAGACGATATACTTCAGCCAAGTATGGAATTTGGCCCCCAAAAAATATGATAAGCGCATGATAAAATAACGGCACCAGAGAATTCATATGTAAAAGTCGGAGAAAAATGATTTAGCTTCTGCTCTTAGAGATCCATACCTATTCCAGGAAATAGCACCACCTACTGTGTACCAACAGGTGATGGCACAAGATAAAATGGTATCGAGGGGTAGGAAAAAAACGAATCATGAAGCAAGGAAATACCAAAGCACACATAATCACATATCAATAGGCCAGCCATTAATTGCACTACTGCTTTGCTGACGCGTTCAATGAACATGCCTCACCGATGTCATAATCTGAATGCTGCAGTTATTATTCATCGTTGATTTCTGTGTTTGGGGATCATCCTAACATGACGAAGCGGACGCGTCCACCACCGACCGGGCAGCGCGGAATGACGGAAGGTCCAAGATGGTCGACGAAAGGAACCGAGACCCTGAGGCTCACTTTGAATCGACCAGAAGCTAACGGTCTGACATTGTAGGCTCTCAATCCTTCCTCCTCCATAATTTTTGAGAAAACTTGTTTGCTACGGCAGCAATAAGTTTTTCAAACTTAAGGGCTCGCTCGGCACTGCCTCCATATCACTGTATCGCGTTTAAAAGTGTTATGTTTACCATGTTCGATTCTGTTATTCACAATGGAAAATGTTTTACGTCTGTTGCACAGCTACATGCCAAAGTAAGCCAACACTCTAAACAGCAAGGATCTGGCAGAAAGATGGATCTTTCCATCCGCTAACCTGCTGAAAGAACCTGATCCAGGACTCGAGATGAACTCGTACGAAAACCAAGAGTTTGAAGACTGTGTTGAAGAGTTGAAACCTCCAAAAGCTAATGCTATGAACGAAAGGTGATCAGTATCACATACCATCCGGTCACTTTCTTTAGTTATAGTGATATTACATGTTTCTCTCTCATCAACATCGCATCATACACATTCCCTTTTCTTACTTGCCATTTCTGTCGCCCTCCTATCATTCGCTCTGCTACTATCGGTCAAGAAGAACGCGTTATAATTGTATCGCCTCCTTTCTTTTCTCTCTACCCTTGTCACCTCTTGGCCTCTTCCTCTTCCCTTCCACATTCCTTCTCTCCCCTGCCCTTCTGTGTCAGCGCAGTCGCCCATTCTTCCTATCTCCTCTAATGTCTCCTCCCGTGGTCTCTCCCCCCCTTTCTTCCCTCCTTCTTCCTCTCTCCTCTAATGCTCCCCTAGGCCTCTCCCTCCTCCCTTCCTCTCTTGTTTCACTTCCCTCCCATGCCATACCTTGGCCCCTTCCTCTCTCCTCCCTCCACCCTTCCCCGTCCCCTTCCATGCCACCCCCACTCCCCCTTCCTAGTCTCCGAGGCTGGTCATGCGCGTTGCATCCCGAAGGAGAGCGGCCTCAACATAAATCACCTTGTCACTTTAGGGCCCCGCGGAGATCGTATCGCCACCGCATCATCCCCCATCACCAGCCTCCCTCGACATCGTTTTCTGGCGTCGCTAATCTCCTTTTTATGACGTCCTCCGCGCGACCGAGAGGCTGCGAAGGTGGAGATGCTAATCCACGGAGCAAGCAAGGACGTGGTAACGAGACTTGCAATTTAGAACATGTCGCACTTCATCCATTACGCAGCAGTCGGTAAGAATTCAACAGGCCTGACAACATGGGAAAACTAGGAAGATAATAACAATAAAAATATATTAATGAAGAGCTTTGAACTGCCAAGTCAAAACAAATGAAGACTTGATGAGTGCTGTCTCTGTTTTTGCCTCTATACATCCTAATAATGTCGTGTTAATGACCTTGCTGATAACCTCTCTCCCCGAGACGACACGTTCCGTCGGGCAAGTTACATAAATCCACATTACCACAACGATAAATCCACATTATAACAACGATAAATCTACATTTTGAGGCCCATAAATCAGATCTGCGCATCACAGCCTTAAAAAAAGAGATGGTAAGATCGGACAGCATCGTACATCTGGCGCCGGTGACCTGACCCGCCCCCGGCTCCTCGTGTCTTCATACGCCCACCTCGTGCTTGTGACCACACCCACCTTCAGCTCTTGGCCACGCCCACATTATGCTTTGGCACGCTATAAGCTCGTTACATTCGGCTCTGAAATTGCATAAACTGACGAGGATAACACATATCGATTGTTGCTTCATAATTTTTTAACAAGCATGCAAAATCAGTTACTCCGCCACTTCTACGGTGAACTTCTTGCACGATCGCAACATCCCTCATACTTCCATATTTTGCTCGTATGAAAAAAAAAAATCTAAGAAAAAATCCATAAAGCCAACCAACAGTCAAAACACTGCGACAGATCCTTATATAAAAAGTTAAGAGCGTGTGGCCGAGCCTCTGATCGTCCTCCCGAGGCAGTCGTCAACGCCATCCAAGTCACCTACAACCCGTCGACGACCGGGTGACATTTCACAAAAGGAGGTCTCGTCAGTAGCGTCATGCTCATAGCCTGGAGGGAAGGGACTACTAGCAAGGCGCGCCCTGGGATCGTTCTCGAAACAATCCTCGTCACATCGATAGTCGTGTAATAGTAATCAATAATAATAAAATAATAACAATGGCAATTTTAATAAAAAAGCATTATCGTGTATCGATTTAATAAAAATGGATAATCATATCCATTGCAATGAGAATCTTATATCCATTAACACATGTCAGTAAAGAGTAGCCGTAATGAGATCATCAAATAGCTTAAAAAGACTTAAAGTTACCGGTAACTAAATTGGTGAGTACTGTCGATCAATCTAGCTGGCAGGATAATGACTCTTGAAATACGCGAAATAAGTATGAAGTTCATTTCAAAACTGCTTTGCTTTTGGTGTGCAGCAAAGACAATGCTGAGACAAAACCAGTGCATCCCTCCTGGCCATGCTTTTTTGTCCCCAGTTCCTTTGCAACTTTTTACCTTTCTCCCTGCCCCTTCCTCCATGTTCCGTGTGCTGTCCCATTACCCTGCTCTTGCAGAAAGGAGAGCTGAGCTGTGAGGTTTTCTGGGAGGCCGAGGCTGCGGAGGCGTGGCGAGTTTCGTCGTCTTGATGACGACCCGGCTATGAGGAGAGAACCAGTATTCTGCATGTAATTACCACCACGCGACGCTTGCCATCACGGTGACCTTCGAGGGACCCGTCAGGACCTGCGTCAAGTCACTGGTCGTACTTCAGGCGAGAGCAACAACCTTGTCTTCCACGGCAAGTGCAGCAGGCCTGCTCCGGCGGGACTGTAGTAGCTGTACGCCCACACTCTGAGAGCGCCACCGCCGCCCTGGTCTTGCTGTACACGGTTATACTTGCCAGGTAATGCCCCCCTAACCTCGCCTTTCTTCCCTGGTGTAATTCATCACTCTGTCAGTTGCATCCCTTTGATGAGATTTCTCACTCTCTTGCGTAAGACACCCGGGCTTGTTCCTCACTCTCCCAAAATGTCTTGCTTCTGGTGAAGGTAATGGTTGTGGCGACTGGAAGTTAAGGTCGTGTAGCTGCATTACCTGGCGGCGACGCACACTGGCCTTGGGTAGCAACAGTACCCCTTCTGCCCCGCCGCACACCCGCGATACCTAGACCCTGTCGACGTCTAAGCTTACCCATCCCCATATGCCCACCGCCATTCTCCCTCCACTAGCTGGGCTTCGAGGGAGGCTCGACGCAGGCCCACGATATGGCTATGGGTACGAAGGGTCGATAGGTGAGGGGGTGTAGTGAGGGCAGCCGCAGGTAGCCTTGAAATGACCCTTCATGCCGCCATTGCACCCTCCCCCCCACCTCCGCCGCCAGACAACACTGTGGGCGGCGCCGATGCTACGTTGTTCCAGTGCTACTATTCCCTCCTGACCTTTGCACGTGCTCTTGCTCATCCCTCAAAGCAAGGCGCTTTGCAGCAAGATCTGTATCGGTGTGTACGGTGGCGCAGCATTCGGCGCAGCACGTTAAAGGCTTGGAGAGGACCTACGCCAAGGGTGTAACATGCCAGTCTAATGAATGGACGGTTACATATAAGTCCTCGTGTACTTTAAAACATGTAATCTCGTCTCTTTTATAACAACTATCCGGCACATAAAATGGGATGTGCTTCGCCATATCTCAAGACTCTAGTCCAAACAACAACACCGACGACACATCTAACAAGAAATTTAAGCATCCAAGAAAACCTTTTTGGTGAAGGCAGTGCACTGTAACAAAATTTCAGGACACGAAATCGGACCTCATGGAGCTTCTTAATTGGAATGCAGACATTGAATGCCTCGTGGATTTTCTTACGTCGCATGCAGTCTCCTCATCTCCAATTATATTTTTATCAATTTAAAGCAAGAATTCATTTTTCGTTCTTTCCCCTTCCCCGGCCTCAACGCAACCAGGATCTTCCTAGATTTTTTAACACTACCTTTTTTTCTCAAATCACTAACAAGCGGTGGGCGGGCCTGCTTACATCACGCACGGCCCTGCCATGCAAAAACGCCATGGCAAGTATGTCCTCTACTCTTTCATCTTAACTGCTGTCTCCGTCTTCTGCTTTCTGCACTCGTGTTCCTCTTCCGCATAGCCTCCCGAAAGGAAGAAGTTCGAAGGAGTGCCATAAACCGCTGGATTTGTAGGAATAGATCGCTCGAAAAGCCAGCAGGCAGACCTGAAGAAGAAATATCTAACGCAAAGGCAAGGGCCGAGCCATAAAGGGCAACAAGGAGGGAACCAATGGGAGGGCACGGCACGCGCTGGGATAATCGGCAATCAGTGTAAACAACCTCGTATAATGTGCAAGGGTCATTCTCCGGGGCGACTAGCGACGCCCTAATGAACGTGCATAAATTAACCTGGGTGTCCTTGATGATGCTCTCTGATGCAGAGGCATCGATGCCACTTTCAAAATCGTTTTCATAAGGCCATGCGACATCCCTTGCCTTGCAAAAGGCCACTGCTGCAACAAGCGACGTGCTGATGTTCATCGGATCTCCTTTCCTAACATTATATAATCAAGCATTCTGCCGGTTTACCGGAACTCATACTGGCAAATGAGTTCCGAAATTAAAAAAATCTTTCTTTTACAGCAGTAGCCTGTAATAGGGCCTGCAGGGTCACCTTCGCCAGTAGAAGCTGAGGCACAGAGGCTGGAGAAAAATAATGTGATACTTTACACGAATATTTAAAAATGTATCCTGGAAAAAGGGTTTAAACATTATTCATAACATACATTTGCACACACATACACACAAATATGAAAGCAAAGAACAGACATAGGCAGTTGGGAAATTAATTACATCTTTATTGCTTATCAACAAGACAAGGATGAAGATGTCATTCACTTCCCTCGATTGGAATGCATATAAATAACCCAGACAGTGACTACAGAAGGAGGCAGGCACACGCAGATCAGCGGATGAATCCCGTAGGTCCGCAGGTAATAACAGGCAAGCATCTTGGTCGCCGCGGGGTAATCGCAATGCATCACATTTGTGCGACGAGGTCTTTTATTTAACTCTTCTCCAACTACACTGATAACGGCAACTGGACTCGTCTGAACACCGTGCTGGCTTGTGTCGTGCATACTCTGCCAGTATACGAAGAGTGCATGTTAAGAGAGGATCGGCGACCGGGCCCAGGCCGCTCAAATGCTCCCCAGGGATAGCGTTATGAAGCGTCAGTGAACCCTGAACAAGCCGACTCCGACCGCAGTAACGAGAGAGGAGAGCCAAACGAGGAGAAAAGGCTTGCAAAAGATGCAGCGACACTCAGTCCCCATTTTGGCAGGTTGGCTAATTGACTGCAGGTTCCTTCTCGGCTGCTCAGGCTGGGTCCATTACCGTGGGCTTCACTTAAGGCCCTTGGTATCCTTAGGCACAATGAGCGCATCGACCTAACGAGCATCGCGGGTTAGCATTATCCTGCTGCGAAGGCGGCAGCGAAGAGTGTTTGCGCACCAGCGCCGCTTGGAGAAGTTTCTACCAGTATTTATGAAGGAGGGAGTTGACCCAATACTGCGTTGTCCCTTGGCGATCAGAGCTGCATTGACTTCTCGCCATATCGCATATTCCTCAGGGCATGTATGCAAAACTTTTACAGAAAAAAGAAAATAAAAAAAGAGACTCATTTTTTACGTCTTTTGAAAATCCATTTCATCATAATGTCTTATCAAAATATTACGATCGGAGCTGCATTAACTACAGCCTTTTCTTATCCACACGTGTATGTCAAAATCTCACAATTCACATCACCTTTAACGGCTATTGAGAATCCATTTGGTCTTAGTGTCTATCAAAATCTCTTTATTGTCTCCCCAGGTAGTAAGGGAATAATAATTTTCGGTTTCCTCCCAACAATGACGCGTCAGTGTCCTTGTAGTCGTAACAATGCGAATGTATGTTAATGCCGTCAGTTTTCCTACTCCAAGGATGTTCGTTATCGGGAAACAGTCATGAAACATGTTTTCGAGTAGAGGGATGGGGGAGAGGGAGAGGGAGAGGGAGAGGAAGGGAGGGAGTGAAAGGGGGAGGGAGGGAGAGGAGAGGGGAAGGGAGGGAGAGGAGAGGGGAAGGGAGGGAGAGGGAGGGAGGACGGAAGGAAGGGAGGGGGGGGAGAGAAAGTGAGAGAGAGAGAGCGTGAGAGAGAGAGAGAGAGAGCGGGAGAGAGAGAGAGAGAGAGAGAGGAGAGAGAGAGAGAGAGAGAGAAGGAGAGAGAGAGAGAGAGAGAGAGAGAGAGAGAGAGAGAGAGAGAGAGAGAAGGAGAGAGAGAGGAGAGAGAGAGAGAGAGAGAAGAGAGAGAGAGGGAGAGAGAGAGAGAGAGAGAGAGAGAGAGAGAGAGAAGAGGAGAGGAGAGAGAGAGAGAGAGAGAGAGAGAGAGAGAGAGAGAGAGAGAGAGAGAGAGAGAGAGAGAGAGAGAGAGAGAGCGGAGGGAGGGGGAGAGGACTGGAATATTCTACTTTTAATATTTGCCCTCCAGTCATCGCTAGAACTAGCAAGGCAGCGAAGGCGGGAGGGAGAGGGGTAGGGGGGGTCCTGAGCTGGTATGCTACTTGCTTCCTGAGTTTTCTTTTCTGCAGGCCGATAATACAGGTTTGCAAAATTCGACGAGTCCTGCCTAACTTTTCTTCAAGGGTAAACTCGGACCGACGAGATACACAGCCGCCAAGAAAGTGAATAAAAGTGTTCCCTTCTGCAGCACCTTCCCCCAGAGAAACCCATGTCAAAGGCCTCCCTCCCCCCTCCCCCCTCTCCCCTTCCTTGCTGTCGACAGAGCGGCAGGAGGAAAGGGGGGGGGGTCAGCTCCTTTGTCTCTATATATAGCTGCGTGCTTGAGTGCTTGAGAATCTAGCCACTACAACATAAAGGGAAAATAAACGAGATCTAGTCTTGTAAACAAAAAGGAAAAAAAAAATGAAGGTTCGCTAAGTAGTCGACCGGATAGGCTGGCTAGTAGCTAGTATGACTCAGCGTATATCAGGTCGAAAGCTGCCTGCAGGTAAGGTGGGGGTGGGGGCTTGATTCGGGAGCAAGAGTGGAGGATGAAGTGGGGGAGGGAAGGTGAAGGTGTGGGCGTGGTGCGAAGGTGTTTGCCTGTGACTTCAATTAATTATTTTTTCGACCAACAATCTCCCAGCAAATCGTTTCCGCCAAGAACCTCGTTTTCCATCGCAGGGACAAGGCAGCCCGTCATTCTCCGAAGCGCGGACTCGAGGAAGCAGTGCGGGTGTAAAATAGGCGCGCTGTGCCTGTCCGGTGCAAAGGAGGCCGCGGTTCGGACGGCAACAAGCGTGGACGAGGTAGGGAGAGAAGGGCCCGGAGCGAGTCAACTTTACGCAAGGGGACAAATCGCCTGAGACCGCCAGCCACTACATCCTCATTCACCCTTTACCACCAACCGCCACGCAGCCAAAGCTATCCAATGTCTTCCAGCCACTTCTTACTATCAAATGCATTCATATTAAAGTGATTCTATCCTTCATTTCACGTGGTTTTCTTCCGAAGGAGTTACTCTACTTCACAAGTTTATATCCAAAACTGTATTCGTAAGAAAAAGATCATATCTTCCTAGATCCCGTGTTTTACGCCCTAATGCCACTAGTATCGGCAGT
>NW_028234416.1:5353844-5366344 GCF_977035675.1 Penaeus japonicus | reverse complement strand
TGACCCCGCTCATTTTTACGACTTTCGGGAGAGTCCAGATGGACATCCTTGCGCCTCGAGTTCACATCGTTTGATCTCAACCCTTCGCACCTTAACCCTTCCTCTCTCTCCCTGTACCTATACCTGCATATCACACATTTCAACTCCCTCTTTCCTCCTTAAACACCAATCCCCCTTTCCCGATTACTCCCTAAACTTCTACTCCAACATCTTCCCCCACCCCCCAATCCCTCAGCTCTTCCCTGGCCACTACTTCCCTGCGCATCAGCTACCTCCGGTCAGTCCTCGTCGCTGCAGGAAGGCTCGTTAACGGCGGAGAACCTGACAAGTCCCTCGTTAAAATAACTGTCCCTCGCGCGGGAGATGTCTCGTCGTTTCAGCCGGGTCGTAAGTGTCTGCCACGCCGCGCCGTTAGGAAGGGGGGCACGGTAGGCCAGGGTAGGGCTGCAGGACACGCACAGGCCGCTCAGACTGCCTAGCTCGTTGCAGTACAAGAAGGTACGAAGGAAGGAGGGGCGAGAGGGAATGATGCAGAAAAGGCAAAAGGAACAAGGAGGAGAAAAACAGGGATGAAAGAGGGGAGGGAAGAGAAGGAGGAGAGGGAGGTATGTTGACAGGTAAACAAGGAGAAAGATGGGTGGGTGGGAAGGAAAAGGAGGAGAGGAAAATGGAAGGAGACAGACGAAAAAAGTTAAAGGAAGGATAGAGATAGGGAAGAAGAGGGGGTGGAGAGAGGCAAGGGATAAAAGAGGGAGAGGAAGAAGAAGGAGAAGGAGAAGGAGAAGGAGAAGGAGAAGGAGAAGGAGAGGGAGAGGGAGAGGGAGATGGGTGACGATGACGGACACACACAGAGAGAGAGAGAGAGAGAGAGAGAGAGAGAGAGAGAGAGAGAGAGAGAGAGAGAGAGAGAGAGAGAGAGAGGAGAGAGAGAGAGAGAGAGAGAGAGAGAGAGAGAGAGAGAGAGAGAGAGAGAGAGAGAGAGAGAGAGAGAGAGAGAGAGAGAGAGAGAGAGAGAGAGAGAGAGAGAGAGAGAGAGAGAGACAGGGGGTGGGGGGTGAGGGAAAAGGAAGGATAGAGGGTGAGGGAGAAGGAAGGATAGAGGGTGAGGGAGAAGGAAGAATAGAGGGTGAAGCAGGAGGAGGGATAGAGAGTGAAGGAGGAGGAAGGATAGAGGGAAAGGAAGGGGGGGGGGAGGTGAGGGTTTGAGGGAAAGGGAGGAAAAAGAGGGGGATAGAGAGAAGGAAAGGAAGGGCGATGAAGGAGTAAGGGTTGAGGAAAGAGGAGGGGGAGGGGGAGCGAGGGTGTGAGGGAGAGGGAGAGAGGGGTGTGGGAGAGGGAGAGAGGGGTATGGGAGAGAGAGAGAGAGGTTAAAGGAGAAGGAGAGAGAGAGAGAAGTTAAGGGAGAAGGAGAGCGAGAGAGAGATTAAGGGAGAAGGAAAGGGAGGAGAGAGAGAGAGAGAGAGAGAGAGAGAGAGAGAGAGAGAGAGAGAGAGAGAGAGAGAGAGAGAGAGAGAGAGAGAGAGAGAGAGAGAGAGAGAGAGAGAGAGAGAGAGAGAGAGAGAGAGATGGATAGATAGATAGATAGATAGAGAGAGAGAGAGAGAGAGAGAGAGAGGTTAAGGGAGAAGGAGAGAGAGAGAGGTTAAGGGAGAAGGAGAGAGAGAGAGGTTAAGGAAGAAGGAGAGGGAGAAGGAGAGAGAGAGAGGTTAACGGAGAAGAAGGGGAAGGAGAAGGAGAAGGAGAAGGAGAAGGAGAAGAAGGAGAGAGAGAGGTTAAGGGAGAAAGAGAGGGAGAAGGATAGAGAAAGCGTCTCGAATCCCTGCCGGAGCGTCGGGAGAAGTTTAATGGCGGGCAGGGCCGTCGGACAGCCCTATCCCCACGCCCTCTTCATTAGCATTCTTTACTTAATTGGTAGCGAGGCTTGATTGCCTATTAATCAACAGTTGATGACACGTACAAACCAACACAATTAGCATCTACCAGAACAACTACTGGAATATTCACAGTCTAAGTTCATTAATGGGGCTATAATTCTTCATTACGTCTAAGCAAGAACTAACTCGCTCCGTTGAAATAACGCACAGCCAATGAACAGAGAGGGTGACATCATACTACCAATTTACTCTCGGTATTGTATTAGTCGATGAAACAGCAACTTTTTTGTCTCTCTCCTTCCATATAGTCAACCGTATAAAAACCATCTCGCGTTTCCTCGTGTAGCAATTATTCTCCTCCTTTCGTTAATAATGTTAGTCATTCATTATTTTTTTCTCCCTATTTTCGGGTACTGTCACGGCCGTCATGATTAGCACGTCGGATGACTAACGCTTCCGGCGAAACGAGATGGGGATGAGAGTACGTATTAGTGAAGACACTTGAAGGACATGAGGGCTATGTTGGAGGAGACAGAAGCAAGGGGAATATTACGGAATGTCCCATCGAGGCTATCGAGGATGGTAAGATAAATCGAAGAAAAGATAGAAGATTTGGGAGGTAAAAAAGGAGTAGGAATTAAGAGAGATACAGGTAAATAAAACAAAAAGAAAAGATGGCATGCTGCATGTCAAGACCCATTGTTCAATTGAAAACATCGACAAACCCAATGGCAGTTACTTTTCGAACATCAAACGTTGATTCCATAGTGCACCAAACTCAACCGACTGGACGTAAAACAAGTGCACAACAAGGGGAAAACGCCGTTACATCTGCGCTCATCAAACATTTACAGGCAGTTGCTTTGTATCAGAAAAACTTGCACTGGGTGTCACCTGCACGAAGGAAACCTGTTCTCAGAGGTCATCTGTACGGGACGTTACCTGTTCCTATTCTACCTGCAGCGGATACACCTGTGTTCAAGTGACCCAAGCTAAAAGAAGCACCCACACTATCAAAAACGTGTATGATTTATGTCGTGTGCATGAGCAATACAGTAGATTTGTTTTCCTAAGATTTCAATAATAATCTTTAGCTGTCACTTTAGATCAAGTGTATCAAAAGAAAATATTTGTTCAATGAAATAAACCTCTCTGTTGACCCTGAATGTAAATATTATCCCTGGTATCGTCATCAAAGAAAAAAATAATGATAATTGAAAAAATATTACTGAGTGAAACATTCAAGATTTCATGACGTGTACAGGCAACAATTCGTGGCGTCACAACCATTAGGAATTAGTGTGAAGGACGCAAGGCATCGCACCCGAGAGGGACGGCACCCGCAGAGGGTCGCCCGATTCACGAACATTTACGTCCAATTTGGGCACGTGGCCTTGAGTCACCCCTGCCACCTCTCATTGTATGAAACAAATAATTACAAAGTGGGTGTGCGGGACGAAGCCCCGCGGTACTAGCACAAGAAAGCGTCATCACCTGGAGGCGTGCAGTGCAGCGTTCACACTTGAGTTCCTGCTAGCGAAGGCGTGGGCGTGGGCGGCATTCTGGTGGAGCGAGGGCGTGCTCTTGGCTGGCACCAAAGAGGACGAGGACGAAGCGGCACCACCTGGATTGACTAGCGACTCAGCGAAGGAGGTGAGGCTCTCTGCCGACGGGTATCGCGGCAGCGGAGACCGTCTGGAGGAGGCCCGGCCCGCCGAGGACCTGGTGAGGGTAGTGGACTCGGACGACGCGCCCCGCGAGGAGGAACTGAAGGAGGAAGGAGAGGCGCCTCTGCTGGCTTCGGTGACAGTGGCCTCGCCAGAGGAAGAGTCCTGGGAGGCTTCTGCGCCGCTGGTGCTCCCCTGGGGCTGCCACGAGGCTCGGCGATCAAGGGTGCCGCCGCCACTGTGGAGAAAAACAGAACAGTTAATTGCAACTCTTTATAATTCTTCTGTCAGTACTCACTGACAAGCTATCAACCAGTAATAATTGGTAACAATGAAACAATACTAATAGCAGGGGTAGCAACAGAGATGATGAAGATGTAATAACATCACATCAATGAAGTGGAGTCATAATTCACATTATAAAGAGGGCTCCGTAATTCTCGACGGCAGGGAAGGGTTAACCCCACGAGAGGAAGATGGATGAAGTGCCAGTCCCCAATCCCCCAAAGAAGAAAACGTTCCAACAATGAGATGTTCTGCCCCGCCTCCGCCCACCTCCCATGAAAGGATCTCCGGTAATCCCGTAGCTCCTCCACATCGCACGGAGCCTCCTCCCTTCATCCTTCCTACCCAACCCTCCTATCCCCCATGAGTGTGTGAGGATCAGCACCAAGGGACGGGATTAAGTCGCATCTCAGACCATAAAAAGATCACAGTAGAGCATATAAACAACTCCCTTTGTGCCTTCGACCCTGTACTTTCAACAGAAGCCAGCCCGACCATGCAAACTGTAAACAGAGCGACGGGATGGTGGAGACTGAAAACGATCCATGATTAAGAGAAGCGAGAGAGGCAAGTAACCAATAACCCGTGAAGATTATATAAACAAGGCAATAAAGATGGGATTAAACGGGACAAGTAACCAATTTCTCTTCAAGACTGAGGACACCGATGGTTAGAGGTCCAGAACGGCTGATGTTTGCCTCCATACACTCACTCGCTGTCTACTGACCCGGCATTCCACAACGTCCAGACCTTCCTCGCCTCACCCAGCCTCCTACCACACACCTCTGCCTATCCTACGGCATCTTGGCCACGTTATCCCAGCCTAAATTATGCAACAAACATCTGATCTGCTGCTCAGCGTGCTACAAGAAACACCAACAGCAGGCGATAACAGTTCTCAGAGGCCCTGGTAACACTCGACAACCGGGGAAGGCGGAGGTGACAGCCTTATAATTGGCTCCATGACAGAGGCCTCTCACGACCCCAGAGTGATGGGGACCTCATTTCATCCCGTCTTTTTCTCTCTTTCTTTCAGAGGGATGGCTGAACAGATTAATCATACATTTTAAAACAATAAACATTTACCAATTCAGAGAAGGATATGGCAAAGCCGGTAAATATTTACCATTTCAGTAGAGGATCGAAATCTACAACGTCTCCATTAATTCTTACTGGTCAAATAAATATCGACATTTCATTCTATATTCCCTTAAGTTTCAGAAGTATTGTTTGACCGTGTTATCATATACGTAGGCACATCACTCCTGTTAAATAATCCCACCTGTTTAGTATTCAGAGTGTTAACATAAAACGTCTACCTTTCTCGTACCAAACCACCAGCTCCTTGATATTATCTACGTATAAAGCTTCCTACATACATCCTTTCTTCATACCGCCTGGTCTTCCATCCCTTTACAGTTTCACATTAAACCATAAACACTGAAGCAATAAAAATAAAATAAGCAAATAAACTGTGGTAATGATATCAAAGCCTAAATGTAAAAAGAGCAAGTTAGCACAGTACCCGATTAGCTATTCATACGTTATATCCTTAAAAAAAAACACGGAGGTCAAAGGCAAGGGGCAATTAGGATCAACTCACAAATCCTCAGGTACCCTATGTGGGATTTTCACTTTACAAACAACGAGGCAAAGGAGAGGCTTTAGTCAATTAATATCCAGCTTTTCGTAAGACCCTCCAAATCAACATGCTCCACAAAGAGGAAGAGCATGCATCGTTTTTACCCTGGCAAGGGCAACAGATAAGAAAAAAAGTATATTCACACGAGCAAGGAAGGGAGGAAGGTATAGAAGAAGCACGCTTACCACCGTCTCCGCTTCACTCCCTAGCCACGAGTCTCCTTGACTTGCACAAAAATCACCACCCACAACCCACCCATTACCCAGCACTGCCACCGCAAACCTCGAGCTGCTTGCTAGCTTTGGTCTTTGTCACTCACGCTGGTATTACACCGAAGCATGTTGAAATTTGCCACTTAATAAAGGCGAGATATGCTTCTCTATGTAGTAATTCGAATAAGTTTTCATAAGATAGACGTGTTAACACCATCGACGGTAGGAATGGCACTAATATTGACATTGTTATGATAGTGAGGGTGGATGTGAAACTTCGAGCGAAACTTGGAAACGAAACTTAGAAGAAGTAGGAGTGAAGAGGAAGGCAGAGCCACTCACGGGGAGAGAGACCAAGGATGAAAAGGACATAATCAAACGACGGCCAAAGGCCAGAGCAAAACACTACGGACACACTGGACACAAAGGCTCTGTCAAAGGCGAAAGGTCCGCACAGCAGAGTGAGGAGGCGTGTCCGCGTGCATGTAAACGTGTGAAACAGGCCCCCCGCCCCTTCCCGCCAACCCCGGCTTGACCTTGAAGGCGACAAACATTTTTTAGACGTTATTCCAGGACGACTTTCTCTCTTTCCCTGGGCGACGGCGGGAGCCTTCACTATCCCTCCAGGGTCCTGTATGTGCGCGCGTGCGTACACACACGCACACACACACACATATATGTATATATATATGTGTGTGTGTGTGTGTGTGTGTGTGTGTGTGTGTGTGTGTGTGTGTGTGTGTGTGTGTGTGTGTGTGTGTGTGTGTGTGTGTGTGTGTGTGTGTGTGTGTGTGCATATAAATACATATATATATATACATATATACATAACAGTCACTTTGTTTCCATTCCCAGGCAGACCTACTTTCCTAATGTCCCTGAAACACCAACAAAACGGCAGTCATCATCTACGGCCCCTAATCCCCCGCCGTCTCAGCCTTGGCGAGGCTTACCGCAGCGAACCGGGATCGATGGGTTTATGACGACTGCCAACGGCCAGCCGAGAGAGAGGAAGGGGGGGGAGGAGGTAAGACATTCTCCGTCATAACCCTCTTCCCTTCCAGTCCTACCCATTCATACACAATTAAGCACTAACCATTCATTAGTTCGCGACTGTTACGGCACCTGTCTCACTATCAGTTTCACTAACTACCCAACCAAGGGAAGTCCACTGCTATTACAGCGCCTCTGGCCAGTCCCTCCTATCCTTGAGCAATCCCAAGCACCGCTAACCAAGCCTCCTTGTCAGGACTTGGTGCATGAGGCGCCCTCGCCCGCATGCCATCTGCCATGCCATGCTCTGCCATCTGCTGCACGGCATCCCAGCCTCAATTTCTTGTATAAATGCAATCTCTGTATCTGGTTGCTCCTTGACTCCAATTCCCGAATTCAACTTCTATGTTATCTACATGTCCTTCTTAATACGAATTTAATAACAAGCAATGGCTATGGCGATGGCAGGGGACATGACGGAAGAAATAAGCCAACACATTCACAGTAAAAATCCCCGCTAATGCGCTGGGACTCCAGACAAATCAGAGTTAATATCCCGAGGGAAATCTTGGGCCGCACTAAGGATGATCCGCCGCCGCATCAGCACGGCCAAGGTTAAATCATCGTAATTTCCTGTCGCGACTCTAATCCCTCACGTTGGGCGCTCTGCCGTCGTCCTGCGGCGGCGATTACGTACTCCCCCTACACTTGCCGCGGGCGAACCGCACGGAAGGGATATCCTGGTTATTTGTGGTCCATAACTCAGTTAAGTCTCCAGTCAGGCTCTCCGTGACTTCCGCCCGAGTCTGGAGCGACGGAGGCAAGTTGCGACTCATTTGAGGTTGATTCTGACTCGGAGGTCTAGCCTAGTCTGTAATCATGAAGTGGCATCTGGCAGGACTTCAGGCAATCCCTGATTTACGCATTGGATATCAAGCTGCATCAGCACCCCCAGTTGTGTGCCATTATACATGTCCGCCAAATCAACCCCAAAATGCAAAATGAATAAATAAATAATACACAAAATCATATTTCTAAGTCGAGGAAATGTAACCTATAAAGAAATCCCCGCAGACACTTTCCGTCCGGCGCAAACAATAGCCTCCCAAGACCCCTGGGAAACACAAGTCGGACATGTCATTCCCCGTGACACTATATCGCGCGAAAAAACGGTATACAATGGAAGAGAAAATACATGACACGCACTTGAGTGTTGTTAAGTTTGAGAACACAGAAGATATACATGAATTCACGTAATACACACCTACCATACGAAAGGAAATCTACGCTGGAGATGCTCAATCATGACTAAACTCGCGGAAGTCCAAACGCACATGCAGTTCATCAAAAGGAGACCCAGAAGGCTATATCCTAATCGATTACTGAACTTCCGATACGAATTCTAAGCCTAGGACTAGTACAAGCTGACCGAAGTGGTTCAATTTGTGCTGGTTCATTCGTCTTTGTTACAGACACCACTAAACACTGTCCTCGGTTAAACAATGATTGGTCGCTCCCTTACCACAAAGACAAGACTGCTCGTAGTTTCTTAACCCATGCCACTACCGACAGCTGGATAACTGTTATGATAGATATTGCAAAGAACATCCTTGAGATCCTCAAAAGGGGGAAAAATGAAAGAAGTATAACAAAAGCAAACGTTGAGACCTCGAAACAGGTAGGCTACAAAAAAATACGTATGAAAACAACAAAGCTCCTGCGCCCACAATACAAACAAAAACTTGAATGTAGGCAGCATTTTACAATACCTCTTTAAAATACGTAATAAATATGTAAATGAATCTCGGGACACCAGCACCTTCTACCGAATAAATATATCCCCTCCCTAAATCATCTACAATCTTTTCGCCTGTGCCATATTTATCCTCCGTGACGCCGACTCTGCCCTGCGTACGCTCATCTCGCGCGAAGAAGCGCATGAAGACGCCTCCGCTCGCTAAGGAAACGACAAGACAAGACAAGGCGAAGTCCAACCTGCACTCGCGCCCTCGACAAGCTAAAAAGGGCCCGGCGTGGCGCTACACCAGCAGCCCGCCAAACACGGATCGCGGGCGTCATCAGAGACACGTACGCAACGCCCACGCGACGCATTCATGTTGGCGAGGGAGGAAGGAAGGGGGGGGGAGGGGGGGACGCGTTCCAAAACACGATCCCTTCTTCACATACTTCCATTTAGAGAAAACAACCGCAATCGCATTAATCAACTACAACGCATGGACACGTTATCGCCAAGATTCTCGAGGCCTTTCTACAAAACACCCCGACACGGCAGAGAAATGAAGCTTCCGGTTAGGGGGCAACCGCAACCCACTCCTCACGACATTGCCCATTGCAACGGAAGGAAGTATGTTGCATACGAATTTGCCCATTTTAAATCCTTGCCTACCTATGCCGGTGTTGCAACTTCCCCTATTGCAACAAATCCTCCCATGTAGCGAATCTTCCTTCATATTCCATCGTACGGGGCTTATTTGCATTTACATAATCAATGCACTTCCACCTACGTTATTCATCCACGCAGATTTCGCCAGACGCTCCCCGTTCTTCTTTCCTTGCCCCTCTCCCTAAGTCTTTTTATTTGTTTGTGCATTTGTTTCCATTCCCCATCTCCCGCAACAACAAGCGTTCGGTCATGTCGTGGCTCGTGTGACATGCATGGACAGCGTTGATGGAACACAAGACTTCCTTGCCGTATTTGGCCGCCCTAGCTGGGTGGGGGTACAGAGGGTGAGAGGGAGAACGACAGGAGGGGTAGGGGGAGGGGGAAAGGGGAGGGAGGGAGGGAAAGAAGGAAGGAGAGAGAGGGAGAGAGGGAGAGAGAGAGAGGGAGAGAAAGAGAGGAGGAGGGAGAGGGAGAGGGAGAGGGAGAGGGAGAGGGAGAGGGAGAGGGAGAGGGAGAGGGAGAGGGAGAGGGAGAGAGAGAGAGAGAGAGAGAGAGAGAGAGAGAGAGAGAGAGAGAGAGAGAGAGAGAGAGAGAGAGAGAGAGAGAGAGAGAGAGAGAGGGAGAGAGAGAGAGAGAGAGAGAGAGAGAGAGGAGAGAGAGAAGTGAGAGAAAAGAGAGAAGTGAGAGAAAAGAGAGGAGAGAGAAAAAAGAGAGAAGAGAGAGAAGAGAGAGAAAGGAAAGGGAGGAGAGAGAAAATGGGACAGGAATAAGAAAGTGTGAGAAGAGTTAGAAAAAGAGGAGTTAGAGAGAGAGAGAGGATACAGAGAAAGGAGGGGGAGAGGAGAGACGCGTGACAGGAGTGAGAAAGAGAGAGAGGAGTTAGAAAAAGAGAGGAGTGAGAGAGAGAGAGGGACTGGGGGAGGGAGGGAAGGAGAGAACCTCGAGGGAAAGGAAACCTAAATGCCATGCCATTGCCATCCTATCTTATCAGCCACACTTAGAACACTCACCGATTCCCATTTCCCTAGACAGACAATTTACCCAGAGACAACATACCCGCATCGATTAGTATGTACATCATGTATTATGTACATAACGCGTACGGTTGTGAGCGGATGGTGGTGTATTTTGGAATGATGATGTTATAACTACACACACAAATAGTCAACATGGTCAAAACTAAAACAGTAACTCATACTCTAAGGCAAATCAACTATACATACACCCCAGTTATCACATTCTACAAAATGTGCTCGTTGCCATAAATATATAGTGGATCACGGTATATAAAAGACCGGAGAGGGAAAGTTCGTCTATTAATACTGAAGCGACAGGAAGTAGTAAATAAGCACAAAGACAATGGCTGGTGAACCAAAAAAAAAGAACTTTTGAGACTGAGACCATGTTCCTGAACACGCAAAAAACAAGCACAGTGACGGGGGAGCTTCAGCAACAAAACATCGTTTGGTAGCTGGTAGGCCAAGAGGAAGCTGTCGGCGTCGGGAAAGGTACTGGGGTAGTGGAGGTACTGGGGTAGTGGAGGTATTGGTGGTAGTGGATGTGGTGGTAGCAGAGGTCGTCCTAAGGGTACTAGGGGTAGTAGAGACACAAGAAGTATTGGGGATACAGGGGAATCCTCAGGTAGGGGAGGGGGTGTTCTAGGGGTACTGCGGGTCAAGTGTTCCTCCGCAGGTCACGGCTACCAACCTCCTTCCTCTCTTGGTACCTGCAACGGCAGACCTCGCTTCGGTGCCCTCCTTACTTCCTGTGCTCAACACGCTACGAGCGCCTCCCGTTTCCTTTCCAACGGACGGTGTTTTTCATTGAGTAGTTTGTTGGTGTGTTTGAGGGGGAGGGGGAGGGGGTAAGGGAGGGTCTTTGCCGTGCTACATCATCATCTTCCGGTGGTCTCCGCTTGTCAGTGGCGCTCGCTGCCTGCTCCCATGATCGAGGTTGATTTAGCCAATTACCACCAAAAAGACTCTTTTACTTTTAGCAAATGCCATCCATTATGGAGACTTCCTTTCCTGGACAATATCATTTAATTAAATTCTAAAATGCAATAACATCGTTTTTTGGATAAGTCGTCCCCCCAACCGCAATTTCCCTGGATCGGTCTTCCAGCGCTCTCATTATCCTTTCCTTCCCATCTCCTGTTTACCTTTATCATCATTATCTGCTAGGACCCCCCTATCACTTATCCTTTTTCTTTCTCTTAGCAGTTTCCTTTCCCCTTAACTATTCCTTTTCCTCGCCTCTGTGACTTTGCCTTTTTTCTTTCTGTTTTTGTCTTCCTTCCCACCATTTTGAGTCTAACCGCATTGATGAACGGCTTGCGCAGGTCATGCTCAACAGCCCTAGATTTCTCCCTCCGACTATACCCCATCATTGTATTGTATTGCATGAACACACACATTGTACAGTCAAGGATCCATAAATGAAGCTTCGGAAACCTCCTAATCTAATCAACAGTCATTTATTTGGCTGTTCGAGACAGAATTCGAAACACGTTTTGTAAGAGATTTGTACAGAACTTTATACGACTGTCGTACCAGACTATAACTTCAATAGATTCCTACTCTTACTGAACCTGATTCATTGTTCTTTACCAGTCTAGATAAACAGAAAGACCAGTCTATCTATATAGTTGCACAGGAGCGCAATCATGAATACAAACATGCACTCACGTGTACATATACGTAAACTCTCACGCACACGCACACACACGCACACAACCAAGTCCTCCACCCCCACTCATCACTGTTCACTCGCTTTCCTCTTGTGTAGTGGAAAGAGTCGCGACAACTTGCATTATTCACTGCGAAGGCCATGTTTTGTCTGTCTGAAAGGGGAGGGGGAGGGTAAAGGAGGTAAGAGGAAGGGGAGGGGAAGAGGGAAGGGGAAGGGCTAGATAAAGGAGGAGAGGGAGAAGGAAAGGGGAGTGGAAAGAGCTAGGGAAATGAGGAGGGAAGGGAAAGGGGAGGGGGACGGCGCCCGGCCACAACAATAGGTTCCTTAGACGCTCCACGGATGTGACATCACTCGTCTGCTCGACCCCCTGTGAAGAGCGGCCTGACAACGTCTATATACTCTTCAACGTCAACCTTTGTTCGGTCTCTTGAAAGTGCTAACAGAAAACAAAAGGCTTTGGTAGTAATACTCTGGATAATTTATAATAGCTGATTTAATTATCCGCACCATTTATAATTTATTATAACAACCATTTATACAACCACTTATGGAACCTCAAACCTTATCAACAGCAACTGTTTCTTCTCATCCTAACCAACAAAAACAAAGCATTAACACAACTAGAAAAGCCATGACAATAAGAGCCAACAACAAGCAACATAGTATAGAAAAAAAGTAAAAAATAGCAACTGCCTTGGAAATCACAGTCGTAAATTCAAGTGAAAGAGAGAA
>NW_028234416.1:5341344-5346344 GCF_977035675.1 Penaeus japonicus | reverse complement strand
TAATAATTTTCTATACAAAAACGCAAGTTATGTATGGACCATGTCAGAGGCATGAGTTTCAAGCATCAGACATTTTCTATTATGAATTCCAATAAGCATGAAACCAATGAACGCAGACTGACACAGCCTGAAACAAATGTCCGTGGGTCGCAGCACCTGGCTGAGCAGCTCTGACGACACAGCCAAGTCATTTGCATAATAATCCTCATAATCTCAGCCGAAGCAACAGGGAGGTGAGCAACAAAGAAGTGTGGACGCAGAGGGCCGCGAGACAGACGTGGAAGTTAAGACGTGTGGCAGCCTCCCTGTGGGACCACGAGGGTGACGCCCATCACCATCACCGCGGCTTCCCTTCCCTTCTCTTCTCTTCACCCCTCCCCTCCCTCACTCTTCTCCACCCTCCCCTCCATCTCTCTCCTCCTCCTTCCCCTCCCTTACCCACCAACCACCTCCATTCACAACACCACCTCTGCGACCTCCACCGCAACCTCACGAAGAATCTTTCAGCTCTTTCGATTATGACCTAAGTGCTCGCTGTCTCCTATCTCCACCTCGACTCCTGCTGCTCCTCTAACTCCTCTCGGGGATGGAATGCCCCCCCCCCCTCAAGTGCCACCGCCCACCACAGCCCCCACGACTATCGCCCTTCCCCTTCGCCAAGGAATGCTATAAATCGCCCCTCTCCCCTGACTAAGTGCCACCCGCCCATCACTGACGCTGCCGTAAGTACTTCCATTAGGACTCCTTTCCGCGTCACTCCCACTCTCTCTCTCGGGCCCCACCGCCTCACGCTGGCGTACCCTAGACACAAAGCCACACTACACGCCTGCAACGCGGGGACGAGCGAGTCACCAAAACCTACACATCCGCTGAGCTCTCTGGAAACTTGGCTTTCGCTGTCAAAATGTGAAGAACTCGATCTTCTAACAAGACGAGAAAATCCCAAACGTGTTCCCTCGTCGCTGCACAAAGATGTTCTCCATTGAGACTCAACCCTCCGAAAAAATGACAGGTGCGGAGGAGGAGCTGCGTTGCTCTGCCGGCGCATTCCACCGCGGCCGCGACACCTGCCCGACAGGCACCGTGAAGCCTTTTATTTTTACAGCCTGTACGCACACATACCAGGCTAGCCGACCTGCAAGTCTACGTTTACCATTCAGTTGATGTCTATTTTCAATGATAATATGGGTCATCAACCTGCGAGAGCCCCTGCCGCAGTAAACATACCGCACAACCGGAAAATGCAGCCAAGTTCCCCGACTAGACCAGCATAACTGCCCTGGAACTCCCAACTATGCCATTACCGTCCGTGACAATAACGAAAGTTGTAATGAGAGTCGTGTCGCTGCGCTGGGCTTCCTGTCATCGCATTCCTCGCCTGCCATCATTAAAACAAACAATGCAGCGTCTCCTAATTGCACGAACCCTGCTACTGCCACCGCCTCAGTCACAGAGGAACTAGGTGTTTTCTTGTGGTATATCTGAAGCTATTTTGTCTTCTATTATCTCTCTCTCTCTCTCTCTCTCTCTCTCTCTCCTCGTCTCACTTTCATCCTTTCCTTCTCTCTCTTTCATCCTCTCACTCTCTTTCTTTCATCCTTTCACTCCCTCTCTTTCATCCCTTCACTCTCTCTCTCTCGTCCTCTTACTCGCTCACTCTTATCCTATGACTTTCTCTCTCTCTCTCTCTCTCTCTCTCTCTCTCTCTCTCTCTCTCTCTCTCTCTCTCTCTCTCTCTCTCTCTCTCTCTCTCGCTCTCTCATCCTATTGTCATTCACTCGCTCACACTTTCTCTCTCTCTCCCTCCTTTCCTCTCACTCTTTATTTTCCCTCTCCATCTCTATTCTCTCTATTTTTTTCTCTCACCCCCTCTTTCCACTCTTACTTTCTCTCGCTGTCACCCTCTGACTCTCCCTCTCACGCACAAACACACACGAACTCGCTCTATGGAAAGACTCACCGCCTTCCCCGACGGGTTTTGCGTGCTGTTGGTATGTATCAGATTTCCCCATAACAGGTCGCAGTGCAGAGTCATAACCATAAATGAGTTATAACACCGTGACGTAGGAATTCTTTCACTTTTCATGGTCTCCATTAAGTCCTCAGATTGTTCAAAGTCACTGTGAACTGTCAAGGTTCTACAAGAAGTTATCTACAAGTTCCCATGAAGCTTCACATTATAAGGGATTGCCGATTTTTTTTGCTTCTTTAACTTCTATTTATTTTTGTTTTATTTATTTTCCTTCTTCGTTTTTTTTCCTCTTGTTTTATTCATTTCCCTTCTGCTTTAACTTCTTTTTCTTCTCCTTTTAATTATCTCCTTTTTATTTCACTTGTCTTTCTCCTTGTTTTTATTTATTTCCCTTAATTTATTATCTTACTTATCTTCCTTTATCTCTTAATTAATTTTCTTTCTTCTTATACTTATGCTCCTTCTTCTTCTACTTCTCTTTCCTCTTCCACAAGTCTCAACAAAGCACCGCCTAGCCCACACGCCGTTATCACCCGCTGCCAAAACAAAGGCAATGGGACCTTGATATCACATATCTCAAAACTATTGTTTATAATCAACTTTTAAAAAGTGAAA
Organism: Penaeus japonicus; assembly: GCF_977035675.1. Lineage (NCBI taxonomy): Eukaryota > Metazoa > Arthropoda > Malacostraca > Decapoda > Penaeidae > Penaeus > Penaeus japonicus. The sequence goes on along the minus strand of NW_028234416.1, from coordinate 5,343,757 downwards.
TGCCTCGATTTCTCTGTTCTGTTTTCTTATCTTTATGTTTTTTATTTATTTACGTCCCTCAGTCTTTATAGTGATAGTATTGTGTCCTGTTATCAACGTTCCCAAAATAACCGACTATGGCTTGCAGCCGTATAACAAACTTCGCATCGGTACAATTTATTTATCTGATTGTTATATCTCCGTTATTCACTTTGGCTGCATCGAAACAGTTACAAAATTTGTTTTGATATTCTGTATCGCCTTTCCCAGTACGATCAAAGGACCTGTTTAGTGCGGCTTGACATTCAGGCAATGCATCTCGTAATGGGCTAGTTTCCAAATTTGTCATGGGACAAGACTTTTGACCGTGACTGTGTGTTTTCCCAAAGAGACCAATGATCATACTGACGATTTCAAGAACACAAAGGACGGAAATACCAAATCGCTTTCGTCTGGAATTCCTTATTATAAATTTATCTTCGCTTGCAGCTCCGCTTGTTATGTTATTTAAAAAACAACCGATAACAACTCTTCACGCAAACCGCAAGCACCGCAACAGGACTGGTAGCGCTGCCTGCAAGGACTTAAATCACTAGCAAGAGATGCTAGTCAATTTCTCCACTTTAATAGTTACAATCAATGTCAAAACTTTCCAACTGCGCTATCACTATCAACACAATCTGAATGAAAAATGCATCCAGCAATTGAAGGCAGAATACGTAATCAATTTATTCAGTCGACAAGAAAACTAAAATACAGTAAAAAACACCATCCTCTCAAGTGTACAAGCTCATCCTCATGACACCCTCGTCCTACCTCCGAAGGATGGACTGAGGTGGGTCGGCAGGGCTCCCTCGGGCGGTTTCCTCACCACGTGGACCGCTGGCCGGTATGCCGTGGGTTTCCTGTCCGAGGATCGACGACCTGTATTTAAAGTGTTTACGTGTGGCTACGTTACGACCAGGCCGGCCGCAGTGACCCTCTGTTGAATGAAGAGGCGCCTAGACGCTTTTGACGTGCATGATCACTGACGCTGGTGTTGTTTCTAAAGTTTACGATGCATGCTATTGTTTGAGGCTATAATGCAAAATAACAACTATTCTCATCCTTGTGACGATTTCTCTACTTAGGAAGAGAGAGAGAGAGAGAGTGAGAGATAGAGATAGATAGATAGATAGATAGATAGATAGATAGAGAGAGAGAGAGATAGAGAGATAGATAGATAGACAGATAGAGATAGATAGATAGATAGAGAGAGAATCATATCGACTGAAAATAATAGATGTATTTGGGTTAAAGCTCAAACCCCTATAGCTTATTTCTCTCGATGACAAGCACAAGTACACGCCTATGGATAGACATCCCTATGAGTTGGTCATTTCCCTAGCGCAGATGCCGCTAGAACACTCATGATGGGAATCAACTAAAATCCAGCAGTGAGGCCCACATGTGTGGTATTAGTATTATCTTCTTTTTTTTTGCCTCTTCTAAATAAACGAAAAAGCAGCAATTGCACGTTTCCTGCCCATAAAATATAATAAGAGCGGTTCTTGTGCATCCATAGAAGTGACGTGCATAGTGGTGCGGGATCGTTTCCTTCCTGCTTTATGGTGACTGTCCTTCCCTAAAGCTCTTCCCTTTTCTGCCAGTTGCCATGTCTCCTTCCCCCCTGCCATTATCCCATTCATCCGATCTGCTTCAATGTTCCCCTTTTTTGTCCTCGCGTTCCTTATCATTCCTGTTCCTCAATGCCCCTCTTGCATTTCTTTCTGTCTCCCAGTAAATTTGCATTTTTTTCAATGTCGTGCTTTTAATACTGACATATACAAACAGACACAGACGGCAATCCACATATACAAGCATACATACACACGAAATCCTTAACCTTCCCACTGAAACCACACGAAACACAGACATTTGTTAGTTCAGTGATGCACGACAATCCGTTCCCAATCAAAATCTCCCAAGTCGATTTTGGATCCATCCATGTATAACGTCTGGCTTCACCTCTAAGCCATTTTCTCCGATTTAGTTTTTTTTCTTCTTCCTAGATGTGCACTAGCTAAGATTACCACTGCTGCACTGACTCAGCCTTCCCTGGAGCATTCGTAAAACACTTTCATATCCACTGGAAGCGCTCTTTTTCACTCTCCAAATGGACCAACACGAAGAACTGTTATATAAAAGACCTCATCCAGATAACTTTGTATTTCCGGCATTTACCTCTTTTATTTCCTGCTGCTGCTCACCTGCTTCAAAACTATACTCGGCACTGAAGGTTAGTGGAAGTCGTTGTGAAGACGATCGTATTTTTTTTCTTTTCTTTTTTTTTGGGGGCGTCGCAACGAGTCGTAATGACCGGTTTTCACAATATTATACAACCTTGATCTTCATTTTTTTTCTGGACAATAACCTCTTCCTAAACTACAAGCAT
>NW_028234416.1:5331344-5336344 GCF_977035675.1 Penaeus japonicus | reverse complement strand
ACTACCGGTTAGCAACTCTGTCACAAAGAAAGATATCAAGAAGGCAGGAGCGGCGCGGCGCGGACGTGCGTGGTCCGCTCCGCACTCGTTGCTGGAAGACGCGACACTGGTGAAGCTGGAAGGGGCTAGCCCGGCCTCTCGTTCCTTGGTCTGTCCGCGCCCTCCACACACCTCCAGCCTTCATAACCCGACATCCCCTCCTCATCCTTATCCGCAGTTCCAAAATAACTACATTACTGGGCCCTAATAACGATATTCTTTAAATACTGAAAACAACCACACACGCCTTCTGAAGGCTGAACACGTTGGCATGAGTTTGAACTGGAGACGAGGAACGTTATATCTAGCGACGTCTGGCATGCTCCGACAAGTCGTCTACTGACCAACTCGATGGCCGGGCAGACGACCCTCAGTTCAGCATCCTTATTATCTAGGCATTACTTCGTATCCAAATTTACTACTTGCGGCATAAGTTGCAAGCGAGTCGGAAATTTGCTACCTGACCCACAGAAAAAAAATCATCTAAATATGTTTTAAAATATTCTGTCAAGAAAAGGCGCATCAGCATGTGGCAACACTTCCAGCCCAGGAGACCTTCTGACCTGGGCCGAAGGAAATAGATAACCATGTAGAGATATAGATCAACATGAATACAATTCAAAATCAAAATGGGAACAAGATGTATCTGAGACCATTATCCTTTCAAAGGTTGTAGTAAGAAAGCTGATGTGATGCTAATATGTGAGTTCGGTAAAAATAGTATCTGGCAACACAGCGACTAACTTAGCAGGCTGGAAGATGTGGCTCATGCACTTCATTTCTTGTGAAGACTTACAACCGCCGGGATCGTTGAAGGAAGAAATTTTAGTAATGTCCGATGACAACATGGTCAACATGTGCAAAACGGTTATACCAAATCGGACATATAAGAATTATAACGAAAGATCATTCTCAAATCTGTCAGTTTCACATACTCCGGTTTACTAGCAGAGAAGCTGAAACTCGTATTTTCAAACTATGTTAAAAATAACTTTACTTTGATCTTAACCTTGGTGCAACGGGTGTATAACTACTCAGCGTTGCTTCCAGGCAAGAAGGCGACAACACGCTAACCGTAGACACCGAACGCCGCGCTACAGTTTCTCTTGGAGCAGCCAATGATGCAGTGAACCCGCGATGATGTCATTCGCAAATCCTTTCCACATCACTTGGCCGTTGACTCCATCACTGGTCGTCACTGCCCCGGGAGCACATCGCTGGCAGGAAGGCTTTTCATTAAGCGGCCTGTTACACTGTCTTGATGCTCTAGCAACGGAACGTACATGATATCCACAGAGTGTGAGATAATAAGAAGCAGAGACTGAAGGGGGGAGAGGGAAGCAGGTGGGGCGTCCCTAGGGATAGCTTACCTGCACAAATCTGGCCCTTGTACTCTGTGCGCAGAGGACTCACGGTCGTACGGGCTCGCGGCGGAGGGATCATCCACCACACCCACCCGGTACAGAGCGACGCCGGGACTTTGAGCCTTATGCACTTGTGCTATAACAAACCACGCCTGAACCCTACTTCAAAAATATATCTAACGACTGAAAGACACCATAGGCAGTCTACCGTTTCTGGCACATAAACAATTGAGACATCGGTTTTCATTATAGTCTAGCTGTAAGGAACATCTTGCAAGTGTGAGATTACCTCACGCTTAGGCAGTGTCCGCAGCGGCAATCAGACTCCACACAGAGTAAGTCTCCAAGCTAAATAGTCACTTTACCTCAAAACTCCAGAAAGAAACTTAAAGCAAATGAGTCCTGCACTAAAATAAACGACTGATGCTCCGCTTTATCGCGTTACGTTCTGGACACAAACAAGACGAACGTGAGAAGAGTCTCGGGGATGGTCGTCCGGGAGAGGAGGATGACGACGACTACGGAAACGATAAAGTGAGTCGGATTAGAGCAGGGCCGGGGTAGAGTAGAGAGCTACGGATGATCTGAGGCTCAACGAGGCGGGTTCGAGACTTCCCTGCCCCTTTGGCCACCTTGGGCAATGGCGCTGGGCGACAAAAAGGGCAATAGAAATGCATTTCGTGGGGATTTACTATGTTGGTAGAGTACACATGAACGAATGTGGTATTTCCTGTTACCTTGATCAATTCTAAGACGGCTCTACTCGCGCCGGTTCAAAAGGATCTACCGTCCTAAGCTCATACAAATGCTGCAACGACGCCTGGTACTTGGTATTGCATGGGTACTAAGTATCTCATTATCAGGATTAGTACAAAAAACTATGGACTTCTATAACATGCATTCTTTGTCATGTCCGAGTAAACCCGAACATAAAATAACACAGAGGAAACCCAAACATGAACGTGTGTGATGTGGCGGTTGGACACGTAATATTTACATGGAGGATGATCTCTCACTTGAACTTCCTTTTCTTTATCATCTACATGCCTTTCACTTCACTGTATCGCAAGGAACCTTCGCACCTCCAGATTAGACCTCATATACTGCTCTCCTACCCTATCAAAGCCTTGCATTTACCCTCTATTGACATCCTACAATTAAGGGAACATCGCCGCTCCATCATCTACCATCTCTGTCATACTAAACCATCGTTAGCATCTTGGCAACAGATAACGTCCGCAACCACCAAGCATCCTCCGAGCAAGGCAGAATATTGGCTCCGTCCGGCATCAATTCATCACGCGTGTTCACCATTAATCTCTGACACAAGCATCTCACATTATTCATCAATGATCATTCGTCATCTGGCACATACGATTAATCCGTCAATGCGGCGCGTGTGTGACCCGCATGCTCGGCCGAAACAAGGCGCTCACCAGCATCAGCCTCGCCAGAAAATGAACACTCCATCGCCGCCGCGGAGGCAGCCCATGGCCGCGGCGATAATCAGCGCTCGGACGTCAGCGGGATCACGGTAATGATCCTCAAGCCGTTCGCGCGATTTTTCTTCCCGTTCGGATGATGCGCAGCGCTACCTGGGCGTGACGCCACAAAGCACCAGCGCTGACCGTCGATCATGCTTCGCCTCCTTATCAACCACCATCTCAAAACTCGATCACCAAAAGAGCCGATGATCTAAATGCAAAACAGGATGGTGGTAATGGCAGGGCCAAGGAGACGCAAGGTTGGCCAAGTCTTATAAGAAAGAGGTTGTTGTACATGTAGAGTACTAGTGCATTCCTGTCCCAACTACCTTCTGGTGCCTAGGTTTTAGCATATAACCCCACAAAAATATATCAGAACGTGGAACATGAAGGGGCCGTGCTAATTTAGAGGAAACACAGCAAGCAGATAAAAAGAAAGATAGATAGATAGAGAGAAAGAGAGGAGGAGGGGGAAGGGGAGAGGGAGAAGAAAGAGTTACTCTCTCTTTTTTGCCTTAAAAGTGGCCTGACGGCATCCATGACTAGCCTTCCGTTATCATGCACAGGATCAGCCGGTCATGCATGTCAACAGCATCTCCCAAGGTCACTCGGGCGGTGTCTACCCGAGTTCATGATCAGCACCATCACTCTTGCAGTCAATTAAGAAAATCACGGTACACCGGACTTTCTGTTCTTACCGTATGCGCAATACCAATGTCAGCTCATGACTGTCGATTCGGCAGATGACAAGCAACTATGACAATGACGAAAAAGTTGCATGATGACAGCCAACTCATGAGATGACGTCGACGGCCTCGTATCAATTCCGCTGATACTTGTTATTTCATATTTAGGTTTGCAACAATTTGCAACGGTAACCCACAATGAGCTGCAACGAGGCGCATCAAAACACTGTCGATGACAAAGGGAAAACGGACCCTGGTCTTTCTTTTGACATATGGAACGAGAGAACTTGCTCCGTTTCTACAAAATGATAGTCGAAGTGCTGTCCAGACTTTCCCCCATGCCATGGACAGGCTAAACTTTGCTCATGTCACAGAAAGGAGTGTTCGCCGAGACTCCACCAGAGAGTATCATTCGTGTTTCCAAGATCGAGATTCAGTTCATGAACTTAATAACAAATCCAACCCGAAGTTCAGAGACCAGTACATCAATTAGAGTCTCTCCAACTCTCTGGATGCCGCTCATTAGCTACACATCTTGGGAGACTAATCCTTACCGACTTGAGAGGCTCAGAGTGGGAGGCAGCGTCATTGGCATTCACAAAGGCGTAATGATAGTAACGGCACTAGCGGGGGGGGGGAGACCTTGATACAATGTCACTGAAGATGGCATCGCTCCAAAGGGCACTGCACTGGAACAGTCGGAGGAGGGGAGGATGGGACAGTGTAGGTCGGGTAAGAGATTTCCCACACTCACAAAGGCAAATGGACAGACGCAACAAACACAGAAATGCATAGGCACGGAAGACACTCGAACAAATATACACAGATTATGCACATGCACGCACAGACAAACACTCCTATACAGATATACCACACACAAGCAACATCCAAGACGAAGCAAAACGTAAAGGTCGAAGTATCCGATGCATGAAAGTCTCGCTACATCGTCATACAGTCTTGCCCACGTGACTGACGCAAAGCCCGCGGTAACACTTTCTCTGTGAAGATGAAAGGAAGATGGGAGGAAAGGGAGAGGGAAGCGATAGGGATAATGGGAAGGAAGGGGAGATTGAAGCGAGAGGGATAATGGGAAGGATGGGCAGAGGCAAGCAGGCCATGATAGAGGCATAAACGTATCACAGCAGGTAGCCCTCTCGTAGAACGACAAGCTATTGATGTACCTGCCAAGAGGAACCTCGCATAAAACATTACGACTTTTCGTTTCGAATATCAGTGGATCGTACAATTCATTTCCCGCGTCATTACAGTGGATCGCTTGCGTGGCATCATGATGCCCGAGTATAGACGAGGCGCAATTAAAGAAACACTCACTAATGAACCAACCAAGAAGAAAAATATCCCAACCCATGTGAGTAAGGACGGGTCGCCAGCAAGGACGGTAGGTAATGAAAAGTAAATGATGATAT
>NW_028234416.1:5311344-5326344 GCF_977035675.1 Penaeus japonicus | reverse complement strand
TTATCTCCAGCCTTTCGCCCTCGTGTTCACATCGCACAGCTAACAAGGGGGACGTGGAGGGGTGCGAGGGCTGTGTTGGTTTTACCTGTACCATTTATTACGTTGGTGCGAAGATAAATGGCTTAACAGATTGCTACGGAATGGCGTGGAGAATGAGCGGCACACACATACGTACAGGTGCTGAAGAAGCAAGCTGTGGGCGTTGCGAGGTGTTGCCTCACCCCCGTTCATGCACTTAGTTTATGTCGGGTCGGAGCCGTGCTGTGTATGACAATCCATTTGTGTCTTCATTAATTAAACCTGAGGCTACTCCTATTCTATCCTTCTTCATTCTGAGCAACACTTTCTAAAGCATTTTCATACCTTCATTTACGTATGAATATAACGTAAAATGTCTTCATACACGTACAAACCACACCGAAAGTGAATCGTAAGGAAGCTCATCTCCCTCGCCGCCCCACACACCAAAGTACTCGTGTAGTTCCATGTAGGTCCGAGCGGGACTTGCAAGAACCAGTCTCTGCGATCCGGCACGCCCGCGGCACAGGGGGTTGCGTGCTGCCCATGATTTCCGGAAGGACAAAGGTGGTCATCAGGTATCGTCTTCGGTGTGCGCTGCAGGGTCAGGATATTCGCCTGTGTTCAGTAAGGCCGGACAGAGGTTTTATCTGGATGAAACAGAGGTACCTGGCCTCCTAATGTATTGCCAACTGTATTTTCCCAAAATTTCCAGCCGTAGACTATCAGCGGGTCTCATAAAGAACGACCAGAACGCCCCGGTCCTTTTTAAGTCTGGACTACCTGCATTCTAGCTTCGGGCATCATCGCCCGACTACCTCTCATATAAACTCACAAAACTAAGGCCAGATTAACAGTGTAAAAAACACGAAACCGCAACTACTACCTGCAAATATAGATGAAAATTGCAACACCGTCTGGACGTCGTAAGCAATAAACTAAAGGACTAAAATGTATTATTATGCGGGGATAAAGTAACCTCAAACGGAATCCAAACCAACTTTATCATTCCACTTCCATGCTCATGAATATGACTTGCTGTTTCCAATGCTGAGTGTCTGTGTACGTATGTATACTTGTTCATCATAAATAAATGTGTGTGTGTGTGTGTGTGTGTGTGTGTGTGTGTGTGTGTGTGTGTGTGTGTGTGTGTGTGTGTGTGTGTGTGTGTGTGTGTGTGTGTGTGTGTGTGTGTGTGTGTGTGTGTGTGTGTGTGTGTGTGTGTGTGTGTGTGTGTGTGTGTGTGTGTGTGTGTGTGTGTGTGTGTGCGTGTGCGTGCGTGCGTGAGTAAGTGTTTGCGTATGTGTGCTTGTGCTTGTGCTTGTGTGCGTGAGCGTGTGGTAACATGGTGGTAGGTCAGTGTACAGGACGCCAAGACACCCAAGCAGGGCTGAGAGCCGGCCGCGACGCAGGATGGTGCTTTTCCGTGTGACGGACTCCCTTCGTTCCTCCTTGGCAGAACCGACCGCATTCTTACACTGGGAATCTGGATGGGAGTTGAGTCTAGAGTCGTTGCGATGCTGACGGGATAATACCTGTCAATTATCTAGTTCAGGTATATATTCTCTCGTGTTCTGCCCTTCCTCCTCTCGACTCCACATTCACTCCTCATACTCCCAATCCCGGTTTCTGCATTGCTTCGATCCCGACGGGAGACCACTTCGGGCGCGGGGACTCTTCGCCTTATCGTATGATCCGCGTTTTTTTTTTTTTTTTTTTTTTTATAGTCTCTTCCAGAAGAATATCAAAATCTAATACTACGCAATGCATGTATGCTCCTCTCTCCATCCTCACCTGCACTCTCTATCCAATTCGCCTCACCTTCAGTGTCACACACACTCTTTCCATCCCAACCTCACCCTCAGTGTCACACACACACACACACACACTCTTTCCATCCCAACCTCACCCTCAGTGTCACACACACACACACACACACTCTTTCCATCCCAACCTCACCCTCAGTGTCACACACACACACACACACTCTTTCCATCCCAACCTCACCCTCAGTGTCACACACACACACACACTCTTTCCATCCCAACCTCACCCTCAGTGTCACACACACACACACACACACACTCTTTCCATCCCAACCTCAACCTCAGTGTCACACACACACACTCTTTCCATCCCAACCTCACCCTCAGTGTCACACACACACACACACACACACTCTTTCCATCCCAACCTCAACCTCAGTGTCACACACACACACTCTTTCCATCCCAATCTCACCCTCAGTGTCACACACACACACACACACACACTCTTTCCATCCTAACTTCACCCTCCCTCCTCTCCGCCTCACCCTTAGTGTTACTCACCATCGCTCGGCTACTCATCCCAGCGGCCCAACTATTTTACTACGCCTTGTCAAGCAAGCTTTTTGTGCCATGCCGCGCCCCGGGCCTTTCGAAGAGGAGGAGGAGGAGGAGGAGGAGGAGGAGGAGGAGGAGGAGGAGGAGGAGGAGGAGGAGGAGGAGGAGGAGGAGGGGAAGAAGAAGAAGGATATGGTGGAGGTTGAGGAAAATGAGAAGGAGGAAGATGAGAAAGAGGAGGAGGAGGAGGAGGAGGAGGAGGAGGAGGAGGAGGAGGAGGAGGAGGAGGAGGTAGAAGAGGAAGAAGAGGAGAAGAAGGAGGAGAGGCAACTAACAATCGGTGATAAGGGGAATAGAGAAGGGAGAGGAAAAGAGAGTTGGGGAAGAGATGAAGGGAGAGAATAAAGAAGAGGAGTGGCCGAAGCATATGATTAATTACCAATAACAATAATTAACAACAATCAACAATAATTGACAACAATTAACACCAGTAAAGATAATAAAAGTAATAATAATAATAATAATAATAATAATAATAATAATAACAATAATAACAATAACAATCATAATAATTATAAAACAACATAAATTATAGTAATCATAAATACATTGATAATACTAACACCAATAATAATAACAATAACAGTACTAATAACACTGCAATAATAATAACAACGCCAAAATAACTCAAAACAACAACAACAACAAGAGAAAGAGGGTATGAGGCTCCCGGAATATTTCAGGAATGAATGGAAGATCGGAGGCAGGAAAACCACCTCGGGGAAAACACCGAAACACCAAAGAGCCGACCACGAGCGATAGAAAACCCAAAGACCGAGCAAGAGGTAAAAGGAACAAATGAGGAAGAAAGACGACTACGGAGGTCCTGGTCCTAACCTTCTACACCGGGGATCTAAAACACCTGCTCTACCATGGCTACGAGAGGATTCGTAATTTCTGCTATCCGGAAAACATTTGCACCTTCGGTATCCCTTTCTTTGTACAGAAACCGATTTGTTGTTTATTCGCATGCATGTAACCTCTTTCTGAGTGTGCAATTGTGTGCATTATCCATGCAATAAAGTCGCCAGAGGGAAAAGACTCGCCATCCCAGCAAGTCAATCATGTTTGCAGCGACCGTCCGGCTAGTTGGTGGTCCCGTCAGCAGGTCGTTTCGGCAGTAATGATGCACTAATAGCGAATTCAATATCCCAAGATGTATCGCCTGCTGATGCTCGTCGGTCAAGTCTAAGTGGCCGTCAGCGCGCGTGTGGGCGGGAGGCCGAAGAGCGGCGTGTCAACGTTGCCGTGGCAGCAGGCCTCGGGCGCTACAATTAGGCTACCGTGTTGGTAGACGGTAATTAAATCCCCGGCAGTTTATTGCTTAAAAATGGTGCGAGTTGGCACGGTATATTTCCATCCGGGAACCTGTTTGGCGGAGCGACAGACTCGGCAGGCCGGTCAGGTCAAAGTCCAACCTCGCTTGCGCCACCAGTAATGAGAGCCTTCCTGCTCATCTCAAAAATAACGTGTCACACAATAATCTCAAAGTGCAAGCATGACCTATTGTTTGTTAGGTCGAAGTGACGGTGAGCAGGAACGTACACACAGGATTATCAACGGTCACTAATATAAATTTGCATATTCTTACAATATATATAAATATATATATATATATGTATATAAATATATCTATATATCTATATATATATATATATATATATATATATATATATATATATATATATATACACACACACACACACACATATATATATACACACATTGCGAAATTGAATATATGATACTTCTTTTCTAAACTGCACGAATATATAAGTCAAACAACAATGCAGAAGTTCTAACGTCCGGGTTTCATCATAAATATCTTGATACTTCAAGCTAATTCAAACATCGGATAATTGTAAGACAACTGCAGGATTAGCAGCCATACGAACCATCACACACGTGGACAGATCTTAAAAACGATCATACAAAACATTACGCTTTTAGAGATCATAATGTATTAAATTACCATAATTGTTTTTCATCATTACTATCACTATAATTACCATCATCAACAAAGGCTGATACATGAGCTGATCAGGTCGAATTACAATGGCAAAGGAAGAGCCTCATTACGACGTGTTTTTCATGGTCGTCACATTGGATCTCCCGCCTGAATGCGCAAGATAAAGCGCTCTCACTGTCTATCTGAATTATCTTATTAAAAAGATAACAAAATCCTCGAAGCAAGACGGTTTCTGACTTATAACTCAAACAACCACGAGGATATTTCCTAGGGATTTTGATGTGATAATGCAAAGGATTTGCACGACATATCTTCGCTGTTTGAATATGACTGTGCAAATCACTTTCTTATTACAAAAAACAAACATCTGTCCCTGTCGGATTCCCTTCTGTGCGACAAACCAGCTAATCTAAAGCAAATAGACGCTTCATGACTGATATGTGCGGCTACTGTCAAAAATCGAGTTGATCCCGCAAGCGACCAAAAACTAATTTACGCCTTCCGTTCGCAGCCTTAACAGGCAACCAATGTCAAGTTTTCCACTGTAGTAACCGCTGCCAGTCATTCGTGCAACCTGCAAGATTTCCCAGATAGCTCGCCAAAACCCACAGTAGCCGCCGGTCAATCACTTGCAGTGTGCAATTACTGCTCAGCAATTTTGAGCGTGCAGTTGACAGTCACTCTGTACCGCAACTGACGTTTAGTTATTCTAAATATAAAGCTGCCAGTCAAGTGTCGCTTGCTCACCCCAGCCTTCACCCGCCGTCCATTCATTACAGCGTCAGCGGTGCCTCCAGACACTCCCATACGCCTATCCGACCTTATGCCAACTCTCCCTTTTCCCCGTGCTATTTGCTCTCCATGTGGTTCTTTTGACGGGTAGCCAAAGGTACCTCCATAATCATGATATCCTTCCATGTTGACATCCCATATGACAGATTATTTCCGATGCTAGTCACACTTTATGTTGGCTCTTCTTCGTACTGATAATTTTACTTACTGATGTTCAGTATTCTGTGCATGTAGGGGGGAGGGTGGGAATAGTCTGACATTCACTCAGACATCCTAGAACACTAGACCGCCAATTGCTGGCACAAGAGAAGAATTTTGAAACACTAGAGTCGAATTCTCACTGTTTTCTCTCTCTCTCTCTCTCTCTCTCTCTCTCTCTCTCTCTCTCTCTCTCTCTCTCTCTCTCTCTCTCTCTCTCTCTCTCTTCCTCCCTTTCTTTTTTCGGCCTCTCTCTCTCTCTCTCTCTCTCTCTCTCTCTCTCTCTCTCTCTCTCCTTTTCTCTTTGCCTACCTGTCTCTCAGCTAGTCAGTCTCTCCCTCTCCACACACACACACACACACACACACACACACACACACACACACACACACACACACACACACACACACACACACACACACACACACACACACACACACACACACACACACACACACACACACACACACACACACACACACACACCCACTCTTTCTTTCTCTGAACCCCTCCATCTCCGAACCATCGCCTCCCCACCCACCCGCCCCGCCCCGCCCCTCCGCGCAGAGCGACCGCCGCCCACAAGGACATGCAAGAAAGCAGCGCGCGAGAGAGAAACTAGGGCTAATCCTGCGCCCGGCCTGAGGGTCCGCCAGCCAGCGACAAAACCTCGACCTTCCCCGGCAAAGAAGGTGGCCACTCCAACCAAGGTCCCCGTCGCCGTGCACTGGATTCCTCGCGCTCACCGATTCAGGCGTCGGGACGAATATCAAGCACCTCGCGTGGGGAAGGCGTCGCACTTCCGGTGAGGGGAGAGTGACGTGAGCTATATTTCTAATCTAGGCCTATGAAAACACCTCATGAGGCCTACTTTTCTCTAGCTACTGAATATCAATAAGTCTACGAAACTATCTCAAGAGGCCTATTTTTAATTCTTTATTTCTCTTTTCAACAATGGAATTCATAAAGGCACATAAGAACATCGCATATAGCACTATCTCCAGTACCGAAACGGGAAGGTACAAGGAAGATGAACATACTGGCAGTTATTAAGAGGATTTAACCCTCACCCTCCAGCCCAAACCCACAACGCCGCCCACGTGTGTCATCGCCACGATGTGTCCGACACGAAATATGGCACGTAATGAGCGGGTGTGAGAGAAGAGGCAGAGTTACGGCGGTCGAGTGATTATGCCGTGAAGCACTGCCGGACCTAAGCGATGGAAAGAAACGATGCCTGTTATAGATGGGAAGACAACCACAGTATGAGAATAATCCCCGAACGCGACAAGAAGAGGAAGAAAGACATCCATAACCATGGTCCTAAAACTAAAGGCTTTGCAGGTGTACAACGCAAGAATTATGACCTGCATATTCAACCTAGGATATTTAACATAAGCTACACATTTAAACAAAATTACAAACTCAAACAATAAAAAGAAATCCCCAGGAAGTCAGCCAAGCCAATCAGCGGCCCCGGTTTCCTAAGGCTCCACTGGCGACGAGCCCCTGGAAACAAAGGACGACCCACACGAAAAAGAAAGGCAACCCTTCAGGAAAACTGCTCCGAAGGTCACAGCGAATCTCGAATTACGACTTGCTTCTTAGAAACCCTGTATGAGCGCGGGAGGCTGAGCGAGTCGCCTCCTGTGCAACATTTCTCATACTGTTGCACTCGAATGTTCAATATATGTGTATCATGTGTGCTACGCACTGTTTGGTACTAATTGTCATGTTTATCATTTTTCGCGCAATGGGGCTGGTCTACCATAGCATATGTGAGAAACCTCGCTGCGTTATCACCAAATGGTTTTCCTTGTTTCTCAGAACAAAGAGTCACGTCTAAGCTAGAACGTCACAATTCTCCATCTTCCATCTATGGTTTAGACCACAACCTCACACCTTTCTCAACTCCTATATGTCTAATAATTCTATCTGGCAACTGGGAAGTCACTTGTCTGTATCCTTAACGTTGTATCAACAAGCATACAGTCCGAGACCTTAAAAATATAAACCTCTCTCTTATCTTTCAAGTAATCGGCTGATCCGACAAAAGTGTACACACGATTATTTCTATCACTAACATCTTACTGGCCCGATTCCCATTAAAATAAAATAACTGGCACATAAAAGAATAACACATGTAACGAACTGAGAGGCAATAAAATTCAAAAGACCAGATAACAACAAACGTATCTGCACAGAGAATTAAAAAATAGATAAAGAATACCATCCTAATTCTTATTCACTGTAATCTTATCAAGGTAAGACATACGTGTACACAAGTGAATTAAACTCTCAAGGAAACGATAGAAACAAGACATATACGAAAGAAAGTAGTAAAGCAGGAGGAGGAGAAAGAGAATCGTAAAAATAAACACACAAAGGGAAGGCCAGAAGAGGACCAGGATGATCCTCAGAACAAACAGAAATGAAGATAAAAAATCTCCTTTGGGACGACTGCAGGTATTAAAGGGGAAGGGGGAAGGTCGTTCGGGATAAAGAAGAGAACGACTGAAGGACGCGGGCGGAATGCAAGGGGCTAATGCACAAGGGGCGAAGATTACCAGCCGAGGATTCTGCAGGGAAGTAGAAGAGGGAGATTTATCGAGGGTCCTGGGGACGGCGAGAAAAAAAGCGAAGAGAGAAATGCAATAAGAGAAAGAGAAGCGAAGAGAAAAAGAGCGGTGAAAAGAGAGAGAAAGGCAAAGAGAGAAATGTGAGGAGAAAGAGATCGGTGAAGAGAAAAAAAGGCACAAAACAGAGAAAACCAATGAGAGCGAGACAAGCAAAGGGAGAAAGAGAAGCGAAAAAAGAGAAAAGCGAAGAGAGAGAAAGGCAAGGAAGAGAAAGGCAAGTAAGAGAGAGAAAAGTAAGGGAGACAGAGAGAAAGATAAACGGAAAGAGAGAGAAAAGCAAGGAAGAGAGAGAAAAACAAAGAAGGGAGAGAGAGAAAAGCAAGGAAGAGAGAGAAAGGAGAGGGAGAGAGAAAAGGCCAAAGAGAGAGAAAAAGGCGAAAAGAGCAAGAAAAACAGAGAGAGATAAAGAATGAAAATCAAAGAATGAAGAATGAGAGCGACGGGGCCAGGACAGCAAAGGAGTGGCCAAGTCGAAGGTGTGATAATGAGGCTGATGTTAGGAGGCAGAAGAATAAAAAAGTAAGACGGACGATCGGAGGACAGAATAATGTGGATGGAAGGAAACCTGTCTAGGATGGAAATTCTTCAAGCTGGAAATAGCGTGAAGAGAAGAGGATAAATGCAGAAGCAATGCGTGCAACAGAGAGAGGCTAAGAGCGAGTTTTTGCAATTGATAAGGAGCTGTTTAAGGGGGGATTATTAATGATCTGACAAAGAAATCTTCCGAAATAGTCCTAGTAAACAAGAAAGCGCAGGGTATTCCATGTAGGTTTTCGGGAGTGAAAGGATAAAAATGTAAAATCGTCCCCGGTAATAAAGGGCTCTTAGCTGTAAGGGATGCTGAGGGGAAGGAGAGGGAAAAGGGGAGGGGAAAAGGGAAGGGAATGGGGAGGGAAGTGGAGGAGGAAGGGGAAGGGGAAGGGGATGGGGAAGGGGATGGGGAAGAGGAAGGGGAAGGGAGTACGAGAGGGCAGGGAACTGGTCATCACTTGGGGTACGAACTTGCGCCAGGGTGGTGATGATTCAGCACAAAGCTAACCAGTCCAAAAGACAGAGGGAGAAGCACATGGTCAGTCATCTTGCCTAGGCTCTTTCTAGCACCACTGCAACACACACACCCACGGCCGCCGCTATCACCCAGGCAGGATCTCCACGCGACTCGGCCCATCGCCCTTTGCACCGCGAAGCAAAGCCAACGCAAAACAAACCTGGCAACGCCGCCCTTGCAAGCAGTCCACCGTTTAGGCGAGCCCGACGCACGACCCGCTGCCGCCACCACCTCGCCCTCGCTGCTCCATCCAAGCACACGAGAAAGACCAAGGCGACGACGGGAACACGACTAGGCCCATGTCGATGCGGTCCGGCCGGTCGTCTCAAATCGACGGACGACTGGGGCGACCGTCGACTAATAGCAAGGGTTTGTTTTGTTGAAAGGAAGACAAAGGGACAAGGAAAAAACTTGTTTAAAATATTGGAGAAAAGGATTAAGGAAATAACGCGCTTCTTGAGACTCCAAACTGATAATACTGTAAAAAAAAAAGAAACATGAAAATCATAATTGTAGTTATTTGCTGGTAAATTGAAAAAAAAAAACATTAGTAGCTATAAACTGCCCGATAGGATGCTGAGAGGCCAAACCAAAATTGAAGATTTGAAGAAAATAAAATCAATTGCTCAAAATCTATTTAGATGTCAATTGAGTACAATGACTAGGAAAGAAAGTGCAATCACAGAGGAAAACCACAGCGAGGAGAAATAAGCAGAGAAAGAGGGAGACAAGGTGAAAGACCTCTCCGCCACGGAGGTTAAAGACTGCGTCACTCGCTCCCCGTTCCTGCACCCAACACCCGCCTCTCCAACCCCATCCACCCCGCACTCACCCCCCCACCTTCTATCCCACTCCCCTGCATCCTGCCCTATCCCCTTACAGTGCACATCACTCCCTTTCTTCGCTTTCGTGCATTCGCGTCTTCTCTCCTTGCTTTGATATGCACTGTGTCTCCTCGTCCCCCTCCTCTCCCTCGTGTATTGACAGCACTATCTTCCCCCGCGCGCGATCCCCATTAACACGTATCCAGCATGACTCCATTAGGCATCGGTGCTGCTCGGCGATGCTGTTGGATAAACAGGGAAGGCGGCGAAGAAATATTACGGAGCTGCGGGGGGCGAGGCCCGACAAGAGGCTAAGCAGGGTACGAAAGCGAAGTGCATTAAGATGTATTCAGTGCGGGGCCACAGCACTCGAGATGTGAAGAGAGGGGCGAGGAGAGCGGAGGCAACAATGCATGTGCGGAGAATGCAACAAACGGCCGCAAGAACGAAGGAGGAACACAAGATGTGCCCGGGGTAGAGTTGGAAGGGAGAGAGGGGCGGGCGGGGAAGAGAGGGGGGGGCGTTGCCATGGTTACGGCGGGAGGGTGATGAGGTCTAGCCCGCACCGTGTTACAGCCAAGGTCAGACCGGACAACAACAAGGGGCACGCCGATGCCCGGGCAACACAGCGCCTTATAAGGAAGAGACGCGGGCCATGCACCTTCCCCGCCTGCACTACTCGCCACACGCTGCCGCCATTCACAAACATCTGAAGTCTGCACACGCTCTTCCACACACAGGCAAACGCACGTCAACATATTATGCACATTCGCGCACCAACGCAATCACGCGTACTCACAAATTAATTAATAAACATACGTACATCAAACCATCCAATAAAACAATACGCAAAAACATAAACACAGGCAATAGCCATTCACAAACTCCAGTTCTATTCTACATGAAAGTAGACAAGACACATGCCGGAAAGATTAGGCGGGAAGTGGAGAAAGAAATAGGGAGGAAAAACTGAAGAGGAGAGCGAGAAAAAGGGGGTAAAGAAGGAGAGAGGGAGAGGGAGAAGGAGAGGGAGAGGGGAAGAGATGAAGGACGGGAGGGAGATGAAGGAGGTGAGGGGGCGAAGGAGGGGAGAAGGGGAGAGGAGGGGGAGGGGATGGGGAAGGGATGGAGAAGGGAAAGGGGAGAGGAAAGATACGCAAGACAATAGCATTTCAAATCTGATAACTCTTCCTCCTGGATTACTCAGTCAACCAGCTTACATAATATCAAATATATGAATAAAAAACGTGATACAATGACTACTTTCGGTTCACCTTGATGGAGAGTTGCAGCGAATCATCACTATCACTACCATTATCATCACTTTAAAAGTTAAATGAGAAATACACAATGAGAATAAAAATCATCGTAACTCTCATCGTTATCTCTGTTAGCAATTGCAACATCATAATCATCACTAATACTATTATCGTTGTCATCACCACCATTCCCATTACTTTAAAAGACCAAGATAAAACAAAAATAGTCGAAGCTAACTTTTTAAAAATAGCCATACCAATACGATTGATTTTTTCCTTTTTTATTTCCTTTTCTTACTAAGCTCATCAAAGCTATTCAACAGCTCGTGAATAATCCTTTCTCCCCTTTCACCTCTTCTAAACCTGGCCGAACCTAGCTGGCGGCAATACACTTCTCAAACCCTTGCCAAACCTTTAAACACCTGGCCAAATACGACCCACTAATTTATAAAGGAGTCTTCTACACCAAACCATATCGTGTGTTAAATCATACACTCACCAACAACAGTTTATAAACGATAAGCATACCCACAAACGTGGTAAATGTTATTGCCTCAGTGCGTCGAGGCTTTACGACGAGGCATTAGCATATATATGTATGCGTGTCAACAGATAAAGCTTCCTAACAAAAAAGTTCTCAGAGTGCACGCTGCCCGGATCCTAATCATGCTTACCCAATCACGTTGACAATCAATTCGGAACACCTTCAAACCAATCCCCACCGTACCCAACCGGCTGTTCATGTACACAGCAAACGCCTCGAGCAGAAAGCCAGTTGTTCTTGAACGCATCAAAACTGGTCACGCGCACACCCATGCCATGTTCACAACCACCGCACCACACACGAAACCAGTCTCCGATTTACGCTTTCAGCTGGCCATGTCCACCTCGAGCTGGCCATGCACTACCCTTAGAGTCATGCTCATCTAGACGGTCATGGAGATATGAGGGATAGCAGACAGGAAATATATAGGAATCCTGCAACGATAACCGCGAGACGCCACATTCATGAGCAGGCATGAGGGACACCATGGTTCCAATCTACAAAGATCTCATCATCTTCACAGTCTAATCGTCAAGCACAATTTCATCTCCATGAATATCTCCCACTTTTTTCTTTGTTTATTATCATATCTTATTCAATTCATGTTTACAGCCTTCCATTTTGTCTTGTGGATTATCATCACTAACCACTTTTCATGCACACTAATTGGATAGCTTCTGGTTTGACATTCTAAGAGCCTAATAACATTTCCATCTACATTAGGCTCTAGCAGACACATTTTTATTATTTGTTTGGCCGCTCGCATTAATCAGCCTTCACTTATGTAATCTCCATCAATTACACATCTCGAATAACGTTCTGGTTCTGATAAATTACTATTGTTTTATCCTTAAAACAGACTTCTACTTAATAAACTAGATATCACCTATATATCAATCAATTCCACTTCTCTCTTTTACGACTAATAGCAACTCAAATCATGAAACATAAATTACTCCGCGACGACACTGTTAGGAAAGGAGGCGGGGGAGGGGAAAAGGGGGAGTTTTCAGTGGATCTTCCTTAGAGTGTCTTCATGGAGAAAACCGGTGAAAGGATATGGTCTTGGCGGGCAGAGTGATAAAATCTTACGGAAGTGGCAGAATTCCTCCCTGACTGCTCCGCCCGGAGTCACCTTGCAGCTCATTACGCCCTTTCTCACCGCCCAGACAAGCGCCGTCTCGCATCATGCACCTGGAAGACGCTGGTTACCCGCATGACCAAGGTCGTCTCAACACAGACTGTTTGAGACAAATGATCTTTGTGAAGGGTGGCATCTACTCCACCCTATACTACGACTGACATCGAACCATTTCGAGAGATCAGGCTACAAACACGCCAGTAGGCCGATCTAAACATACGGCAGACACATTACACGGATAACTGTCAAGGTCAGGAAGGAAAGGTTCCTGGAAGGACACAAAGAAGGCGGCCGAGGCTGGTATGTGCCCCGTCCCGAGGCTCCCTGATCCCTCGCTCCTCCTAGCACCATCTGTGCCCAGAGCCCAAAACGAAGACACGTGGACCTCCACGAAGGAAGCGCATCGCCTCGTTTTCGTTCCGGTCGAAACAAAAACACTGCACACACTATTGAATCATCAAGATTCTATATGTGGGGTTTGCAGCCAGTGACATTGACCATCGCGACCTTCATGCCTCTGGGATTTTAATGAAGCGTAAATGTTCGAATACATGTCGGTTCAATGATGATCCGCGAGTCTAAGAGACTGAACTAACAGATAAACCGAGTGAGGGCAAACAAGTTCTCTTTCCAGACAGAAGGGAGGATAAAGTACGGACAAGAGAAGGGTAGACAGAGAGAGTGCAACGAGGGGAGGGGTTGGCTAGGGGGCGTGGAAGGGCAAGAGAGAGTTGCAAAGGGACAGCCCAAGGTTAACGAGGAGGGCTCGCGGCTGTCTGGATGAGAGAAAGGACAGTCTGTCTGTAATCAGAAGGTTTTTGAATCCTAATATCACTGGCCATGAAACGATATATGAACTGAAAGTGTATGCAATTTTCGAGATCGACGAATCTCTTACACGAAGTGATAATCTATATCCGTATTCAGCGTGTACATCTTCTACAAGACTTCCGCCAAATTCAAACGAAAAAAATGAAGAGAATCAAATGCGAAATATTTTCTCTCGAACACGAAGCCTTACGCGAGCCAAGAGCGAACTATTGCACGAACCGGCTCGTCGCTTTTCACTTTTACGGGCAGGCTTTCCCATATCATTACTACCCCACGGAGGCCAGGCCAGACGCTCGCCGCAGGCAGGGACGCGTGGAGTGTGCTGATGTGTGATGGTGTGTTAATGGTGGTGACAGGGCTCATGTGGTGCTAGTCGTGATTTTAGCTGAGGTTTGTTGATGTTGGTTTATTGTCGGGGTTGCAAAGGTGGGTTTAGAATGGTTGGTGTTAGTGGTAAGAGTTAGTTTGTATATATCTGTTCTGGAGACATTGCTGTGAATGCCATTTCAAAGTAGAACAATCCCAATCAGCAGTATTCAAATACTGATATGATTGTTGTAAAAAAGAAAGAGCGACAATAAGAAACACCATCACTTTCACCATAATTACCAGTAACACCCCGTGTCCTGTTGCAATTGCAAACCATCGCTTTCGGACCCCTCTCGAAAAGCCGTTCCATCAAACAGAGTGAGATACATCACAAAGGAAGCCCCAGGAAAGACAACGTGGGAAAAGTCACGCCCAAAAGGGAATCATAAGTACAGTGTGTTCTGATTTATGGTTTACGAGGTTTACTGATGCTATCCGCCGGCCACCACCACTTAGGGAGGGGGGGGGGGAGGGGGAAGGCCAGCCACGTCGAGATGTAGTCAAGGAACATGGACGCGAGACACGATACAGCTTGGTGGGGTGTCATGTATCAAATGAAAAAAAGGGTGCATTAATAAAAGTAAAGCTACTATGAAGGTTGGCCCTGAATAAATATATTACTGTGTGCAAAACATTATGCAAATACGACTTTGCACAATCATGATATAAGAAATACCTAACAGATAATTCCATATGCATGAATGTAAGCGCATATTCAACACAGACAGCGAATATTCACCTATAAGAACTAACTACATCAGTGAATATACATCCGAGATTCTTGTGTTGTGTTGTTATAGCAACGACGAACCATCATAATCATTTTTCTTTAATTCAGATAAATTTAAATTCAAGTTCATTCTTTAGAAGTGCCTTATCCATATTCAATTTTAAGATCTTATATGCCTTATTATTCATATAGCAACAACACAGGATCATGCATAATCTAGTAAAAAAAAACAAAAAAAAACTATGATTCAACAG
>NW_028234416.1:5298844-5303844 GCF_977035675.1 Penaeus japonicus | reverse complement strand
TCTCTCGCACTCCCTAGGATGATTCACTCTCCGTGGCCACGCGAGAGAGGAAGTATGTCGAACCACAATTAATTTCAACCATTGTCATTATTGGTAATTAACGATTCTGAATATAGTCTCCCATCGCTCTTTGAACATATAATTACCCCGTTTATATATATCAATAACCTCTATCTTTCATCACCACCAGGAGGCTCGGCTTCAGTATCATTCCATCCTGGGATCGTGATGCGGCCTCGACCTCGGGGAGCCTTGCGTGAGTAATCGGGGCGCCCGCGGCCAACGGGCGGCGACGCGCGGGCCTAGGCAGGGTACGTGGCAATCTATCATATCTTTCATATAATGTATAGGCCTCTTTTAACGTCTAGCGCAATGATAAAAAACATCTATATATCAAAGCGGACTCTCTCCTTACTTTCCGTGGTCCGTGGGAAGAGGAAATTATAAAGCCAGGTGTACCTACCCGTAGCACAAGAGGAAAGTCAAGTGAAAAAAGTAAATGAAGTAATAATACGCTGAAGTTGGGCCTATGCTGCCTCCTCGTCATTCCCGCGGCGTTTGAATGGTAGTGGGAAAGTTATGAAAGCGATTCTGACATCCTCCTGCAGGTGCTGGGCTTCCTTGCGAGCGCAAACATCCTGCCCTGCATCCATCCACTTTTACAGCAGTTTCTCAGCGCGGCTAATCGGCACGAGGTGAGCACGCGTAACGCCGCATCGAGCCTTGACATTTCCTGAATCATCGTCCTCGTACCGTCTTTGGATTGAATGCATGACACGGCACGACGTCGCCAGAGAACTCAGTTGGAACCTTAGAAAAGTGCGAAGCTCCGAAAGTTTATTTATATTAATGTCCGCGCGTGTGTGTTTGTTTGCATAAACGTGCATGTATTGTCAACGTGAATGTCTATGCAACGATATATCTATGCTAACGTATTAACGGATTACCGGAGGACGCTCCATGACCAAGAACACAGGAGGCAGTAAGCCCTGTTGCCCGGCGCGGCCCCACCCGCCGCCTCCGAGATGGCACCTGCTGCTGCCACGGCCTACTTGCTGGCAGGCATGGCGAGAAAAAGGCGGTCTGATCTCAATGCAATTACCATGAGTCAATAATCCCACCTGTCTGCCAGCTCAAGGCAACGCCAAAAACGGCAACGGGTATGGACTTAGCTGCCGGCCGGTCCTCTCCGCACTATTTCCTTCGGCACCAAGCTTACCTGTAAACAAAGAAATATTCGTTTCACTTTGTGATCAACAAACAATGTTGTGTTTGTGTGTGTTAAGAGAATTTGAGGGCATGTAAACTCTCTAATAAATACTATTTCAATATCTCTAGTCATAATACACATATAATTTCACATTGAATACAGTAACACAAGTAATATATTATAACAGCAATAATCACAGACTCTTGCAAGAAAAAAAAGGTAATCAAAATAATGACGATAATAAAACAATAACAAAAACACAGAAAATGAAGAAGGAAATGAAACCGAACAAGAAAAAATGCATTAGCGAGAACCACAAACATCAACTCTGAAGTGTAACGCCCGAAATGCTAAAACCACTAGTAATCTCAGCCCTATCGACGAATGCAAAAGGTAAAAATAAATAAACGAATAAACAAAAATGAATACATAACGCCAGGTGGACACTCTCCCCCGGTCGCAACAGAGGTGAATGACATAAACAAGTCTCTACCTGCAGACACACTGGGGTAAAAAAGGATGTTATTACAGCATCTACAAGTGGGCGTGGACCTCCTCAGATCCGATCACCCACCCCCTCCCCCTTCCCCCTCCCTTCGGCACACACAACCGATTATTACTGCATTTCTCCTCGATTATAAGCGACCCCAACATCAGTCGAGCTACTTCCTCCGCATTCCTTGCCACTCCACGTCAGCGAACCTTGATTATCCCGATCATTTGCGATTTTCCTTGAAGAAAAAAATCTAATTCAAATATTCTCATTACTCGCTAATGTATTTTGCATCTGGCAAGTCCACCTTCGAGGTCCAGACCTTCAGGATCAACAAAGCTACCTTGAATGCAACGCTTTTCTTCTTGCTTACTTTGCTTAACCCTTTTCAAGTTTTCTTCACTTCCCAACGTTCAAGGTCCTTTATTCTTTTGAACAGTGCTTTCCTCTTCCATTCCTACTTAATTCTTACATTCCTCTTCTCCGTGCACCTTCCCACCTTCCATCTCCCATAAAAAGGACATTTAAAATACCATACTGTACATTCTTTCCCGTTACAGCCCTGCTAAGATATTCAATTGATGTTATTTAAATAATGTTTTTTTTTTCCCTTTCTCTAGCAATTATGTTCGTAATAACGACCAACAGAAGAACACACAGAACGGGATTAGTGTTCTGAAAAAGTGATAATTGAATCGTCTCAGCCATCAGTCTACCCCCACTGGCTGGCGTCAGGGTGCAAATTGATGGCTGAAAGGAATGTGGCAGGAGAGCGTGGGGGGGGGGGGAGGGTAAGGGGGGAGGAGAGGAAGAAGGGCTTAGGGGAGGAGGAGGGGTAAGGGGAGGGCAAGGGGTTGGGAGGAAGGTAAGCTGAGGTTTCTGCAACAATGGGCTGCGTGAGGCGGGTCGTTCTAACCCACACGGGTGTAGGATGCCGCTGCTCCCTGCCCTCCTCTCCTCTGCCCTCTTGCTCCCTGCGCTCCTCGCTATCCTCCCGCCGGATGCCTTCCCGCTCCCTGCATGCCTAGTCCTCCATCCTGGCCCTCTACTGCAATCCTTTTCTCTAGACTTCTCCATTCTACATTGCTTTTACCTTTGATATATTGTATAGGCTTCTATAATTGTTCCTCTCTCTCATCAGCTCCTTTGTTTTTTTCGTACTACTCTCACCGTGATATCCTTGGGAATACTTAAATATAACGAATATTCATTTCAAAGATGAACCTGACAAATGGTGCCGTCGTCGTCACACAGTCTTCACTGCAGACCCGGAAAACAAACGGCCTAACGCAGGTCAACGTCATCTCTTCCAAGTCGAATTAATTCTCGGTGCGCGACGTGACACCCTAGGAGGCTGCGAGGACAAAGGACTTGGGACGAGCGCGCAGCCACACCTGCCACAAAATCCCCGTAGTCTGAACACGATCCGCTGCTTTGTCAGGCAACACACATGAGGCATCGTGCTTTCAGGTCCTCGCCGCGGGATAATCAAGGCAGCGCCATAAGTTGTATATGATAATGTCGTCGCTCTCCCGCTCTGTCATGCATGTTAACTTCAGGATCTGTCCATCAAACTGTGATGCGGTGTCCTAATGGACATATCACCTGCGACATCCAATGAGGGATGCCCTACAAGGTCTCGGTGTCGTGGGGGGGGGGGTCGGGGTCGGTGTCTGGAGTTGGTTAATGGGCAGCTGGTGTCTAAGGAGTCGGTCAACAGACAGATGGTGTCTGTGAAGTCAGCTAATATGCAGTCAGTGTCTGTGAGTCCATGCACTGGGTGCTTTATCTTTCGGACGCGATAATGGATAAATGGTGTCTGGCCGTACGGTTACGGCCCACTGGGGTCGGAGAGATCGCTTAATGAACATGTTGTTTTATGTTAATGGACAGGTTAATGGATAACATGTGTTTGGCCGACTGGCTAGCTGGAATTTGGTATGTACCTTTTGAGCAAGCATGCCATAGCCAGGATATAACAAGTCACTAGTTGAGATCAGTTATCATAGAGACGGGAGAGTGAGGCGAGCGAGGCGGGGTCTCGAGGCAGCACATGTCGTCCCTCACCGCGGAGAGACTCAGGCATGCGACGGGGTTTACCACATCATGTGAGAAGGAACGCCATTTTTTCCTCCCTGGAATTAGAACGGAGCCTCGTGGCAATGGCCAACTTTGGAACCCACACGTTCGGCTCCGCAGGATTTTATTGATATTCCAAGGTGTAGAATTACAATTTTCCACGAAGAAATTTCGTAAATGACTGCTACCAACGACAACCGCACTCACGACAAGCAACCACATTACATGTGTTCATGCAGATGTACATACACCACTCATCCATACCCCTCCTCACAAAAAAACAAACACACATACGCACGCACTCACTCACACACGCACAATGACACATACACCAAAAAGACCCTCCAGCGTTGTGACACTCGCGGCAGCCAAAACCTCGCACCCGACAGCCAACCTGACCCTTCGTCGCCCCCTCCGCCCCCTCCGCCCTCGTCGCCGCCCCCGCCACCTCCGCCGCGCTACGGGGCTCTTCTTGCTCGTTTTCCAATATCCAACCTCGCCCGCCTGGTCGATCTGTTCCCGTAAAATGAAAGTTCCGGAATCACGGTCAGCCTAACGTGTTCTTCGAGAACGCCAAGGTAATCAAGAGGTATGCACACGCAGAACAGGGACGTCATCGTAATTGTTTATTAAATTTAGGTCATATATATATATATATATATATATATATATATATATATATATATATATATATATACATACGACATATATATATATATATATGTATATATATATATGTTTATATATACACATATATAAGTGCGTGCGTGCGTGCGTGCATGCGTGTGTGTGTGTGTGTGTGTATGTGTGTGTGTGTGTGTGTGTGTGTGTGTGTGTGTGTGTGTGTGTGTGTGTGTGTGTGTGTGTGTGTGTGTGTGTGTGTGTGTGTGTGTGTGTGTGTGTGCGCGCGCGCGCGTGTGTGCATGCATGTTTTATCCCCAAACTTTAGTCAAACGCGGGACGGTGACAAGAAACAAAAATGAGCGGCAAAAAATCTCACAACCTACAAACAAGCGAGTTGCAAAAATCAATCAAAATCAAACAATGCCATGCAATGTACATTTGCTTTTAATTTAAAACCAAGACAGCGAAATACGATGTTTACAATGTGACGGACGTTAAGAATAACTTTTGTCAGCGTTTGACATGAGTGTTTTGTTTTGCCGCTATCGGCATCACAGTACTCGACATGTCTAGAATCTCAATCAAGAGCTTAAC
>NW_028234416.1:5273844-5293844 GCF_977035675.1 Penaeus japonicus | reverse complement strand
CTCGTCGCTGCTGAATTTGTCCACTGTCATCATCTTATCCCTTGATCTTACCTCCACCGAGAAATCTTCCAGTAACTGACTTCCAACGTTTTTTTTTTCTTTATCCAACTGACTTACCCGACATAATCTCCATCCCTTTTTCACATCATACCCCTGTCTACTTCTACGCAGTGGCCAGAAACGAGGGAATTCTCCTGCACCTACATGACGTCGAAAACCGACGCAGCTTTAAACAAAATAAAAGGCAGAAGAAAAATTAGAAGTAGTAAAAATAATGGTCCCTGCAGCCCGCTCAGCACTCGCAACTCCACCGAGCGCTCGCAAAAATGGGGTAGAGACGCCATCCTCCTCTCCAGTCCAAAAGCTCATTACCAGCACGACCAAATTAATTCCCACTTTTAAGAGCCCCCTGAACCCGCACATAAACCCGGAGAGAGAAGAAATTCCAACGTCAAGAACATCACGGAGTCTATTGCTTTACAGTTGCGGCTCCTGGTTGGCTGGCCGCCCCGAAACGAACTCGAGGTCTTGCAGTGACATCAGCACCCTTCGCAGTTTTGACAAAAGGGATTCGTATTATTTTTTGTATAATGCACAAAGGTCTCCCATTATTCAGGAGGGAGCGTGTCCAAAAATCGTTTGTGTGAAAAATAATAAATGGGAAAAAATGCCCAATCGAGAACATAGAGACTGTCCTGAAGAAAGCTCTGCCGTTCTCGACCAGAAAAATATGTCACCTTTGAAATAAAGATAATTACCGAAGGGAGAGAACCAATGTCACTGTCTTTAAAAAAAAACGAAACAAAAAATGCATACCCTTCGAGCTGGAATGGCCTGTCATTTCTCGAATCTCACTTCAGCTTGGGTGGTAAAAATAACCCCATTGTTGTTAACCTGGACACGAGGGTTACGGTAATGAAGAAGATGGTAGGGTCACCAAGCTGTTTACTGATGAATATTTGTCTCTTTCGTTAGCTACATCAGGGTCTATGGGCAGTAAGGCACACAAGGATCGAAGACGAAATCGCTCCCGTTCAAGGTTCCTCAAACTTGATATCAAAGCCAAACCCGCAGAGGTTCAAAGAATACCTCCAGTAAAAAGTATTTGTCTTTAGCCTCTCCGACTTTTGTAATCTTTCTTTGTATACTAAACAATTTGTGTCTCGTCTTCTCTAATCATCAAATTGAAATAAGAGTCCTAAATGGCGCCATGCTCACTAAAGCAGAAAATTGCCTTGATTAAGGAGCGTGTTCTATCCTCTGAAGTGTGATGGCTGCAGCATTAAGGCCTTATCACATTACACCAAAACGGAAAACGCCAAGAGGAGTTAACGTCCAAAAGCTTGGCATCAAATACACCGAGAACAAAGGAACCATATTGCTGTAGCGATAAGGATGATTATCACTCAACATACTCTTGCCCTCCATCCAACACCGGAGATATCTAGCTATTTCTTGTATCATTACTGTGGAGACTACTAGTACCCTTTGACTAACAAGATTATCCATGCTATGTTATTTAAGTTTCTTACTCAACGCTTTACGCTTTTTTTTTTCTTTTCTTTTCTTTTTGCACAAAAACTCCTTTGTAAGTACTTACCTCTGGATCAACGCGGCGAGTCTAAATTAGATATGATATATCCACCCTTCATCCTGTCTTTTTATATCTCTACGACCACAAGCCTCTCATTTCTATCTATGACTGTCTCTTAGTCAGTCATTCTATGTCTCTTTACCTACCTATCTCAGACACACATATACAAACACAAACCCGTAAGTGCGTTTCCTATTGCCCCAGTCTCCAACACGGCCCGATAATCCCTGCGTCATGGAACATATCTTCCTCCCGGCTACACGAGTGCCCATACCAACAGTGCAGCCCTCCTTCTGTCCTTGCCCTCCTCCCATTCCCCTTCCCCTTCCCACCCCCTCCTCCTCCTCCTCCTCCTCTTCCTCCTCTTCCTCCTCCTCTTCCTCTAACTCCTCCTCTTCCTCTTCCTCTTCCTCCTCCTCCTCCTCCTCCTCCTCCTCCTCCTCCTCCTCCTCCTCCTCCTCCTCCTCCTCCTCCCCTACACCCTGCATTTGCCTTCCGCAGCGTCAACAAAGGACACGTTTTCCTCCCTAGTGATCAACAACGATTAGCAAACGCAGTAAGAACTTAGTAATCTTATTTTTGCCAAGCAAATGCCTCCAGTGCAACCAGGTATTATCGCCATTATGTCTCATCATATAATTTTCCCCCTTTTTTATGCCAGCTATCACTGTGGCAATTCACCTGTGTCAACACTGAATAAACCATCAAGTGCACCAACAAAGGCAAAGAAATGTTAGTCGTGGCTGCAACGAGAAAAGGAGATAAAGCATTGCCTGAGCAACCAGCCACCTGCACAAACCTCCAGAGTAAAGATGAAAAGCTCAGATCTCAGCTGTTCATCTGCACTCTGCATTATGAGTGAAGCTGGGCGAACTCCATCCCGTCTTTATCACTCTCGCGGCCATCCCAGCATCCCGCATCTCACCACTAAAGCCTCTTCGGGGGAGAAGCAGGGGAGTCATCGGACGTGCTATTACCTCTGGTATGGCGGCGGCGGCGCGCGGCCGGATGGCTGGCTGCCTTGGCTTTATTACTTGTTAGCTTTTACTCCTTTCCCACTTCATGAGGCTTTTGTTAATACGTTAAGTTAGCAGGATATTCTGCGCTTCTCTATTTTCGAAAATGATGAACATCTATTTTATTCGTTATCATCAATGAGAAGAACACTCTAATGGCTGACACCTTCTTACGCTACATCTCCACTATGACAGAGATCGCGGTCGCCACAACAAGAGATAAATCACACCCATAAAACAATTACCGCAAACCCCACCGACACTTCCAGAGGCGTCATCCTACTCATTTCCTGGCGCTAAAATTCCGCAGATCTCCCCTCCATCGACAGGAACACACTCATTGAAGTATAGCAATCACATCCCTCACCTGTCGGGACTACACTCAATCCAATCAATATCTGTCCGCCGCAGTACAAATCTTAACGACACTACACAGGCCCGCAAGGACACGCACTACTGGTTTTCATCTCAGGGGAGTCACAGAACAATCCCGGACCCGAAACAAATTGCCCTAGTATCAAGGACACACTTTATGTTCCGTAAAGGTGGTGGAATTAAGCTATAAAAGCGATAGCCCTTAGTGCTTTCCAGCTAAGCTTCCCGTCTTCGCCGTTCCTCTGGCTACCACGGGAACCCCACCGCATCTGGCGCCACGCTGTACCGGCCCCAGGACCAGCAACAGGTTCATATTTGCATTATCAAGAAATGAATATTTGGGGTCGGTTGGAATGCATAGATTACTTCACTTCTTAGCCTGGTACTTTCCTTCGTAATGGAACGTTTACTGCGTTCTCATTCCTTACGTTAATTGCTTTTGGGAGCAGGCACATACTCTTGCCATATAGAGAAATACCACCACTGCTTATTTACATACTACAGATGTACATTCGCATACCTGAAATGGCACTTTTGGCAGTGATTCAAGCTAAACGCACACCCTCAGCTCTTTTTATGCTTCTCAATCTGATGTATATACTCGTATATAAAATAATCGGTAGATGGATTCTGAATTTATTAGCAACGATATTTAGAACAGAAATTAAACATACAACATCAATGAAAGTAATCAAGTTTGCCTTGGAAAATGTATCCTCTATTTCCGCGTCTCATATCTATCAGAACTACATCTTCTCTTCTTACTCTGCTTACACTTAATATAATAAGATATATTCAAGAAGCTCCACAAGAAGCAGTGTTTCCCAAGAGTACGTGGTCTCTTTATAAAATCAAAGCCGACAAAAATATTCAATTTGCATATCAGTACTCCTCAAAATGACCAGGAAAATTTCTGAACACTTTATCGCTTGCTGGTTAGTAACAAGACGTGGCATTCCTACCCACTACAAAATGCATCGACGTGTACAATGCAGTGGCATCTTACTAAGTTTTGATCAAATGTTCCTTAATCAACATGACATTAATACCAACAGGGAAGAAATCATAGGTTCGGCAAAAACACGTAACAGGAAAGCCATGAATAAATATTTATGAGATCGACAAAAACAAGATAACCACTTAAACAGCCGCCACAAGGCCATTATCAAACAATGTTACGTGCTTCGGGGTACAGCTGACAAAATGCGTTGGCATATCTGTCTTCTGCACACGACACTAAACGACAAGGATATCGCCATGGGGTTACAAGGAACAGTTACCACGGTGATCAGCAGGCAGAGTCCTTCGTGGACTGACCAAGGAGGGAAGACAGCGGCGAGATAACACTAACACAGGACCGACAGTATTGGAGAGGAACACACCCTTCTGGTGATGGGGGATGACGTGGGATAGGATAGGAGGGAGAGGAGGGGAAAGAGGAAAAGCAGGGGAAGGAGATAGAAGAACGGAAAGAAGGAGAAGAGAAGGATGCAGAGGAGTCGGGGAAGAAAGGAGGAGGGGAGGAAGATAGAGAGAGAGAGAGAGAGAGAGAGAGAGAGAGAGAGAGAGAGAGAGAGAGAGAGAGAGAGAGAGAGAGAGAGAGAGAGAGAGAGAGAGAGAGAGAGAGAGAGAGAGAGGAGAGGGAGAGGGAGAGGGAGAGGGAGAGGGAGAGGGAGAGGGAGAGGGAGAGGGAGAGGGAGAGGGATGGGGAGGGAGAGGGAGAGGGAGAGGGAGAGGAAGAGGGAGAGGGAGGGAGAGGGAAGGAGAGGGAGGGAGGGAGGGAGGGAGGGAGGGAGGGAGGGAGGGAGAGAGAGAGAGAGAGAGAAACACACAACCTTTCCCAAAGAACACCTTATCTAGGCATTAATGACTGTTATCAAAGGGCTAAGGGCACTCGGTTCCCACGAATCTCCTTCTAAACCACATGTGACATTCATGCTGCCGCTAGCCGTGTCCATTCCACACTTTTACCTTTTTCCTGACGAATTATTACGGCCACAAGCAAACAAGTGATACAAAATAGCTGGCACACATACACGTGAGTGGTTTGTGTGAGTGCCTGCGTGGCAGTATTAATTAAACGTAAATAAATAAATAATCACCAGTGCTTCGCGTTTCTCTTGACCATCATACTCACATACAAAAATAATGCAAAATATAATCATCCCCATATCGATGCTGAACTTTACAACGATACTATTTTCTAACTTTAATTTAATGTACAGTGCACATGTAACTTCACGCTCATATGCAAATTACAACCATAAACAAGCGAGGAAGTGATTTAGAAAATTAAATCAATTATGAAGTCATTTGAGTTTTTTGCATCGAATGTAGCGGGTGAAGGCCAGTGGACTCTCCGAGAAAAGATATCTGCCAATTCTAGCATACAATGTTAAACTCCTTTCTTGGCTGCTTAACTGCCGTATAATATGTATTTGTTATTTTAAAAGGAACGCCCTTGA
Source organism: Penaeus japonicus (assembly GCF_977035675.1). Lineage (NCBI taxonomy): Eukaryota > Metazoa > Arthropoda > Malacostraca > Decapoda > Penaeidae > Penaeus > Penaeus japonicus. The sequence continues at coordinate 5,288,394 of NW_028234416.1, read as the reverse complement.
GCCGAATATCCTAGATAAAGTTATATTCATAAAAGAAGTCACGCTTCCACATTAAATTACCCCGTACATAAATAAGCACTATACTTATACCAAAGTCTTAATCGTGACTGTAGGAAAAGCCCATCAACCTTTTCATTTTCTGTTATTTTTACGTACCAAACAATTATTTTCCTTTACTACATTCTACCATCCATCTTAATTACGTATATTCTATTCATAAAAAATCCGTAATAGTCCTGTGGTCGTTCTATTTTGTATTTTCTTTTTGGACAACATGCATTGTGGTCATTTTATTTCGTATTTTCCTTTCGGACAGCGTGCTTCGTGGCCGAGGCTCCGTCACGCTGCCTTGGCTCCGGGGGTCTTCGGGCGAAACGTAACTCGACCATGTTGACAAACGAGAGTGGGAAGAGCCTCACACGCGACTGGACACGTTCCCGCCATTGGGAGCCTGCCACCCATATCCAAGCCTCCTTCTGTGACGCCCGCACGCCCACTTTCGCTCTCCCTACGACAAAAGAGATATCCCCCACTTCGTAGTCTCTGTCCACTTGAAGAGGGACACCGAGGACCTAGTTACACACTCCAAGACGGAAAAAACAGGTCTGTGATAAAAAAAATTCTTAGTAAAGAATTAAGCCCTAAAATAGATTACTAACACGAAGTATGAATAAACTAATATATGTGTATGTGTATGTGTATGTGTATGTATATGTATATGTATATGTATATGTATATGTATATGTATATGTATATGTATATGTATATGTATATGTATATGTATATGTATATGTGTGTATATGTGTATATATATATGTATATATATATATATATATATATATATATATATATACATATATATATATATATACATACATACATACACATACATATTAGTCAAAAATAGAGTGCGGGTTAGGTTTAAAAGAATAGAATAGGAAAAATACCTCGAATATAACAATACCAAATCCTTTTCCAAAAACTCGGAAGACCGCCATTTACGTGTGAATTACGACTATCAATCAAGAAAATGGAACTCAAATTTCAAGATCTTAATTTCCAGATGAAATGAGAAAGATGAAAAAAAAGCCATTATCTTCCTGAGAGGACGCGGGTAACAAGAAAGAGATCTAGCAGCAATATAAAATAAGTGGAACAGCCATTAAACGTGTTTCGTTAACACGAGGGACACAACTCAAAGAAGAACAGCTCAATAATATAGGATAAGAATATTAAAAGACCTTTAGTAATAAAAAGTAAAATAACACCAAGAGAACCCTAGCTTAGTGACAAATAAAATATATATTAAGAAATCTCTCGCGAGTTTTATTTTATCTAAATCTGTCCAATCTTCCTCTACACATCCACAGCAGTTCGAGACACCCTGCAGTAATCATTGCCCAGATAGCGCCATACTTCTTACGTAAAGTCCAAGAATGCAGTTCTTGCAACCAATCTCATGTCTCGCTTCGTGCAAGAAGGGGACCTCTGCGGTTCTTGTACGAGGACATCGACATTAACATATTCGGTGGAGGGAGACTGCAGGTGACAATGAAATCCCCAAGAGAAAGATTCCTTTGCTTCTACTCTCTCTCTCTCTCTCACTCAACGCCCCCCCCCCCACACACACACACGCACATATATATATATATATATACACATCCACTCACTCTTTCATCTACTTTCGTGCAGCGACAACTCTGCGAGCCCAACCAAGGAATCCGGTCTGTCAATCAGCCTCGCCCGGCTTGACAAGCTACACGTGACTGGCACGACTTCGACGGAGGTAAGGTACACGACCCCCTCGCTCGACGTCGTGCCTCCCATCGATGACAAAATCCTCTTTACTGCTTCTCGGGGAGCAAGGCTTAGTGCACGCGAATCTCTTTGTCTGAAAACTGAGGGGATTTTATGTGCAAGGTAATAAGAGAGAGAGAGAGAGAGAGAGAGAGAGAGAGAGAGAGAGAGAGAGAGAGAGAGAGAGAGAGAGAGAGAGAGAGAGAGAGAGAGAGAGAGAGAGAGAGAGAGGGGGGGGGGGGAAGGGGGAGAGGGAAAGAGGGGGGAGAGAGGGAAAGAGGGAGAGAGGGGGGGGGAAGAGGAGAGAGAGGGAGAGAGAGAGAGAGAGAGAGAGAGAGAGAGAGAGAGAGAGAGAGAGAGAGAGAGAGAGAGAGAGAGAGAGAGAGAGAGAGAGAGAGAGAGAGAGAGGGGGGGGGAGAGAAGGGAGAGAGAGAGAGAGAGAGAGAGAGAGAGAGAGAGAGAGAGAGAGAGAGAGAGAGAGAGAGAGAGAGAGAGAGAGAGAGAGAGAGAGAGAGAGAGAGAGAGAGGAGGGGGGGAGGAGAGGGGAGAGAGAGAGAGAGGAGAGGAGAGAGAGAGAGAGAGAGAGAGAAGAGAGAGAGAGAGAGAGAGAGAGAGAGAGAGAGAGAGAGAGAGAGAGAGAGAGAGAGAGAGAGAGGTAACTGATCAGGTGCTAAGAACTGCGGTGACTTCAACGCTCCACAGATACCAACCCCAGCAAATACTACAAGCGTTACGTAATTTGGCAATGCCTCGTAGCATGCCTCGGATAGGCTTTGTGGAACAGGGGGAATAATTGACAGACAGGAGGAGGTGGGAGAGAGCGAGAGAGTGTGTGTGGCTGTTCATCACAACACCTGCCCCCCACCCCTCCCTCCAAGGGAAGAGGGTGGAGGCCGAGAATGCATCTTATATAAAAACCCTTGACGCACTTCTAATCTACCTGAACATCCGTCACCTTTTGAATCATTATTTTTTCTTTTTTTCATGAATCTATCTGCTTTACTGTCACTGTAATCCGGTAAAGCACCCAATCGAACCTGAAGATTCTGTTCACCAAAGGCCACCAATAAGAAAATAAATTACTTTCGTAAATTTAAAAAGTCGAGAAAAAAAACCTTGGTATGTGGCATTTGTTTACAGGCCAGTAAAGTCGGTGACGACCAACAGGTTCCTGTAGGAGACTCCAAGATACACTGACCCCCAACTCCGTGCTTCCCGGGGTCGTCCAGGCGCGACAGGCATGACAAAGGCCGGAGATGCCAGTATGCCTTACATGGTCCCCACTGGTCACCATGCCAGCCCGGACCCACCAGCCCACCCCGGCCTTAGCTCGTTATCTCACCTTCACCTTCATCTTCATCTCCGCCCTCACTTTCTCCTCAGATTCATCTTCAACCTAACTTTCACCATCCCTTTATCATCTCTCTCTTTATCGGTCTCACTCTCCCTCTCCCTTTCCCTCTCCATCCTTTACCCTCTTCCCTCATTCCCTCTCTCTCCCTCTCACACTCTCTCTCCTCTCTTCCTCTCATTCTCACTCTGTCTCATTCTCTTTCCGTCTCACTTTCTCTCTATCTCCCTTTCTCCCTCCCATCCCCCCCTCCTCTCTCTCCTTTTCCTACCTCCCTTTCCCTTCACTTTTACGTTCGTGTTCCCTCTAATCTCGACTCGATTTGGCCCTCATCCCAGGCCTGATCCGTCTCCATTTGCCCCTATCTCTCATCCTGACCTTATGTTGGGCTCGCTTACTTGAAGAAGGTCACAACTCACGTCAAAATAAACATTTCCAATCCCTCACAAGCTCTCTGCTTTAGTCTGCCACGGACGGATCCCATTTACAGACACTGAGGTCTAGGCACGGACGACTAACACATGAAAAGTCATGATAATGCGAGCACACACACACACATACATACACACACGCACACACACACACACACACACACACACACACACACACACACACACACACACACACACACACACACACACACACACACACACACACATATACACGCACAAGCACACACACGCACATACCTAACCTTCGACGTGACCTTCCCCCTTGCCACCATCCCCTACACGACCTTCCAATGTTACACATCATAATGCATTCTTTGCTAGCTAACTCCTCGGCCTCGCTCTCGTGGCTCCCCCGCCGACCCTCGAAGCATGCTAGAAATCTCGCCGTCACACCCTAATACGGAAACTTGACTAATGTGCAACTTGAACAACTGAACATATCCTCAGACAAACACAAACACGGTCCTCGTTATAGAGACGTTCACTCTCGCTCTCCTCCTCCTCCTCCTCCGTCTCCTCCTCCTCCTCCTCCTCCTCCTCCTCCTCCTCCTCCTCCTCCTCCTCCTCCTCCTCCTCTTCCTTTTCAGACCCTCATAAAAACCCTCATTACCCACTTAGAGCCCCCACCCCCCCTTCACGACCGTAATAATCACCATCAAAGAATAATGAAAAAAAGGCACCTCCTCCCCTACACCCTTCACCTTACACCACCCTCCTCGCGCGTCGCTACGGGTCCATGCTTTCACACAATCGCCTCTTTCACTCCACCTCTCTTTCTCTCGCCCCGTCTCTCTTTCTCTCTTGTCTTTCTTCCGGCGTTGATGACTCGACGTTCCTTCCCTAGCAGACACGTCCTAGGGTCATCATCCAAAGGCGCTCTGACACACTGACTCTTTCCCCGCCGCTCACAATCCCATTTCTACTTCCGCTTATTTTGTTGTTTTCGTTGCAACTTCCTAGAAACACTCAGAGTCATTAATAAAAAAATGAAAAAATGTTAATGGGGATAATCGTCAACACAAAAAATAAGACAATTAAGAATAAGAACTAAAAATAAAATTAATAAAATAGTAAAAGAATACTACGCTCTGAAAACATGTATAATTTTCCTTTTTCGTATCAAACCGTTCGGCCAAGTGCATAATTCGTGAGTGACTGCGCACGCATGCACGCACGCACGCACACGCAGTCGTAAGTCTTCCCTAAAACTCGGCAACATATTCTTTACAGGAGTTTCGGTGCGAGTGAGAGTGATGGCGCGTAGCACTCGTCTCCCCCTCCCCCTTCGAGGCCTGACCCCCGATGCCCGCGACTGAGGTTTACGGCGCCTCGCGGGCCTCGGGAGGTAGCCTGTCAGAGCGAAAGTGTTGGCCAATGCCTGCCCTCAAAACGGTTTTATGGCGTGACTCTTCTAAGGCTCGAAAGTAAGGGTCAATCCCTCTCCATCACCAGTTCAATACTTGAAACTGCTGAATGTTTAACACTGAACAGTTGATATATAGATAGATACATAAATAGAGAGAGAGAGAGAGAGAGAGAGAGAGAGAGAGAGAGAGAGAGAGAGAGAGAGAGAGAGAGAGAGAGAGAGAGAGAAAGAGAGGAGAGGGAGAGAGAGAGAGAGAGAGAGAGAGAGAGAGAGAGAGAGAGAGAGAGAGAGAGAGAGAGAGAGAGAGAGAGAGTAGAGAGTAGAGAGAGAGTAGAGAGAGAGAGGAGGGAGAGGAGAGTGAGAGAGAGTGAGAGAGAGAGAGAGAGAGAGAGAGAGAGAGAGAGAGAGAGAGAGAGAGAGAGAGAGAGAGAGAGAGAGAGAGAGAGAGAGAGAGAGAGAGAGAGAGAGAGAGAAAGAGGGAGGGAGAGAGAGAGACTGGAGAGAAACACAGAACTCTTTCTGTGTTTCTCTTGCCCCCGAGAGAGATAGAGAAAGAGACATAGAGTAAGAGTAACAGAGAGAGAGAGAGAGAGAGAGAGAGAGAGAGAGAGAGAGAGAGAGAGAGAGAGAGAGAGAGAGAGAGAGAGAGAGAGAGAGAGAGAGAGAGAGAGAGAGAGAGAGAGAGAAGAGAGAAGAGAGAAGAGAGAAGAGAGAGAGAAAGAGAGAAAGAGAGAAAGAGAGAAAGAGAGAAAGAGAGAAAGAGAGAAAGAGAGAAAGAGAGAAAGATAGAAGACCTACAGACCTACAGACCTACAGACAGACAGACGAACCCACCAAACAAGAGACCAAAGACCCGAGAGGGCAGGGCTGAGGAGGTCGTGGTATGCAGCTCATGTCAGACAGTTATCGATGGGAGAAGGATGGCGCGAGAACAGATCATCCCGGCGGCCACTCCATCATCCGGCGGAACCGTCCCTCGCGCCGCACACACTCGCCTCCCCCTTCTCCTCCCCCTCTCCCAATCCTTCGTCTTAGTCTTCTTTTTCTTCATCTTCATCTTCATCATAATCTTCATCATCATCTTCTTCTCTCCTCCTCTTCATCCACCCTTTTCCTTTTTCTTCTGTTATCCCCTCCCCCTCCCCATGCCCATCCTTCCTCCCACACCGCGGGAACACCAGACGAGGAAGCCAGAAAAAACGGAAACTTTGCCGATAATAATAAAGGAGATAAAAAATGGTAGGCATTTCAGTTTCATTTCCCAAAGAGAAAACGAACGCAATAGGCCATTCCGGGATTAGTTGTAACACGATGCTGAATTGTATGATAATAATCTCGTAATAACGGAACTGCATCGGGATAAGAAAGTCTGAGATCTTTAGAACATTAATTACGGCCATACTTCATATCAATCGTATACAAATATGAATCATTGTAAATACAATGTCAATTTAACGATATACAAACTGCTAAAAATAAAATTTATACGATACAGTTTCACTCATTATCATTACAAACGGTAGTATCCTTTCCACTTTCTTCCCATTATAAACATTACCATCACCATAATTTCAACAGGAATAGCACTCTCTGCATATAGAACAGAACCGAGAAGTGGTGCCTCAGACGCTCGGTTCTACCCCGGCTCCATCCCGTATCCAGCAGGTATCAATAACATTGCTGCGGCGATGTGGAATCTATATCAACGCGTGTCATGTTCCTGCTTGGCGTTTCCCACCTTTGTTCCAGTCGCCTCCCTCACCCGATCTCGATCTCGGATTCGCATTCCTACGGTCTCCTACAGTATGTTTTCGGGCTAATATACTGTGATTTTGTTTTTTCTCTTCCTTCTTTTTTTTTCAATTACAATGATATTTGGTTGGATTTGGCGATCATACACTTATTATGTTTCACCCCTTTCTTTATCTCAAACGTTCTTTATGCATTTCTTTATGCAACTAAAATCATATTTGGTTGGATTACTTATCTCTTTTTTCGCGATCCCGGGCTCCTGAAAAGGTTTTGGAGTTTTATGGCCTTTTTTACCGAAAACAATAAACTTCAAGGCGCCGTGTCATAATTTCTAAACATATTTATTGATAGAGAAATGCGAATGGTTTTTGTTATAGGGAGACAAAGGTTATAGAATATACAGCATTCGGTTTTATTATACTAATTTGTTCCTTTGGTAGGGGGCAGGACCCATTCCATTTCATCATCCATTTCAGAATGATGGAAAATGCATAGTAAAGACCAAGGGACATCCTCTTCGGGGAAAATTTTAACCCATCTAATCTTCTCTCTTCTTTCTTCTCAATGGGGATTCCTCTTGTGACCGGTCATATATATAATCAATCTTATGTTTATGTTCTATTCCACTCTATTTCACATGGCTCTCCTCATATATCAGACTCTTGTCCTTACATCCAAAGAATGCATGGCTGAAAACAGCACACTTCAACGGGTCTCTTTCCTTTCTCTCTCTTTAGACGCCGCCCCCTAATTAACAACATATAAATACGATGACCACGCCCACCCGCCGAGATGATCAGCGCTATAACACGGCACGGGCGGAGGAGTCGGCTGCGGAGGTTCCCACTTCATCCTTAGCGACTCTTTCTCGCCTTAACGACCCGACCGCAAATCCCAGCGCCTCCCCACCGGACGCGCGACGGCCGGGTTTGTTTATCCTAATCGCGACCCGTCGTTGCACATCCTCGTCGGAAGCAGTCGAGCGTGACGACAGGTGGCCGGGTCAGGAAGGGGAGGATGAGTCCGCCAACGCTCTTATGCTGCCGACCCAAGACGAGTGGTTCTGCCGGAGTCATATGGTAGAACCATGCTGATAAACAAAACTTACGCATGCATGCAAACTTATATACATACATACATATATACATACAGAAATCCACTAGTTATATGCGTGCGTGTGTGTATGATCTCACTCCACTACACACGTACACCAGCAGGAAGCCAAAGAATCGAAGCCCTCTGGTCCCCGGCTTTATTAAAGAAGCTAGTAGCCCACGTTACACCTGCGGTCGCGGAGGGCAGATGGCAACACCCGCAAGAGAGGAACGAGAGGAGCAACATTATCCTGCAGCGGGAGGGAGTGTCTCATCCCCTATACCCCCCGCACTCCCGTTGGCTGACTGCCGTTCACCTTCTCTCTCCTTGCAATTCATCGATGCAAGTTACGCGATGCTGTAACCACAAAGCGCCACGCTCGTAGATTCCGCTTAAGGAGGCAAATGAAATCATGGAGGGGAATCACGGCCGAAATATATGCAGCAATTCATGGGAGGTAATAAAAGAAAATAGACGCAATCAGCGCCTGGCAAGCGAAACAATATGCACTAGCGGAGATAGTATCTCTGTGGTCCCGTCATAGCAGTCACGACCTTTGACTTGTTTATCCTTCGCTATGGTCGTTAGAGGCAGTTACAAGATCCGAAAGGCGATTGTAAATGGTTAAATTATATGTTCAGTCGCCAGTGGCTCTTGCGTAATTCTAAGCTCTGAACACCCAGCCGGATCTTTAAAAGCGTTCAGGGCGAGTGGCTGCGGTAGTCTTTCGCACTTCAAAGGGGAGGTACAATAGTTGGTTATATAGTCGTATCATATCATCTGTCTTTGCATCAATCTGTCTGTCTGTCTGTCTGTCTGTCTGTCTGTCTGTCTTTCGATCGAGAGCGAGAGAGAGAGAAGAAAAAGAAAAGGAGAATGAAAATGAGAAGGAGAAAAAGAAAGAGAGAGAGCGAAAGAGAAAGAGAAAGAAAGAAAGAGGCACGGGAGGGTGGAAGGAGGCAAAAAGGGAAAGAAGAGTGAGAGAGAGAGAGAGAGAGAGAGAGAGAGAGAGAGAGAGAGAGAGAGAGAGAGAGAGAGAGAGAGAGAGAGAGAGAGAGAGAGAGAGAGAGAGAGAGAGAGAGAGAGAGAGAGAGAAACCAGAGGATTGAAAAAGATATATATAAACAGAGACATAAGCATAAGTAGATATATAAACACATTATCCTTGGCTAAAGATACCCGTACATAAAGGTGAGTGAGTCTGAGCAACAGGCAGGACAAATGCGTCAGTGGGCGCTGATGACGATCTTCAAGACACTGACACCAAGGAGGTAGACAGACCGTGAGGGATTTCTCACGGGCGTTCACACGAATTTCGCCTCTTTCTGTATGCTCACTTCTTGCTCAACGACGAGGATGGTTATTACATTCAATTACGGCAATAACTTTCCTTCGGACCAGATGACGCGCTACGAATCACGCTGCTGCGCCAGCTGGAGTTACGAAGGCAATCTGAAAGCAAGGACATCCGACGTGGCTGAAAGAGATTTACCGCTTGTCATGTCGAAAGAAGTGAAAAAGAAATGTGCCGTGACCTCCGTTCTTTAAGAAAGGCTATAACAAAAATAAAGGATTATTAAAGACTATTCCAGCCCTCCCCCCCCCAAACCCTAATTGGATTATTTTTATCTAGGAGAACAGCGGCGGAACGTTCTCCCATTACCGTGACGTCCTCATCAATCATGTTTTTACAGAGAGGACGGCTTCCGCGGTAGCACAAGTTCCTAGACTCGACTATCAGCGAAGCCCAGTCTTTAGAATATTAAAAACCTTTTTGTAAATGTAGCCTACACTCTGTTGTGCTCTATTGCCTACTACTTTCGTCAGGCAGCGAGGGAGGCGATCCCGATCGGGTGACGTAACATGTGATGATGAATGAGAGTCTGGCGCCGTGGTCGGTTTTAATGTATATTAATGAAATGGAATTAGGATATTCAATCAATAATGAGGCTACTGTTGTGGGTATGGGCACGGCTCGGGTGGTGAGATTCCTGATAGTAAGGCCTAGAAATAGAGTGTGCTATACTTGAATTCTCCAAAAATATAAATAAACCGTATGCATATAATGGCCATGCTTATTTCAGGAGATTCACGCTATTCTCGTAGTTCATCTAAACAATTCTCAAATTCTCGTCACAACGTAAGGCAAAATTCTTCAATATAACAAATAAAGCTAATACATCAACAAACAAAAAAAACGTAGAACAGGCAACAACACCAGTGAAGGCCGCTGCCACACGATGCACAAAAACGGAATATATGGCTCTTCTGAGTATAAACATTGGCCAGATAAACACGTTAGGCGAGATTAGAGAATTCCAAGTTAGGAGGGCCGTCCGCGAGATAATATCTGTGAGAATATCCCCACCCCCCAAACACTCCATCACGGCTACTACAAACACATCTGACAAGGCCTCCACTTAAATGCTTTTATATCGCATAATCCCGACTCACAGTCTATTTGACACTTACATAATGCCCACATCAAATACACAGGTTCACTTGCCAAGTTTCTCTCTCCTCCACTTTCTTCTCTCCACCCCGTCCTTCCTGCAACTGTTGTGCTTAATCTCCCTCTGGCTCTTTCTTTTCTTTCTGTCTCCTTCATTTGCATCTTCTTGTCTCTTGTATTCCTATTGGCTATTACTTTCCTCTCCGGAATCTTCCTTCGTTTTCTTCTTCTACCTGGTTTTCTACTTGCTTCTCTTAACCCCCCTTTAATCATCCGCCTCTTTCTCTCTCTCTTTCTATCTCCCTCGGTTTCAGTTTCGGCATCTCGCTTTCTTTTCCACTATTTCTCTTCCTCTCTCCCTCTCGTTTCCTCCCTCCTCCAGCCCTTCTCCTCCCAGGTATGAACAATAAGGTGCGTTCCTCTCGCGCCAGAGTATGGGCAATGTACGGTTCGGCTCAGTTGGTACTGGGAAGCGTCCGGTATTAGAAAGTTCGGCCGGCTAGGGTAACGCATTCCTCCTCAGAGATTTACATATAAATTCAGCTACTGTCGGCTTTCGTCTCGAGGATTTACATTGGCAAAGAGTGACATTTTTCATCTCGTTCACATAACACAAAGGTTATTTGGGCACCAGCTTTCAGAGGCACCGGTATTAGGACAGCTTTCTGTGAAAGGAAGAAATGATGAATCACTGTCTTATTAATACTGATGACATGCATCAGATTAGTTTGAATTTAAACCTGACTGTCTTTTCTCTTGGGATGTGGAGTGTTATCGGAATTAGATCAGTTACATGACATGTTACTTCAGGCTTGAAATAGCCAGAAACGTAATTATTAATGAATGCACAACATTTGTAATGCTCTAAAGAGAAACCGTCTCTCCCGTAACACTTTCTTCCTTAAACTCCCAAAGGATAGAATGTAATCCTACTGTACATACAATACACCACACTCCAATGCCTGACCACTGGACACTACTGATAAAAATAGGACCTCACATATCGCGAAGGATGTCCTTTATAAGGGTTTATAAGGGAAATAATCCGGAGTAGGCGAGTGTACTTCCCTCAGAGTACTTTTCGAAAAAAAAAAACGACGGAAGTCCCCTATCACGTGCTTCCCATGACATTCCAGGGACGAATCGATTAATGAAGCGTGGATGGGTCATTATAGGCAACATCTCAACCCGGCCGGAGAGAGGAATTGATGCGCGGAGGAAAAAGGAAAAAAGGAAGGTCGGGACTTAATACGGACTGGCAAGGAAGCCGAATCAGGTTGCTATTTATTGCGCCTTTTTCACCTTTTCGCCAATCTAGCCGCCATTTCATAAGGATACATCTTACCATGGGTGCGTTCAACCCGATTATTTTTATATAATCGCGAATATGAAAGTGAGATTCACATCTATTTCCATAATCGGTGAAATGTTGGAAAATAAAACGTACTGCTCTCATCTCCTGCAAGATTATAAATTCCATGTTTCATTCTGCGTTACGGTCACTGGGCATCTAATGAAACGAGAAGGCTGAACCTGCAGTATGAAATGCATAACAAGAAACCTTGTAATGACGATAAAGCAAAGAAGAAAATCTCGCCGGGTGCATCGCAAGCATCATGGGCCGCAAGCATCATGGCTCCGGGTCTCCCTTCACCCTCCGATTGAAGGACTGCAGGTGTGCGGAGTTACAGATACATATGAGTGGACACTGAAGACACAGAAGAGGGGATGGGAGGAGGAAGGGAGGTGGAAGGAAGGGGGAAGAGAGGGAGATGGAAGGGGGAGTGAAGGGGAAAGGGGAGGAGAAGGGAGGGAGAAGGAAGGGAGAGTGAAGGGGAAAGGGGAGGGAAGAGGAGGGAGAAGCAAGGGGGAGTGAAAGGAAAAGGGTAGGGAAGGGGAAGGAGAGGATGGGGGAGAGGAGGAGGAGGAGGAGGAGGAGGAGGAGGAGGAGGAGGAGGAAGAAGAAGAGGAGAGGGAGGGAGAGGGAGGAGGAGGGAGAGGGCAGCGATGAAGTTGGTCTTGTGACCTGTTCCGAGGGTATTGCTGGCCCCGTTACGGTTATGAGACTGGATTAGTGTGTCTATAAGGCGTAAAATTCAAATTTCTGGCTTGAGTGACTTCATATTATCTTCTTGCTGGCCGGAGACGGGGTAGGACGGCCGGGCACGCACCACCTCGCGGACAAAAGGAATGGGAAAACACGCACCTGAAATGAGTTCACAGGTTTTCTTGTATGAAAAATCTTGTGAAGAAGGGAACGACCTCACCGTCGCCCTCGATTTTCCCTCCAGCTTTAAATTCGCCAACACTCTACAATTCACGAACGGCGACACTCTTCTCCCGACAACACCCCTCTACCAACACGGCAGCGAAGGCGGAGAGGCCGTAGGAAAGGGGAGACTTCGAACGAGCTAGATTTCACTCCCGCGGACAATAGGCGCGGCGCAGCGGGGGTCCCGGCGGAGGATAACTTACCGCGCTGTGGCATGGCATAGTACATCCCCCCCTCCCCCTCCCCCGTCCGTACCATTCCTTAACTACACCTCAATTATGGAATGTTGACAGTGTGGTCTTCCAATATTTCCATTTGCCAGCATCTGAGTTCTGAGTGCGTTGACAGATATCAACAGTTAAAATCATTATTAACATTTCTATCAAGACATATCATGGCCATCTTAATTTTCCTTCGAATGACATGGAGGCGGTGTTTCTTTTAAGTTTTTAGAGCCATTTCTTTGATTAACAAAATATATACACAGAAAAACAAATAAAAATGCTATTGACAGTGGCAACGTCCAGCAATAAAACCTCCACAGACGCACAAACACACACACCATGACAAAACTCTTCCGAACATTCTTCAGGTCAAGGCCTGTCCCAAAACACCATTAAAGGGCATTTCCCTCCCTCAATATTTCCCGTACCAAATCGGCGGAGAGAGAGAGATAAGCATCTGATGCCGCCAAGACCGATAATCACTACAGCGGCTACAGCACAATACCTTCACAATCTGGCTACAGTACACTCGGACACCAAAGCCAGGAGAATGTAATGGTCCGAGAGAGTCATTAAAAGTCGAGTTAATCATTCGCTGACCAGGAATGCTCGACCGCAGCCTGTGCTCGTATGTCAGGCACAACTGAAGCTTAAACGTCGAGCCAGTAATTAATTTCGGGAACTTTCAGCGTGTAAGGAGTGAATTAATTGAAAGACGATGCTTGTTATGCCTCTACAGTCATTACGTCCCCCTATTTTCGCGTTGTTGTTTGTGTATGTGTTTGTTTATTCGAAAGTGGCTGAGTGTGAGTGTGAGAGTGAGAGTGAGCGTAAGTATTAGTATTAGTATTAGTATTAGTATAAATATAAGTATAAGTATAAGTATAAGTATAAGTATAAGTATAAGTATAACTATAAGTATAACTATAAGTATAAGCGTAAATGTGAATGTGAATATGAGTGCGAGTGTTTAAGCGTTTGTGTTATGCATGTAAACGAATGACTGGCATGTACAAAAACGCTAAATAATTAAACATTTATGCACCACAGTTCCAAATCTTGACAAAGGTGGCAAATGCCTCAACCCGCGCCTGTCATAAGATAGATGTGTGCCGTGCTAACCGTCACAAGTTACGTCACTCTGCATGGATATATCATAGCGTTTATCAACATTTGTGCATGCATCAGGGGTTCTGTTTACCTGGCATCATGACCTCCCGTGACCTGTTTGCCGTCCCGCTGGCTGCTGTGAGAAATCCTCTCGCTCTCTAACGCTACCATCTATGTCCAAGGTCATCTTCACTAAGACGACGGCCGCATCGTACCATTTGTTTACGGAACGCCAAGTACTGAGAATGCTGAATCAGTGAAGGTGCTTTCTCTCTCTCTCTCTCTCTCTCTCTCTCTCTCTCTCTCTCTCTCTCTCTCTCTCTCTCTCTCTCTCTCTCTCTCTCTCTCTCTCTCTTTCGGCTCCTCCTTCGCCAAGCCCTTAAAGGCCATTATCTGAAGTCGTTTATCATCCCTGCAAGATCCGCTAAGCTAGGCGCCATGCGTCAACATGCTGCAACATCCGGGTCATAATGCAAAGATGGATACTAAGCATGCAAGTTGCAATGGCGGTGTTTAATCACTGGAGATGTGAATAAATAGACTTGCTTTACTGACATAATCTCTGGCGTACAAGTTTCATAGAGGGAGAGGGAGAGGGAGAGGGGGAGAGGGGGAGAGGGGGAGAGGGGGAGAGGGGGAGAGGGAGAGGGAGAGAGAGAGAGAGAGAGAGAGTGAGAAA
>NW_028234416.1:5218844-5266344 GCF_977035675.1 Penaeus japonicus | reverse complement strand
CCTTTGCCAAGCCAAGGTTCATTCACACCGTCGCAATCCTTTTAAACAGGGACAACATCCTCGACCTTACTCCATATAATTTCCTTCTATAAACACTGGTTCTTGACTATAATTATCATCGGGAATGTGGTTCTGTTTCAAGACGAGTCTTAACGTGAAGTGTACGAGTCACATCATCTACGACTGACATCATCATTACGATTACATGAATTCGTTTCATAATTACTATACTCGACAAAGTATCATCACCGTTACTGCCATTGTGGAGAATATCAACACGATCGTGATTATTCTTGCCAATTATAGTAATTACAAAACTATTATTATTTACCCTCCTCCTCAGCCTCTCACCCTCGGACTAAGTGCTGCTGGGCTTTAAGTCATGACCTTGGGCTCGCTCGCCCCAGGGCACCTATTAGGCTGGAGTGTCGGACACGCCGCCGGTTGGTAGTGGAGATAGCAAAGATGGAGGTGAGAGAGGGAGAGGGAGAGGGAGAGGGAGAGGGAGAGGGAGAGGGAGAGGGAGAGGGAGAGGGAGAGGGAGAGGGAGAGGGGGAGGGACAGGGAGAGATATAGATAGATAGATAGATAGATAGATAGATAGATAGAGAGAGAGAGATGGATGCGGAACTGAATACTTATATGCCCTGGCCTCGGTCGCAGGAGTCGTGCATATGGGTCCTTCTCATTAGAAAATACAAGTCAGTCAAGACGGACTCTGAGGATTCGAATCGAAAGGGGGCAACGCCGTGAAGCTCCGAGTCCTAGACAAGACGAGGCAGGAGCGGAAAGAGGGAGCGATGGGGGCTGGGGATGGAGGGAGGGAGGGAGGAAGGGGTGCGCGCGGGAGACGTTGGCAAGGCGTAATTATGTGAGGCTCAACCACAATCGTCTCTGCCACACGAAGCTCCAAGACGATGACCCGTCCTCCGTAATGCCCGCTCAGCCTCGAAAGCCTACCATTTGGAGAGCTATAAAAACACACACACTCGGCGACCCTTTTTGCCGAGGCCCCGAATCGAGTCAGCCTTAGAATCCATCAACATAAAAAACATAAAATTCATCTAGGCCCCGAATCTAGTCACCCTTCGAATCCATCCATCAGCATGTGGACGCTAAATCCCCCAGCCCCAATACCATCCACCATCCACCAGCATGTGAGGGTGAGATCCATCCATCCCCGAATGTAGTCACTCTTGGACTAGTACAGCAAGTGAGTACTACATCGATTGAGCCTCGATTCCAGTTACTATCACAATCCAACGGCAAATAAACGATAAACAAATCCTATCACCGTCAGAATCTAACAGCAAATAAACAATAATAAACCCATCCATCACAGCGCTCGGTTCCCTCAGCGTTTCCCTTTGTAAGGCGCCCGACTACCCTACCAGTCCACCCACCATGAAACCCGACCATCCCGCCCACCTTGAGCATCCACCCACTCTAGATAAATCCAAGCCAGACTTCCCTGAGAACCCAACACCCCGCCCACCCTCATACCGCACAGCACCGGGACCCGCCCACCTGTAAACTCGCCCATCGAACCACCAACGCCCACGATACTAATCCAACAATCGGTTCTTGTTAGCTTCTGCCAAGACGCTCAACAAGTCGAACGAAATCATTCATCAGACACGCCTTTTAAGAGATGATTTCAGTTCAGAACGGTAAGGCTGCATCGTTTTGTTTATGTCTTCCTGCGACACAGAGTGCTGGCGAGTGATGGTGATGGCCTCTTGACAAAAGTACTTCCTCTACGCGTGGTCGAGTTTATCATATAGGCCTACTCCATCTTTGTGAGAAGGGATAACGAGGAAGAGAAAAAATACAATGATGCTAATGATGATGATAACAGTGATAGTGGCGACTATTATATTCATAATAATAATGAGATAATCAAAATCATATAAACTCACCAACATTAACAAAAACACGAAAAAGTTACATCCAAAATAGCCAAAAAATCGGAAAAAATAGTGTAAACATATACCTCTAGAAGCCTGCAACAGAGAGACCGACGCAACCTGGGAGGCGAAGTAGCACGATGCACGGAGGCACTAATGAGACGGGGCTGTAAACGGCATAGTTATGGGAGGCAAACCACAGGAAGCGGAAGGGCGGGGACGGCGGGCGGGCGGCGAGGGAGATGAGAAAGATGCTTCAATCGATCAAGACAATCTCGATGCTTAAGATACGGATGCTTCTCTGGTTCTAAACAATACGCTGTTTGTACATTCGGAAGAATCACTTGATTTTTGTGTGGAAGGATTGGGATAACTTAACAGAGACACTGATTGGAGAGCCCTTGTTTCGTGTTAGGGTAAGACATGAAGTGACAGGCAATTATATCTGAAGGTGAGATGAAATGGTGAGAAAAGAAAACACGCACAAAAACGCGAAACATGTTTGCGCCAGTGAAGATAATTATGCCCTGGTAATGGCAGACATACCGGTAGTAAGGAGAATATACTTTCATAAAAGGTGAATGAAGACACAACACCACAACGAACCCAGTTATTGGGAAGTCCATTGATAAAGAGATAAAGGCTTTGTGTGAGAACTGAGAGGGAGAAGAAAGGAGAGGAGCAGACTAGGAGCGTGGGAGGAGCGTGGGCTGTGTCGTGTCCGGGAGTGTAGGAAGGAGTGTGCTGGAAAGATTGGTTGCAGGAGAGGATGGAAAAGGATTAGAGTCGGATTGTTGATAGAAGAAAGATGAAAGAAAGGGTAAACAGAAAACACTTTTAGGAAGGAAGTGGATGTCTTGTCCTTCGCGTGCTACTGAGCTAATGATTCCCATTCATAATGAGGGAAACATTTAATATAATGACATCACTAATGACGACGATAATGGTAGTATCAGTAGTACCAACAGTACTATATGGCAGTGCTAACGACAATAGTAGAAATTTTATCACTAGCATAGTAGCAGTAACAGTAGCAAAAAGTATCAATAACAAGGATCGACCGAAGCACCCAATGTGTTATATATCCGAACCTCTCGCTCCGAGTCACCGACGATGAACATGAACTGAAAGTCAAAAGCGTAATGAGGAGGAAAAAGACGAGGCCTTATTAAGAAAGAATCTAACTCATAAATCATGGGGACTTCACATCATTAATTTTTACAACTTCGGGAGGAAAAGGTCCCGAGGCCAAGTCCTTCCACGCAAAACTCGCTGAGATCATGTCAGCAACGAAGAGGATATATAGTTGAGATGTCAAGATAGGATGTCACTTATCTTCCTCGCTTCTACGATTTGTTCTACTTTGCCCGAGAGGACATCAATCGTCAAGCCTTAGAACTACATCTCTACGGAATGGACTACGGACTAGCGAGAATTGCAGAAGAACGCAGCTCAATGAGATACTAAATGGCTAGTATCGTAATGTGCAAGTTTTAGGTTAGGTAATAAATGGAGGCGTATGCATGGATACTGTAGACGTAGAAGTAGAAGCAGAAGTAGTAGTAGTAGCAGTAGTGGCAGCAGTAATAGTGGTAGTAGTAGTGGTAGTAGCAACAGTAGTAGTGGTAGTAGTGGTGGTGGGGGGGTGGTGGTGGTGGTGGTGGTAGTAATAGTAATAGTAATAGTAATATTAGTAGTAAAAGTAGTAGTATAAGAAGAAGTATCAAAATGCTATACAATAATTTTTGTAGTAGCAGCCACAGTAATGGCAGTAGAAGTAGATATATTAATCATGCTAATTTTAGTAAAAATGGTAATGGTAGTGATAGTAATCAAGACTAATTACGATGACAATAATAATAATCTTAGCCACGGCCATCTATTATCACAAAACAATACACCCCCTCAAAAAACAAACAAACAAACAAAAAATACAACCAGCATCTCCATCAATAATAATAGGAATGCGCGGTACTCCATCTTTTTTTGCCAACAACAACAAAAAATCAGTTAATAAGATAACGACAAAATGAGCCATTTAGAACCCGGAAGATGGAACGTATTCTATCCAGCTGAAGATATGCAAAACACGATTATGTAAACCGCATTGGTGGCCGCCATGACCTTGCCAAAGACCCAATCCCAGTTTTTTCCGCCCATTTGTTGTAGGCTGCGTGTGTCTGTTTTTTTTACATTTCTATTGTTACGTAAGTTTATTTTCTATTCATCTGTACTTCTTATCGACCCGTTGCTTCTCCTGTTTTATTCCCGTTGCACAAACCCATTTATGGTTTAACTCTTTTTGCACCTGAGAGAACGGGCCCAGTCGCGTGCACCTTCGCATACGCACACTCACAGAAAAATCGCTGATTAAACTGTACTACGTTTTTGCGGAGGGGGGGGGGGGATTCCTCTTTTTAGGGTTTCGACGACAGCGATGGCTTCATGTCTGGAGGTCTTTGGGGTTAGTGGCTGACGCGCCGTCACCCCGAGATCCCCCTCCGGTCTTATTCTAATTACACATATTATGGAGTAAATACATCCAATCTGCTAAAGGCGTATCTCCTAAAGGCGGGGGAGCTTCGCCCTTATTCCTCCCCGACGGAGAGCCTCGAATGGTCCGGTTAGCCAGCAGCCTCCCGGTCGAAATGACTGCCGAGGTGCCGCCAGGACTGTCCTTATGACGCCCCTCCGCAGGGTAGAGATTCGAACGCCCGACAGGCTATGGGACGCGATGAGGTATGCGATCGCTAAATAGTGGAAAATCGGCAACGCCATTCGAAATTCACTGTATTACACCACGTTAATTTCTTAATTACTATTCTCCCTTTGTTCGTGCTCATGAATTCCATTAGACTAACTTTCACCGCCAATGACGAGTTTGTTACAAAGAAAGCTCAGAAACTTGGGTCGCCGATAACGAGAAGTGTGACACGAAACCCTAAAGTTGTCGGCAACCCTTTAATGCTCTGATTAATAGCTCGACGAGAGCGCCAAGAAACCTTTCTCCAAGATTGAACGATTCCTTTTCTTACCCGGGCTTCCACATTAATTTGCATATAATGCTTGGGGAATTATAAGCACATATAGCAGAACTGCCATTAAATGGTACTTCCCATTCATAGTAGCTCAGACATAATAATGGTCTTATTTTTCATAAAAATATAATTGTAAACAAGCCTGGGAAGTGAAAAATTGAAAACATATATTCCATCTATACATAAAGTAAGATATGCAAGTTCTAATAGTCACAAAAGAACTTTACGTTTGCTGTATATATACTGCATATATGTATATATATATATGTGTATATATATATATATATATATATATATATATATATATATATATATATATATATATATATAGACAATACTTTCCCAAGTATAAACTTCTCTTTAATATATCTGTCCTGCTGTGGTGTTGGAAGACTCTATTGTTTATGATCTCATAATCTGGTTAACGCAATGCCATGTATTATATAAATTTCGCGCCCTGATTACCTCTTCACCACCGTCAATTATTTTAATTGGCATCGTTCGAGAATTCTCTATGACCGCGATTGGAGACGACACGCGAAAGCAAGCAAGCACGCACGGCATTTACACTTCCTCTTGCACGCGGAGTTGCCTCCAGAGAGAAAAACAAGACAATTTGCATAAATAGCGAGACTTTAAAATCACTTCTCTCATGCCCCCCTCCCTCCTCCTGCCCATGCCGGCTCCTTCAACTCACAAATCGGCTTCATTCATGGCCCTCTTCGCCAATAAATTTCCCGCTAATAGGCCTACAGGTAATTTATTTGTCTATAATTCACAACATATTCCCAGGCCTAAGCGGCGCCCGCAGGTCCGCTTCTCGCTCTTACCCCACCAGGACTGGTCCGTTATGGCGAGGGAGGGGAGAGGGGGAGGAAGGAGGGAGATGTGGATAGGGAGAGGGGTAGGCAGAGGGGGAAGAGCGGGAGGGGATGGGGAAAAGAAGATGGGGGAGGGGGGGTAAGGAGGTTCAATTACCTACGGTCCACTGTCAGACATCCCACAAAACATCCTTGGGCTTCATTTCGTACTCGGGATTCGTCACGGTAAGCAAACGGCCCAAAACATTATTCAAAACTTCTCATAAATGGAAAATTTTGAGTTACGTCAGTTCTGGCTTTTATGTTGGTTCCCAGCAGCCCTAAAAAAAAGTCTCACGGCTCCGCAATGTTCTGGTTATCATTCATCAATTTCTTCATTTTATTCCCACATCCCCCACAGCATGCCTATTTCGAGACATTTCCCAACAACAATTTCCTCTAGATCTCAACTCTTTAGCCGTCTGATTTATTCATACAGACCGACACGGCCTCTCATACTACTTCCGCCTGGACCGTCGAGAGGGTCAAGGTCACGTACCACAAACGTCACTGTTTTATCAACAACTCGAGATTGATATTTATGGCTTTAACCTCTCGGTGCCAGAGCAGGGGCGACTGCTGAGCCGGCGCGGACTTGACATCTTCACAGGAGTTTTATGAGGGGGGGAGGAGGAGCGAGAGGGGAGAGGGTGGAATGGAGGGAGGAAGGGAGGGGTAGAGGGAGGAAGGGAGGGGTAAAGGGAGGAAGGGAGGGAGGGAAGGGGGAGAGGGAGGAAGGAGGGAGAGGGAGATGGAAGGTGGGAGGGAGAGGGAGATGGAAGGTGGGAGGGAGAGGGAGATGGAGGGAGGGAAGGAGAGGGAGATGGAAGGTGGGAGGGAGAGGGAGATGGAGGGAGGGAAGGAGAGGGAGATGGAGGGAGGGAAGAGAGGGGAAGATAGATGACTAGTGCATAAGATAGATACTGTAGATAGATAGATAGAGAATAGGTGGGAGAGAGGGAGGAAGAGAGTAGACAGGGAAGGAAAATGATAACGAATAGGAGGAAGGGAGGGAGAGAGATTAAGAGGGAGTAAGAAAGAGGGAGGGAGGAGACGAAAAGAGAATAAGAAGGACAGAGAGAAAACAAGGGAAGGAAGAAGCAGTAGGAAGGAAGATCGAAGAAAGTGGAGAAGATAAAGAAGGAGGACGAGGGTGGGGGTAGGGGTGGGGGTGTGAGTGAAGGTGGGGGCAGGGATGGGGTCGAAGGTCCAGATAGACAAAAGTCTTTCCACACCGGCGCCGATGCCTCCGGTCATAAAAACCTCTGAATTAACAAACTGAATTTCACACCTGCGGCAGTGATTTGCTTCACCAGACATGGTAAATTCGTGGCCATTATACACTTTACACGCGTTTTTCTTTTTTTTCTATCTATTCCATATATCATGGGATGAGTGTGTGTGTGTGTGTGTGTGTGTGTGTGTGTGTGTGTGTGTGTGTGTGTGTGTGTGTGTGTGTGTGTGTGTGTGTGCGTGTGCGTGTGCGTGTGTGTGTGTGTGTGCGTGTGCGTGTGCGTGTGCGTGTGCGTGTGTGTGTTTGCACGTGTGTTTTTGCGCGTATGTGTTTGTATATGTTTGTATGTGCGTACTTGCGTCTATGTATGTCTGAGAGAGAGAGAGAGAGAGAGAGAGAGAGAGAGAGAGAGAGAGAGAGAGAGAGAGAGAGAGAGAGAGAGAGAGAGAGAGAGCGAGCGCCTGGGCCGTGGTGGGAAGCACCAAAACAATGCTTGACAATGACAAACGCAGGAAGACCTGGCCGACGACCCGGCCGCCGCTTGATGAACGGCGCTAGGTCGCAACATGAAAAGCCAACTTATTTCCGCCAACTTCCAGGTGACGCATTATACAATTACGTATCAATGGCCCAAGTAATTTCCAAGCGACTGTATCATCCGCACAGAGTCTAAAGGAGTCATTCAGATGTCGACCTTAAAACAGATAAATTGAGAGTCTATAAATCCATGCGGTTGGGAGGGAAGGGGGCGGGAGGAGAGAGTGGGCGAGGGGGAGAGGGGGCGAAGAATGTAAGAGGAGACAGAAAAGAGAATGAGAGGCAAGAGGAAATAAATCGGATTTAGTTTGGTTAGTCTGTATCTCTGCTTCTTTTTCTGTATTTCTCTCTTTCTCTGTATTTTTTCTCTCTTTCTCGTTGTGTGTATCTCATGACGAAAAAAAACAGGCGATGGAAAAAAAAGAAAGAAGAAAAAAAAAAAACAGGCGATGAAAAACATGGGGCGAAAGAAGCGAGTGGGAAGTAAATGCTCATCGCCAGTCACAAGCAGCATTGCCTGTTCAGATTACCGGCGATAATTAGATAATCGCCCTTTGGAATCGAAGAGCATAAGCCAGGTCCGACGCCAGAGAACATGATCGAATCCAATAAGAGAAAGGATACGAAAACTTAAGAACAACCCCTTCAGGAAAAAATCCGTAGATATATATGAGAAAAATCCAGAACCGAAATATAGACACCGGCACAAAGTCAAGCGAAATTGGCCACGCCCCCTATATATCCGCGACCACTCACATTGGATTCAAGACGGGTGAGTGAATGCGAGTGACCTAATTGGATAGACGAGGAGACATGGCGAGAATGGGATGGGGTTAATTCCACCTGAGTTTGCACTGGGAACTGTAGTTTGTCAGCTGCTTTCATTATTCTTACAGCTGATGAGGGCGATAAAAGAATAACTAGAGCAATCGGAATAAACGAATAGTAATAATGATGTTGATGAGAGAAATGCTGGAAGTGTATATAATACACACGGGATAAGACTAGGGACCGTACATATTAATAAACCAAATGTATTAATATCTAACATTATACGCAAATAAACACAAACACATACTTACAAAGGCACGAGGTACAAATTATATGACAAGTAAGTGGTAAAGATGCTGTGAACACGAGAGTTGGTGTTAAATAAATAGTTTGCCGGAGAATAAAGTGTCACTGATTAAACTGTTGACACCTGAACCTGTCCCTGCAAACACCTGATCTTCTTCCTTCTACTATTGATTTCAAAACACGTTTACTGCTGAGTATTAGCATATCATATACATGTGTATATAAAAAATGTGTGCAAGGTACTGTATTGTAAGGATGGTGTCGAGAATAGATACGAAGATACATACATACATATTTACATGTCATATTATATATATATATATATATATATATATATATATATATATATATATATATATATATATACATTCATACATACATATAAATATATTCATATATATATACATATATATTTTTCTTTGTGTGTGTGTGTGTGTGTGTGTGTGTGTGTGTGTGTGTGTGTGTGTGTGTGTGTGTGTGTGTGTGTGTGTGTGTGTGTGTGTGTGTGTGTGTGTGTGTGTGTGTGTGTGTGTGTGTGTGTGTGTGTGTGGTGGGTGATGTGTGATTGTGTGTGTGTGATGATTGTGTGACTGTGTGTGTGTGCCTCCTGTGGTTCTTGACGTGATTTCCATTAAGCCAGAAGTGTTACCAACAAAGCCTACAATTAGACAACACGAGATCGCCTTATCTGCGAGATCTCTCAGTCTCTGTCCTCCCAGCTCCAGCAGCCGTGGGTCGGACGCGCCCTCGCTCTTATCAGGGTACATCGCCTCCGCCCAGTCCAGTGCTTGGCTCTGTCACATCACAACACGACCGCATTTGTCAACACCAGCTGGCCCGTCGGGACTCCTCGGTCATTAAGAAAACCTTCTTCAGGAACTAATATCATCAAAGTAACCGCTGACCGACAGAGGAACTCCTTGCGAATAGTTTGCAGGTAGGATAGTGTAAGGATGGTGTTATAGATACAGTAAGGATGGTGTTTAGGATATCGTAAGCATGGTGGATACTGTAAAGATGGTGTTAATGTCACTGTAAGGATGATATTTAGGATAAGGATGGTGTTAAGGATACTGTAAGAGTGGATGGTTTGGGGATTATTGTAAGAATGGTGTAAAGGATACTGTAAATATGGGGAAAATAATAATTTAAAGATGTTGTTTAGGATACTGTAAAAATGGTAAAAAAGATCCTGTAAGGATGGTGTTAAGGAAACTGTAATGATTATTTTTGTAAAGACATAGTAAGAACGGTGCTAATTATACCGCAAAGATGGTATTAGGATATGTAAGGATGGTATTAACACTGCTGTGAGGATGAGTTACGGATGTGTCACGGACAATGTAAGTATAATTTGCAAGATGCTGGTAAGGATGGTGTTCAGGATACTGTGAGGATGAAATGAAGTATAATGTACAGATGGTGAAGAACCTGTGGTCAGTAGTATGAATAAATTGTAAGTGCATGTATGTTTGTTTACAGAATCAGGAAGAAAATACTTGCTGCACTTACGGACAATTTTGTTTATATGAAGTCGGGCATCAAAAGGTTCTCGAAAAAATGCGGAAGTTACGCATTCGGGCAAGGGTTAAAGCCCGACTCTGGTCACTGACTGGAGGCCCTCGACAGCTTCCGCCGCATGACATCATGATCATGCCGTCATGTGACCCCAAAATAACTACAGACAGTAAGTGATTTTTTGGTTGACACCCCACCCCTCACTCAGCCCTCGTACCTACTGGTTCGAATGTGTCTTGGAGTTTACCTGCATGTCGAGTCATCTAATTTCTTTGTTTATATTATTTCTGGAATGATGGAGCGAGAGCGAGAGAGAGAGAGAGAGAGAGAGAGAGAGAGAGAGAGAGAGAGAGAGAGAGAGAGAGAGAGAGAGAGAGAGAGAGAGAGAGAGAGAGAGAGAGAGAGAGAGAGAGGGAGAGAAAACATACACAGAGAGACAGACAAACAGCCAGACAACGACAGAGAGAGAGAGTGAAAGAGAACTGGGTGTGGGAGCTCAACTCTTAATTACGATTTCTCGTCCGCCCGTCTTCCTTGCTCCACTCCCCGTCACTAATTCAGCCGTATAGCTCCACCCTCAACCATCACATTCTCATTTCTCCAGCATCCACTTACTCTTCTTTCTTGTTTCCTTTCACCCTCCTCTCCTTCAGTCCCCAGTCCTCCAAAGCATCCTCCTCCTCTTTCTCCCTTTCATCTTCTCCCTTCTCCTTTCATCCTTATCCTCAGCATCCTCAAAGATCACCATATTTCCAATGCTCCTCTTCTCCTTCTCCAGCATACTCCAACCTTTCCAATTCTCCTTCCATCCTATTCTCCTCTTTCTCCCTACCCTCTTCTCCTTCTTTCATCCCCAGTATTCATAAGCAACCTCCCATCCCACCGATGCTCAATCTCTCCCTTCTCCTTCCTCTGTCTCTGTCTCTCTCTCCTCTCCTCTCCATCTCTTTCCATCTCCCAGCATCCACCAAGCTCATCTCATTGAGCCTACCTGATCACCCCTTCCAATTGTTTTACGCCGGGAAACCGAGTCACGAAACGCGCAGACAGGGGAGGATTTTCCCCGCGTATTATAAACTGGTAAAGGCAGCAATATAGTCGTATAATGGCTGTACAATTTTTGTTTAAATTTCACAAGGCGGCGAATCACGGTTATTTCCCAAGACTTCTGAGGCAAATGTGGAGAGAGGAGAGAGAGGGAGAGAGAGAGAGAGAGAGAGAGAGAGAGAGAGAGAGAGAGAGAGAGAGAGAGAGAGAGAGAGAGAGAGAGAGAGAGAGAGAGAGAGAGAGAGAGAGAAGCGGTAGCTGGAGGGAAGGGAGTGATGGTGCGAGGGAGGGAAGGATTGATTATAATTAATAATCAACAATAATATTATCAATAACAATAACAGTAACACCAGCAATAAGATTAATAATGATTAAAACAGCAATATAATTAACAACAGGAAACTGTAAAAACAAATGCCTGCCATTATCCGTGGAAGCGTTTACTGTTATTGTAATAATTGCCATTGGCAACACTTGCGAAAACCAACATCTGTCTATATATCATAAAAATGAATGCCAACTTCTTGCTAAGTAGCTGTCATGCCATTTTATGACTGTATTACTTGGGGCAAAGTCATTACGTAATCCACCTATACCTTCGCTTGACAATTGTTCATTTACTTTCATCAGTTCTGCTTCTGTCTGATTTATATGTATGCACTATCAATTGGTTTATGTGGGTGTATATACATACATACAACATACATACATACATACATATAAATATATATATTATATATATATATATATATATATATATATATATATATATCATATATTTATATATATTGTATACATATATACATACATACATATTATATATATATATATATATATATATATATATATATATATATATATATATATATATATATATATATATATTATATATATATATTACATATATATATATTATATAAATATATATATTATATATTTATATATATTATATACATATATACATACAAACATATTACACACACACACACACTCTCTCTCTCTCTCTCTCTCTCTCTCTCTCTCTCTCTCTCTCTCTCTCTCTCTCTCTCTCTCTCTCTCTCTCTCTCTCTCTCTCTCTCTCTCTCCCTCTCTCTCTCTAACTATATATATATATATATATATATATATATAAAGCAAATCTACCCAAATCATCGGCTAACTACAATGCAGTTCGCTCGTCCCTAACGCACCAGCTTATCCTTTGAGTTCACTGTTCTCTTAATTTGACTCTTCGCTGGAACAAATTCCTATCACTTCCCCCGGCTACGGTGACACAGCAAAACGACTTATAAGTGGCTGCGGTAACCATCAGGGAATCCAGCTCCGTCCATTTTCTCCGAGAGTTCGAGAATGATACATCTTAGCATATGTATCATCTATTCCACGGGAGGGTGTCACCTGCCGCGCCGAATCCACGTGTAATGCAAACGAAACATAACACTGGAGAGGGTGGCTCTAAAATTTGTTCTTGCGACTCATAACTTCTTATTACTGACTTCCGGTTACTTTTAGGCAGTCTGCAGGCATGTCGAGACAAAGAATACGCCAAGATTAATCTCCGAAGGACGAACTTATTAAGGGAGTGCAGACTCCAAGACTCCATTGCGTGACGTGCTCAAGGCCAGACACCCTTCCTTTCCCTATACTACTTCCTCATCTCTATAATCACTCTAAGATGAGATATGATGCCAAGTTATAAATACATAAATGGAATTTTGAATGACGCAGTTAACATCGATGGGCAAAGCAAAGGTCAACAAAATCAAACAGTCACTCTTTTGTTATTTCATATTTCAAGTAAGAGCAAACAATATCATACAACCTTACTCTCAAATCTCCAATTCCTCAAAAAAAATCAACTTATCCAATCTATAACATACAACCATGCCTCTCGACCAACAAAACAAATAAAAAAAACGAAATACGGTAATAACTAAATACATTCTTGATCAGGAACAACAAAACAAGCCGTAACG
Organism: Penaeus japonicus; assembly: GCF_977035675.1. Classification (NCBI taxonomy): domain Eukaryota; kingdom Metazoa; phylum Arthropoda; class Malacostraca; order Decapoda; family Penaeidae; genus Penaeus; species Penaeus japonicus. The sequence continues at coordinate 5,253,150 of NW_028234416.1, read as the reverse complement.
GTCAGATGTTTTGTTTACCCGCGAATTCATTAGGCTCTTTACCTGCCAAACAAACGCCAGGTGATCCGTCTCTGGGAAGAATGTTTATTCAAGCGTATGAAAACCTAACAGGAAACCGTCTCTCACCCTCGGCGAGTAAGGCCAAGTAACGATCGAAATTGATTTAAAAAAAGAGAGTATTTTACAAAGAAAAATCCAGTGAGAAAGCGTGATACTCCTTATACTAACAATCAAGCATTTTGTGTTCAGGCAAGTCCACACGACCGACTTACCTTCACCAACTTTCGTGTAACACATTATACGATTATGTATCAATGAGTCAAATTATGCTGGTTGCTCTATTATAAGAACAAGTTCCTCTGAAATTATTGTATCAAACGGCATTTTCTTGTGACTCAAATCGTGAGAGAACGAGATCGCGGCAGCTAATCTTTGCACACGCCCATGTGAGCGAAAGCGATTCTTTGTAATACGCATGGAAGCATGTTTCTTTAACAAAATCGAAAGTATAGGAGATAAAGAGGAAGATGGAAAGAGAGAGAGAGAGAGAGAGAGAGAGAGAGAGAGAGAGAGAGAGAGAGAGAGAGAGAGAGAGAGAGAGAGAGAGAGAGAGAGAGAGAGAGAGAGAGAGAGAGAGAAAATGCGCACGTTCGCATGTGCGTGTTTGTTTTAGAAGTGTAACAAGTCCACAACCTTCAAGAAAACTACCATGGGAAATCTGTCCAGTCTTCCGTAGTCCACAGCAATCTTCATCATCATCCTTTCATAATGAAGGATGATTCATGCCAATTTAGGGGCCTGAGTGATACCTCCCAGCGTAATCATCCATGGGAGAACATATGTGATACCGTGGACTTGTGACCGTGGCATAAAAACCGGCGTTGCTCCATCTTATTAGCACTATCAGGTATTTTTCCCTCCTCTATCAGGCCGAGATGGGAGACCCTTCACCTCCTCCGTCGAGTATCTGTCGTCGACGCAATACCACTCTCATCAGGCAGCGTTTCCCTTGGGCTTAATCCGACAAATTACACAGGTCTTCGTCCCGGTGGGTTGCGAAGCATATAATCCACGCTCGCTGATCGGCAACTCGTGGCCTGGATGCTGAAACTGCCTTTCAGTCACAAGCACTCCTGCGCGCCACGTGTGCACGCTTTCTCGAGCCCATTCTTGTCCATATATTGGAACAGGTGTGAGAGACAAGGAGAGGGGGAAGGGGGAAAGGGAGAAGGGAGGGAAATGTGGGATGGTGAAATGGGGGGGAAGGGGGAAAGGTGAAAAGGAATAGAGGAGGAGGAGGAGGAGGAGGAGGAGGAGGAAGGAGGGAAGGTTGCCAGTCTAAAGCACAATTACAGTGGTATACCTCAATATCACGTCAGACGTTCAAGTTAACATAACATTCAAGTTGACTTAACCACTACCTTACTAGTCAACTACTAGTGCTGGCCTGGGCGACGATCTATCAACATAGCCTTGGCTCAAGAGGAAGCACATGGGACATCAAGAGGTTGTGACCTTCATTCTGACAACGTCCAGACGAACAGACAGAGCCTAAAATGACGGACGCGTAGACACGGTCTATGTAAAGTTAATTCCGACGTGATTATACCTAAATATGGGAAAAAGTAAAAGCGCATAAATATCTAAATAAAGAATGTATTGCGCAGATTAGTGTCTAGTTAATGCTACGTTGATGATCTCATCAGCTTGTGAACAACAGATCTCTTCCATCTTGTACACACGTTAAAACCGTTTCATTCTTGCTTGCTCTGCTATCATTCATCAAGAGAATGGCGTGTATTACATTTCAACCCAACCCAAACAACCAGCGCCGCAGAACCCTCATCAGAAACTGTACCCAGTCCTCGCAAAAAAGTACGAAGGAAAACAGACATCTGATACTGGTAGTAGATCTGCGGTTACCACCCGCGCAACGCCGACTGCCCCGCCCCTCCGTTTTACCTTCACATCCGTGTTGTATGGCGTACAGTTAGGTATGTGGCGTGGGCACGCGACCCACCTGCGGACCGCGTGAATTATGGCTCACGAAGTCTCTGTCCGGCGCCATGATTACCTCGCAATTATTGACACTGTTAAACTAAATGGACACCGGCGTTATTTATGTTAGCAGATCCGGCGCCCATGTGAGAGTATCAGCGTCTCACCTTCTTGACCGAGTCTCCTGCCGAGCCACACTCGCGAGTGGTGTACGGGGAGTAAATTTTGGGTACGTTCCTTACTTCCGGAATGGAGACAGATATGGTCTCTCTTTTCTTTGGATACGGCTTACGACGGTACGTGTGCCTCATCCTAAGACAATATTTCTGTTCTATATTTTACGGTTGTGTACTGTATGTATGAAACATTAAAACAAATGAACATAGAGCACAAAAAAATAATATCTAGCATAGATACTTTAAAGATACAGCAAAATAGGATATTTCGGCAGTACAAAAAACAGATATTGTAAACAATATACAAGTAACAAAACGCCGTAAGTATGCCATTATAGTCGAGAAAAAAACAACGGAAGAGAGACGAGAGCAACGCTAACACAGACATCCACGCAGCAATCTAAAGGAGACCGTTGTCAGCCATGAAATTGTCAATTTAATTCCCGGAGAGGAATGAACGAAATGTTTATCATACTGGTCCGTTCTCATAACCGTTTGTCGAGTCGTAAAAGGGAAGGAGGTAATGGAGGAGAAACGACTGTAGATAAAAAAATCATGAGGCGAGCCATGGATGCCAGGGAAGGGGCAGCGGGTGGCTGACCGCAAACAGGGTGACGCAGCGGAAAGGGCCGCGCGCCGACTCCAATGACACGATAATGGCGAGGGAAACGATGTCACACTGATGTTCAAGTGCTGCTTTCGCTGTCTTTGTCTGGCTCACGAAACGCCCACTGCATACTATTGCTGACTCTGGTCTATAGATAACTGCACATGTATGTGTGTATATATACATGTATGCATGCATGTGTGTATATAACTGCGTGTATGTATATAATACAACTGTATATTGATATCTATATATAAACACATATAAAGATATACATACATAACCATCCATACATAAACACATATATTAATCTACATAAATATAAACACATACACATACACACAAATACATGTATGTATATGTATGCATGTATGTATATGAATTAGCAATTTGAATGACGATTTTTGACAATCCCGATGATGACAGATGAAGCAAAACCGCCACCAACCGAAGCCTCGCACACACCCAGAATCCACACAAAAAAACCAAGCCACGCGTTTTGTGAGGGCGACCTCGGTGGTCCAGCTGAGCAAGGGCTGTGGCACAACCGGGAGTCTGTGATGTATTGGGCAAGGGACGGCGTGGGACACTGTGGGCGGTTAGCGGTTGATTGTGTGAAAAAAGGGAAGGAGAACTGGAGATAAATGAGCGACCTCCAAGTGAAAGCATAGCCTACCATAGGAAAGACAAAATGTTCATCTTGGGATACAGATCGATTCTTGCGTAAGGAGAGAGAGAGGCAAGTCCCACCAGAAGCCAATATCATTCCACCCTAGACACAAAACACTTAACAGTATACATGTAGAATAAGGCATAACAATGAAAAATAATAACAACTGACAAAATACGCATGAGTATAGATAACCAATGATGCAAAACGATAGAAAAAATAACAACTATGAAATGAGGAATAAGAAGGAAATATAAATAGAGATCCTAACGGCAGACGAGCGCGTGGCTTCAAGAATTCATGATCCATAATTACATGGGGGAATATTTTTTTTCTATGCTACACAGGTAATTATTCACTACGGATAATTATGCATAGTAATTATACTTTATGGCACGATAACTACTTTATCAATTTCCATAACATCTAAATTATTGCTGTTATAAATGGAAATGGAGGATAAAGACGTGGATACTAGGAAGAATTTGACGAAAAACAAAAGAAAAAAAAGTCAAATAGTATGAGAAAATAGAGATAATGTATATTTGAGGGGGAGGGGGAGGGAGAGAAAAGGAGAGGAAGGCAGGGAGGGAGGGAGGGAGAGAAAAGGAGAGGAAGGGAGGGAGGGAAGAGGAAGAGAGGAAGGGAGGGAGGGAAGAGGAAGAGAGGAAGGGTGGGAGGGAAGAGGAAGGGAGGAAGGGAGGGAGGGAGGGGGGAGAGGGGGAGGGGGAGAGAGGGAGAGGGAGAGATAAATTAGCATCATCTTCATCCTCAAAGCACTATACATCCAATTGCACTGCCAAGCCTAGAGGCTGCGTACATAAAATGTTCCTTCTATATTTCTTTCGTGTATGTTCTCACTATCACGGTAACAGAACCAAAGACTCATTATAGACTGCATTGGCGTAGTTTGTCTATGCAATCGCAGAAAAATTGTGGGAACGAAATAGTACTCGAGTGACTTCTCAACCGAGCCATATAGACATGAACCCTCTTCGGATATCAGGCAAAGCAGCGAATCACGAATGGAAAATGGATGTGTGTGCTATATATCAACACGAAAACTAGGACTGATTGAGTAGTAAAAAAATATCTGCCGCGTTAATAGGTTGGTCATTAGCGGCGTACGAAGACCAGGACAGCCAATTGATTAAACTTCCATGATTATGATCGTGATTATTTAGATCATTCCATAACGTAAACCTCACGCCAGTTAAGAATTATTCTTAGCACTTACTCAAAAGTTCACAAGACTCAACACATGCAACCTTCGATCACAACGGTCATCTTAAGTAATAGATATTCCAACTGAGAGAAAAAAAACTACCTTATCGCACATTCCTACGAAAGTTATCATAGCTTATCCCGGTCGTGCGAGGTCGTGGGTGAAGTAGTCTTGGCCTGAGGTTAACCTTGATCACAATTCCTCGAGGGAACCACCCCGGAGTCGGAGCCACAACACCGTCATGCTTGTTAAACTCGGTCGTCTCTTCGGATAGCTAGATACGACCACACACAGAAAGCATGTTATCTCGAGGATGCCCTTTGAGATTGCTTTTTTTCTTCGGGATTTAATGCCTTGACACCTTTAGTTATCGATGGCTATTCAAACGCGATGCCTACCCAACCGATGCCTAGTCTCCCGAGTCCCCAAAAAGGACAAAGCAAGGCTATACACCCACTTCCTGACTTCTCTACAAAGTTAATGCCCTTTCCTTGACCCACATCGTCTGGAATGTGTGCACGATCCCTGACAATAGGCTCAGACCATCATAAAAAAGATGATGCTCTAGGCCTACTCATTTGCATACGTTAGGTATTGGCCATAGAGATCGTTATGGGAGAGGAATGGCAAGGTAATGGGATGAATCAAGGGAATGGAGGAAGTAAAAAAATAAATTATAAGATATGAAATAAATAACTAGAAATACAAAAATAAAATATATGAATGAATGATAAATGAATGAATAGAATAATTGTAAAGAAATAAAAAAAAGAGGAAAAGATCAGCCAGAGGAAGAGGATGAACCAAAATGGCTTGGAATTTCTAGGGGATGAGGCGATGCAGAATAAGGAAGGGATGATCTCATGGGCTATATGGCAAGTGTTAAAGAATAAGGGCGAGTGGGTGGAAGGGGCAAGGAAGGGAAGGCCAAGCCACAGAAAAGACGAATAGGAGAAATAAACATGGGAGGACAGCATGATGAAATGACACTAGTGGTGCTAAAGCCATCAACGAGAGAACATAAGATCCAAATACCAATATTTTATATACGCTGAATTCGTTGTTCCGGGTAATCTATATCAGAATTGAACGATGAAATCTAAGTACAATACCGTCCCATCAACTGCAGCCTCTGGAAACCAGTCTCTCCATTTGTCTCACGTACCTGTGGAAATAAAGAGAAACCGTTATGGCCAAAGAATGACAATTTCATATCAATTTCAGCCATAAAATATCTAATTAGGCGATCTTACATCCCATACTACAGATTAATTTTAACCTGTAAATAATCAATACGAATATCTAACATACAAAACAAAAGAAGTCAAGCATGCACATCCATACGCATGATACATGGATATGACTGCGAACCTATACCAAAAGCTACTCCGATTCCCCCTCCTCGAATCTACGGCGTCCCGTCAGCCACGCCTGAAGATGACGACCCCATTAATCACCGCCCTTCGCTACTTCCTCCAGTAGCTGCTAAGCTGTGCACCAGACACAAGCCGGATAATTAGCAGTTCTAGGGCCGCTCCGCGTACATGGATAATGATGTCTTCTCGACGTCGCCTCCGGCTGCACAAGCGCCCTGTCTGTGACCCAAAGTGAACAGCGACGTCGCATCTATGTCGCCGCCAGGCTGACTCCGCCTCGAAAGGGTGATAACCATACTGTGGTCGAAGCTTAGGCACAGCTTTACCCTGCATTTAAACTAAAATATGTACATCTTTATTTAGGAAAGAAATACAGACAGGTACCTCTAGTATATATGTGTGTGTGTAAACACAAACTTCCCTACTCATAGACAGAGTCGCACAAAACATACTCACGTGTTTTTACAAAACGAAATGAGTAGTTAAAAAAAGGTCAGGATATTCCACCAATGTCAATTGCTATCGAACAGCGCGAGAAGAATCTTTAACCGTGAACACCAGCCATGACAAAAAAAAATTCAACTAAAGCACCTCCGTGTTGATGTTGCTGGAACAAGGAGTTTGACAACATAGCCCGGACGCCCTAGGGCTTTCGCCCGCTCGCAACACGCAATGAGGCCATAAATAACAGATACGCGTAGCGGTATATATTAGTCAGTCACATGATTTTCACAATATAACCTATTTAGAGGTGGATGCAAATCTTACGATGGCATAATAAAAATCGGTTCTAATGTTAGGGATCATCCACAATTAACATTTTAAAGTGTTAAACCACCGTCCCAGAAAGGGTATTCTGAAAATAAAAGATTGCCAGATAACACTAGTGACATCTTTAGAATATTTCAAAAGTGTACATGATTCGATAATTCGCACTCCTCCCAACATGTGTTTCATATGCTTTTGAAAAAGTCGATTATCATGGATGGACTTCTAAATATAAATAATATCAAAACGCAAATCCTAAATGACGAGACTGGCTGAGAGCAAATCAATGTTTGGAATCTCAACCAGTCTGTCTGAGTTTGGCTGTATTTCTGTTTGTCAATCTAGGTCCCACGCCTAGTATATACCTCAAGCCCCATGCCCTGCTCTGAACAAAAGGCCTAAGAAGACAGGCACCCTATTCACGAATGCCCTCGAGCCGCAGGCAGACCGCATCGCACCAATTACACAAAGTGTCTCCAACGCTGGCGTGGGACCGTTCATGGGGAGGCTGGCCCCTGGCACTTTCGCCCGCCCACACACTGTACATTGTAAAGCCGGTACTAGCACAAAAATCTTCAGAGATGAGTAATTTTCACACATACAGCTATGTATATCTACTGTCCTAACTCACTGTATATCTATCTACCGACCTATCAATCAATCACTTAATCTATCTATCTGTATATATTCATACACATTCATACGTTCTTACATAAGTGACACAGATCAAAAGTAATAACGATACTGACAATAAAAAACAAGTATCACATCTAAGATTTTGAAACACTTGATAGAGATCCCGCCAATGATAACCAGTTACAAACGCAAAACAACTACAAACAAATAATAAGAGTGGCATCAACATGGACGTTTGTGCAAAAGAATATCCTAAACCATACAGCACAAAGAAGAATTCCGAAGTCAGAAAAGAAACCACAAGGGGAGTAAAAAAGAAGCAAAAATAAAGAGAAAGGATGAACTCAATGAAAACCGAAAGGAGGGCATAACCACAGCAGAATGAGGAAGTGGGTGAAAGAGGGAAATTAAAGAAACAAGAAAATTACGGATGAGAAAGAGGCCAGAGGGTGGAGAAGCACAATGAGGGGAGGGGAGGGGAGGGGAGGGGAGGGGAGGGGAGGGGAGGGGAGGGGAGGAGAGGAAAGCGGAGAGGGGAGATGGTGAGGTGAAGGAGGGGAGGGGAGAGCCGACGCAATAACAAGGTCGAGGAACTAGAGCCGTGTCATCAGCAATGCTAATACTCGGCCGCAGCTTGCTATCTTCCCTCCATTCCTTCACCACAAACTACGACTTTCTCGCGCCTCCGTGGCCGGTCCGTCCGGCTGGCCGCTCATCAAGGGCTTTCTCACACCTTCGAACCCGCACGTTCCTTCTGGTCACCTGCATGCGTCGTCCTCGCATGCCCAGGGCGCTGGCGCAGCTAAACGGATGGGACAGGTGCGGGGGTCCTCGGAAGTGGTGCAATACCTGGATGTTTTATAAATATACATACAGACACAAGTACAAACTTACACGCACGCAACAGACAGACACAGACAGACAGACAGACACACACACACACACACACACACACACACACACACACACACACACACACACACACACACACACACACACACACACACACACACACACACACACACTAGAAAAAAAACATATACATACACACAAACGTAAATTCGTTTATGTGCAACTGAAGCAAATATCGTATTACTGCGGACGTAAAAAAAGCTTCCCAGGGTTAAGCCAGACATCATCATGGTTCTCGACAGGCATGTAAGACCATCTCTTTGTTAATGTATTTGCATACCAGGCTCCATTTTCTTATTTTCTGTCCGTGTTATCGTGGTAGTTGGTATTTTACGTTGTAGTAAAAATCAGGAACCAAAACAGAGCACGCTCCTATCCAAACCTGACTTGTTGCATAATGATAAACTACAGCTCCGGAACATATGCTAATACATCTTAACTTTGAACCTTTGTCCTTCACCTGATAGTCATCACACCCTGTACTAAGTATTTATAATCACGCTCTTAAGCAAACTTTGCTTATCTAAATACACAGATATGCTCTTTTGTAACTGATTTAGGGTCTGTGGCGAAGGTAGACCGGTGTTCGGCTGGGGTCAGGCCGGGGTCAGGTCGGGACTTCCACCCAGTATCACCAATTATATCGAACAAATTATCCCTTAGTGAATTTGCAAGCAATAAGCTCATTTGAATAAGCAACAGGGCGGAGTAGGACAAGGCGCCAGTCCCTAACAGATAGCCATCAGGTTGAACAGCATTTTCTTGGTGGCAAGTTCCTTCGGCGCAAAGTTTCCTAGACGGTGAAATGCTCCTCGGGTCTCCAGGGAAGCAAGACTATACTTACCGACTGCGAGACAGGAAAAAAGTGTGATGATGAAGAATTAACGTCATGCACAATCACTTTACGAGGCATAATTTATTCTTCGCTTGATTTGGAAGCCGGACATATCGGCACTTTTGCGAAAAATCATTAATACTCGCTTTATCTCGAGACAGGCAAGCAGCTACTGGTCCTGCGGCATTGCTGGACCTGTCCGACGCGACCTCCTAACTCCTTGTCACCTCCACAAGGGCAAAGTGCACTCAAGCCGCCGCCCCGCGCTAGGCGGCAGTTTCGCGCGCTTGTGTGTGACCGCCGCCACCTTCCGAGGGGACACGTATAAAATCGATATGTATGCATATATAACTATAAATACTAATATCAACAACAAAAAAAAACATGGCAGATAAAACCCACTATACATAAAGTAGATTTACCGGAAATCTACTTTGTGCAATTTTATTAACACGGAAGCGTGTTTTGCAAGTCAATTAAAACATACATGCATACAAGTATGTATGCATATGTCCATGTGCGTGTGCGCGTGCGTGTGTGTGTGTGCGCGCAATATATATATATATATATATATATATATATATATATATATAAATATATATATATATATATATATATAAATATATATATATATATATATATATATATATATATATATATATATTATAATAACTGAAGGCTAAGCGGGGCATCTGGCACCATTCTCCTCTCTGACAGCCCCGCCCCTTCTTCACCAGTGGCAGATCCTCAACGCGTAAGAGGTAAACCCTTGTATGACCCCTGGTTGGGACCCTCATCATCTGGGCGAGCAAGCCACAACCGCCACTGCACCCTCATCCTGAACCCCCAAACCTCCCATTCCTCTCGAACGGCCATCCACACTTCTCACCTCTTCAGTGTTGTCCTTTCCTTGTGCTTCCTCCGTCGTGCTTGGCTTGGTTCAGGTCACTGTTTCCTATAGGGTGGGACCCTTTGCAAACCGGGAGTATAGGATTCGAACGGACTCCTAGAAACACATGCTACAATGAAGGAGGAAGAAGAGGAGAAGGAGAAAGAGATGCAAGGGGAGGGGAAAGAAGAGGAGAGGAAGAAGCGGAAGAGGAAGAGGAGGAGATGCAAGTGGAGGAGAAAGAAGAAGAATGTAAGAGGAAGAGGAAGAGCAGGAGGAGGAGGAGGAAGAGGCAAAAGAGGAAGAGGAGGAGATGCAAGGGGAGGGGAAAGAAGAGGAAAAGTAAGAGGAAGAGGAGGAGGAGAAGGAGGAGGAGGAAGTGGAAGAGGGTGAGATGCAATGGGAGGGGAAAGAAGAGGAAAGTAAGAGGAAGAGAAGCAGGAGGAGGGGGAGGAAGATGTGGAAGAGGAAGGAGAGGAAGAAGAGAAGGATGATGATGATGATGATGAGGAGGAGGAGGAGGGACGAGGATGAGATGCAAGGGGAAAGGAAAGAAAAGGAGCTGGTGGAATAGGAGGTGACGACGACAATAAACAGGCGGAAGTTTTCATCTCGTGTAAAAAAAACCTTAGTAGCGTAAATACGCTTCTCCCTCTACATGCCGGATCGCCGCCGGTGGGCTGACGAGCAACGCCACGCGAAGGACTTACTTGGGCGGACTACATGGACTTTGACAGGGATTAATTAAGAGAAAGGGAAGCCGCTGGGCCAGAGTGCTGCCAAAAGGATGCAGGATCGCAAAGAGGACGGCTGGGCGGTCGAGATAGGAAGCGGGTCTGCCAAAAGACGCTGTAACCATTTACATGACATGCCGGCGTGCAAAAACATAAGGCGCAAGGTACTACAGGCATGGAAACGGTTATGAACCACGAAAGAGTGTTGTGCAACAATGTGTTCAATAAAATGCGAAGAGTTCAGCTGCAGTGGTGTTCACGGCTATCAAATTTAAACAGTTTCCAGTTTTAGTCTTAGCTTCACTGAGGTATGAAAGTCGCAGCTGCGTGTCAACAGGAGTTTCTAAATCGATGTTTTTACAGCGCCTTACTTCTCCACCGCACCTCGTATCAAGCCACCCACGGCCAGCCCGAGCCCTATCAAGGATCGGCCGCCACCCCCCTCCCCAATCCAGCTGCCCAACTTCCATTTGTCTATCTGGGAGCAGCCAGCCCCGCCCCGTCTCCCTCGCAGCGAGCGCCGGCGCGCGATCGCACTGCAACACAAGCACAATCCCGCCCCTGCATTATTACTGCTGATTATACACGAGCGAGCACAAAACCACTACTGTTTGACCGCAGGAGAAACACCGGAGAAAACATCACAAAAACCACGATAATGCATAACAGGGCTTATATCTCGCGACGCCCGGGGTGGTGAGCAAGGCTGCATCACCCACGGCCCTCACACCCTTATACGTGCTCTCATTTGCAAGCGCCCGCCACCCAGAGCGTAGTGGGGGAGGGGTCGTGCCTTCTCCCGCTCCCTCTGCTTCCTCCTCCTCCTCCTCTTCCCCCTCTTCCTCTTCCTCCTTTATTCTGCACACGCAAACATCCATTCATTCATTAACCCGTTTTGTTTTTAATCTACCAGTGCTCCATTCTCCGCTCTCATTTTCTCCTCTCTTCTTTCTGGAGCCTCCCCCGCCGCCATTCTTCACCAGCCACTTTTCCTGTGGTATTTTGCCCTCAGCGTCGCCACCAGAGGGGAAAGGCGCGTGGAGCAGCTGTGGCCTCACTCCGTCTATCTTGAGATGAGCAGCAGCCGCGGGTCAGGACCTCATCGTGCCTGTCAGCCTCCTCGACCCACCTGAAGCCCTGGCCTCTCCCAAGCCATCATGGCCACTCCGGGGGCGCGTCTTTTGAAAGGGCTGGATGCGACCTCTCCACTCGCCGGTATCGGGATTATTCATAGACCTTTCTTGTCAGTAAGCTTACCACTTACATTCATTAACACACACACTTATATATGGTGTATATACACGTTCAAACGAATATACATTTAGACGCAAAAATATGCATCCATATACATATAAATACCTTATGCATATTTAAACACACACATACATATATACACATACACAAACACACACACACACACACACACACACACACACACACACACACACACACACAGACGTACGTCAGGAATGTGTTTATGCAAGTATACACATATATGTGCGTGTGCGTGTGTATGTGTATGTGTGTGTGTATGTGTATGTGTATGTGTGCAGACATATGTGTCCATACGCGTACGACGGAGAACATCTGAGAGTAAGTAGCTTAAGTCCTCGTGTTCGGCACTAAGCTCCGGCACCTGTTGCTAATACCATCAATTGTACGTTCTCGGTAAGCTTCGCTGACGGTCGGGAGCTGCGCATGCTCAGAGAAGGAAGCTCACAAAGGGGCAACAGGGGAGGCAGTCAAAGCATGTTAAAGGAGAACTGCTAATATGATGACGTTCTGGCAAATCAGATCAGGTAAGAATCAGTTCACAAGATCAAAGAATAAAATAACGATGGCAGATCCTGAAAGTCTTGTGCGAAATGACAATTACATCAAATAACATACTAACCATTCTCTAACAGCCATGTCTTTGCAGAACAACGGAGTAGATAATAAACAGAAAAAAGCGACCACCATTCCTCCGGCAACACATAAACGAACGGCCGTGAAACGCCAGAAAAAAAAAAACAGAGAGGCAGAGAAGAAAAAAAAAACTTCTCCACGCTTCTCAGGGGAGCAAAGCCAACAAACAATAGCGTGCAGTTATAGCCCTGGGAAGCCCCAAAATAACACCATAAACGCAGGGGCTAATCACATGCGCAGTTGTCTCCCCTGCTTTATGCCGTCTCTTCTCTGAGTCGAAGCTCCTCCCGGTTTCGGCCGTAATTAAGGCTCATCAGGGAGGTTATCTCGGGTAGCGAGGTAGTCTAAGTGGCGTCCAATCACCCCAACCAGTCTAAGTGGTACTTGGAGGCGCAGCTTCAGATATTTACCCAGCGTCCTCGGCGGGCCCTTTTCCCGTCTACGACCCTCACCGCCAGGGATCTTGAAATGCGCCCTTTCTAATTCCATGGATTTATCAGACAGTGACCAGTGATAAGGAGTCATGCATGACTCGGAAATGCCATCAACAGGGTCAACCTCGGGATAAAATACCGTCCCTGATGCTTATGGATAATATTATTATAAAGAAAAATGAAAAGTTTGAGTTCCAATGTGTATACATGTACACTCACTCACTCACTCACTCTCTCTCTCTCTCTCTCTCTCTCTCTCTCTCTCTCTCTCTATATATATATATATATATATATATATATATATATATATATATATAGAGAGAGAGAGAGAGAGAGAGAGAGAGAGGGGGAGGGAGAGAGAGAGAGAGAGAGAGAGAGAGAGAGAGAGAGAGGAGAAGAAAAAAAAGGGAGAGAGAGAGAGAGAGAGAGAGGAGGGGGAGAAGAGGAGGGGGAGAGAGAGGGAGAGAGGGGGGGAGAGAGAGAGAGAGGGAGAGGGAGGAGAGGAGAGGAGAGGAGAGGGAGAGAGAGAGAAGAGAGAGAGAGAGGGAGGAGAGAGAGGAGAGAGGAGAGAGGGGAGGGGAGAGGGGAGGGGAGAGAGAGAGGGGAGGAGGAGAGAGGAGAGAGAGGGGGGGAGAGGAGGAAGAGAGAAGAGAGAGGGAGAGGGAGAGGGGGGAGAGAGGAGGGAGGGAGAGAGGAGAGGAGGGAGAGCAAGAGAGAGCGAGAGATAGAGCGAGAGAGAGAGAGAGAGAGAGAGAGAGAGAGAGAGAGAGAGAGAGAGAGAGAGAGAGAGAGAGAGAGAGAGAGAGAGAGAGAGAGAGAGAGAGAGATGACAAGTGGAATGAACAAGTACACATTATTTTGTCTCACAGTGATCTCAGAGTCGAATAGAGACACATGACAACCCTCTGTTACATATGCGTTGTGATTAAGATGAAAGGTGGTGTGATTGGCTAGATTAAAGTGTTCTCTCTGACGGTTTAGAAAAAAACACTAAGCTCACGACACCCATGTGTTCATTTAGTAGGTCATCCGATCTTATCACACAGCTGTGACTATGTAAACACTGTCAAACGAAAAGTTAACGTTACGATTTCCGTATCTCAAAGGCAAAGAGAAAATCGCGCATGACGTTTTCGTAACATAAGAGACGACATCCATGCCAACTACGAAAAAGTATATTTATACCATGTGCACAGCAAAAAACACACCTTAAAAACGTCAAAAAAAACTTGCGGAGACTATATAGCCTATATATAGCCATTGAAACTATGTCGACTTCTATACGAGTGCAGCTTAAATGCCCGTTTTCTTTCATTGGCTTTGGGGGGACTCTCATAAAATCCTTATTGCCGTAGCTGAGATTCGAGCTCACTTTCTTTGTGTCGGGCTTAGTGGTGTGCTAACACTGAAATTATGATGATGAACCATGCCCAGGCGGCTTGAGCATGGTTATTACATCCTCAGTAGAAAAAATCTTAAAACTAATTACCGTATCATTATCGAAATACGATATAAATTGATTTAACAAATATGGGAAGTAATTGGCATATGAAATTTTTAATCGACGGTAATAAATTTTCATCCACACGTAGCTTAACGTTTTTTATCCCAGTATATAATAATAAGTCCAAAATTATATCATACATAAATATCGTGACAGAGAGATCCTTATCGAGAGGCAACTTCCTACTCTTGCCTCCACTTGATTAATGCATATATAAAATGTATATGAAAAAGAACAGCAAGTTTACCAGTTCTACTGGTAAAATACCAGTGTGTTTAGATGATCGTCAATAGAACATGCAGAAAGAACTGTCCAACTATTTCACATACGACAAATGTAAGCTGACAGGCTTACATTATGTGCATAACAGTCTTTAAAACGTTCCTGAATGGATGAGGATTAGGTAAAATCTCCAGAAGTGAAAATAAGTTTACCTCGAGACATTTGCAATGAAGGCATGAAATCTTCCTCAACTGTAATTTGATTTGCAAGGTGTGCCTGCGAATCCAAGCGGGATGAGATGGGATCCAACGATAGCTTCCCAACCTCCCATTATCGTCACCACAAGTAAGTAAATAAAGATTACTTACCACGCAAGTCATGCGTCTGCCGCCCACACCCGCCCACCACCTCCGCTACGGCGCACCGACCCTCCCTTTGCGGCCGCCCACGAGCCGTATACGCGAGGGTATCATGTTTCCTCGTACCCCGTCCAGGACTCTGATGCTACAGTGTCAAATGCCAGTATTTATTGCCCTTCAATCACTGTTTTTATCCCAGTAATCACGCTTTAATGCTATTATCATCGTGTAAACAAAATTACTTATATCATGTCTAACACGAGGGATTATTCGAGGATCAAAAAATGGCATTTCTTGTACCGTTGCGATGACAAGCAAAACAAGCACACACGCACGCACACGCACACAAACAAAAAAAAAGGACCTCACCTAAACGCTTGGTCTACAAATTGCGAGAAGAATCCTAAACGTCCAGAACAAACTTTTTTCGGTCCACGTAATGAAGCGACGTTGCAGTGAACAATTACCTCGGTGTAAGTACCCGACAAGGAGGATTTCGCGGCGGGAGGAGCCACTTCGACCAGCATCAACACCGCCAACGTCTTGCCGCCGCCGCCCCCTCCCCTCCACACCCTCCGCCCTTCCCGAGAACGCCCCCCCCCCTCCTCCTTCCTCCCTCCTCCCGAACAGCGCTATTTAACACCTGCGCCCCGATCGCTGACCTCTCGTGAGCGCCCCGTCAGCACCACAAAGGAGCCACGAGGAACGCCGCCCAACTTGAATTTATCTGCAGAGTCGTAAGCTCACGTTGGATGCGGAATTGCCTTTCGGACACGATCATCCTCGAGCGACGACAGAACGACAGCCCTCGCCTGTGTCCTTTCGGGACTGACATAGGGAGGGCACGGCAGGAAAAGATATTCACTTGAACATGACGAATGGACAAAAATACCCCACGAAATAACAAAGCATATTAGCTCTGCAGCTAATGATAATGATAATGATAATGATAATTATAACGATAATAATGATAATATCAATAACAATGATAACAATAACAATGATGATGATGATGATGATGATGATGATGATGATGATGATGATGATGATGATGATGATGATGATGATGATGATGATGATGATGATGATGATGATGACGATGATGATGATGATAACAATAATAATAATAACAATAATAATAATAATTATAACAATAATCATAATTATCATTATAACTATTATTATTATTATTACTATTATGATAAAAATAATAACCTGGACAGCACGTAAGCACATAAAACGAAAGCATAAAAAATCGACGAGATGGTGAAAACATCCCCGTCCATTTCGGCAAGTGAGCGCCGCTTGTAAACTCATGGCGAGACTACCAAAGGGCGCACCTGGAGACATCATCAGGCGCATCCCCACTCAGGGACCACTAAACGATCACCTGCTTAATTTTACAGTCGGTGCGTGATGAGAGTCGGGAGCTGTGAAGGAGGCGTAATGGAGAGAGGCAGACTGTGGGAAGCGAGTGGCGAGGAGCGAGTGGCGAGGAGCGATTGGCGAGGAGCGAGTGGCGAGGAGCGAGTGGCGAGGAGGCGAGTGGAAAGGAGGAATGGCAAGCGAGCGAAGAAGCAGGAGCTAGGAGAAAGAATAGGGAGGGAAGGAGGAGGAGGTAGGAGAATCAATAGAGAGAGAAGAAGAAGAAGATGAGGAAAAGGAAGAAGAGAGAGAGAAGAAGAAGAAGATGAGGAAAAGGAAGAGGAGAGAGAGAAGAAGAAGAAGATGAGGAAAAGGAAGAGGAGAGAGAGATGAGAAGTAGGAGGGAGTGGGGAAAAGGGAGGAGAAGGAAGGAGAGGGAGGTTGAGAGAGAGAGAGAGAGAGAGAGAGAGAGAGAGAGAGAGAGAGAGAGAGAGAGAGAGAGAGAGAGAGAGAGAGAGAGAGAGAGAGAGAGAGAGAGAGAGAGAGAGAGAGAGAATGAGAAGGAAGGGGAGGAGGGAAAGAGGAAATAAAGGAGGTGGAGAAACAAACAGAAAAGCGAAAGAATATGAGAAAGGAGAGAGAAGGAAGTGGAAAAGGTAGAGAGAAAAAACAGAAGGGAGAGAGAATGAAATGGAAAAGGTAGAGAGAAAATACAGAAGGGAAGAGAACGAAAGAGGAAGGGAAGAGAACGAAAGAGGAAGAGAAGAGAATGAAAGAGGAATAGAAGGAAGAAGAGAAAGAAGGGGGGGAAGATGAAAAAAAGCAAATACAACAACGAGGAACGACAGAATATTTTGCCTAATGAAACCTTCTGAAAACATGATGAAATTTAGGATTCATTTGCTGCATAATGATTTATTACCACCTGAACTTCCTTTTATCTCCTTAGTCATATACAACCACCAAACATCGCTCACAGGAAAAGCAACTCGGTAAAAACATATTTGCTAAATCGAAGACTTGCACACCCCATAATCCAATGCACTGCAGCCGACTTTTTTCCTTGCAGACACAAACACCTTTAACGTAAACTTTTATGTATATTCATAAGCAGCCGACACCTTCCTCATCAATATACAACGCATATTATTCAAGCGTAATTACATATGCCGGCTGGGGTGAAAATTTAAGCATATAAAATAGTTTCTATTTTCGATACCACACTTCCCATGATTCTATTTGTTTATATGTATGTGCCAGTGTGCGTGCATATGGGCGGGTGGGGGTAGGGGGGAGTACACATATGTGTGTATGTGGAGTGGGTGTGCGTGCTTGCGTCTATGCGTGAATGCGTGAATGCGTGCGTGTGCGTGCACGTGTCTGTATGCAAACTCCAACACACATCCACTCTCGCACACACTGACAGCCAGACGGATGGCCAGAAAAAGAGGGCGCTGGAGCGAAGCACACCTCTTTATCCGCCGTATCCCCACACAAGGCATCTCATCAAGTATCTATTACTCGGCATGATGGCGGGAAGGCTGGCAGCGTCCCTCACGGCTGCCTCATTATCTTGTCCCTGGACCAAGCGGCGCTCGCTGCACCTCCTGAAGGATGAGAGCTTTAGTCAAGAACGATTACGTTTTTGATAAAACATTTACGTTCATTTTCTTATGGAAAACTGCTGCGTGTGTTGAGAAGAGTTATCCCCGGCAAGGCCGCACCGGTTTTCTGTAAGGTCGTTTGGTGATTCTTTCTGGAATATTCTCTATGTAAACTATTGTTGCGTGGATATAAGAGTAAAAGATTTTCCCGAAAATAAATATTCTCAAAGGCTCTTGGTAGCACAGAGTCGAAACTTTTCAAAAATTCATTGAATGAAAAAATGTGAAGGAGGCGGAGAGTGAGCAAAGGAAAAGAGTGGAGTGTGAGGGAGAGGGAGAGGGAGAGGGAGAGGGAGAGGGAGAGAGAGAGGGTGAAGGAGAAGGAGAGGAAGAGGGAGGATTCGGAGGAGGGAGGAGAGGAGAGGGAGGGAGGGAGGGAGGGAGGGGGGGAGGGAGGGGAGGGAGGGAGGAGAGGGGAGAGGAGGAGAGGAGGGGAGAGAGAGGAGGGAGGGAGGGAGGGAGAGAGGAGGAGAGAGGAGAGGAGAGAGAGAGAGAGAGAGAGAGAGGAGAGGAGAGAGAGAGAGAGAGAGAGAGAGAGAGAGAGAGAGAGAGAGAGAGAGAGAGAGAGAGAGAGAGAGAGAGAGAGAGAGAGAGAGGAGGGGAGAGAGAGAGAGAGGAGAGAGAGAGAGAGAGAGAAGAGAGAGAGAGAGAGAGAGAAGAGAGAGAGAGAGAGAGAGAGAGAGAGAGAGAGGAGAGAGAGAGAGAGAGAGAGAGAGAGAGAAGAGAGAGAGAGAGAGAGAGAGAGAGAGAGAGAGAGAGAGAGAGAGAGGGGAGAGAGAGAGAGAGAGAGAGAGAGAGAGAGAGAGAGAGAGAGAGAGGGGGGGGGGGGTATGAGATGTGGAGAAGGATAAGGAGAGGTAGAGGGAGAAGAAAAGAGAGATAGATAGACAGATTGACACAGTGAAAACGAGAGGGGAGATTCACACCAATGATTTCTTAGTATTGCTCCTATCAAACCAATATAATATTTTCATCTCTCTGCATCTGCCATCTTCCCATCACAGAGGAACTCACGCTGCTATCACAACCGAGATCAGCATCACCGTTATCAGAAGACATTGTTTATCTAAAGTTACCCCGCCTAAAGCTGCTGTTCTTACGGGTGTCCCATTTGTTCTGCCGCGGTGTTCATGAACAGATAAGGTGCCGCAAAGACTTTTTTTACATACATGCTTGTCACCGCTGCAACGGACGCAACTCATGTCATCCTGCCGGCGTTCGCTTTGAGGTCGGTCATGGGTGGCGCTGATAAATGTTCTTTTGAAACTTACGGTATTACTGATATGGAGCTCCTCCACTATGTCGTGGCGCAATCGGTGGCAAGGCAGGTATCACGGACACGAATGAGTGTGTACTGTCTATTCGAACTGCCTTTACGGACGTGCAATTTGCAATAAGCTCAAAGGAATAGTGAACTCCAAGTCGCTACACGTCCCCCTGTGCAAACATTGTTTACACGAAAGAGATACACGTTATCAGTATTGTAGTTTATCTGTATCAAATCACTTGTTCAGTCCCTTGCAAGCACATGGTATACTACACACAGCGACGAGAAAATGGATAGCCTCGCCCTCATGCGGTTTCGACCACACCCAGCGCCCACATACGCCACGTCAATCCGTCTGCACAGGACTCTCATGCACACGACCGATCCGCCTACACACGGATCGCAAAACAACCTGCACAAAGCCCACTATTACCTAATCATCTTCCCAATGCCTCTCGCCTTCTTTGCGTTCAGCCTTTGCTCGCTAAACTCATCCTAGCCACACGTACATCTCCACCTCACCCCAACTAGCCCCGCTCGCCGATGCTATCTCAGCTAACCGGCTATTGAAGCTCTTAACAGTCAAGAAATTTCATTCCATTGTTGGAGTCTTTCCTCGGCGGAGTTTTGCTTCCCCCGTTCCCCCTCCCCTTCCCCTTTTCCTCTCCCTTCGAGGTCGTTGACACATCCGGGACCTCTCCCTTGTCGCCGGTGTCGTTCGAAGGTCCGAGGCCAGTCGTGACTTTTGAAAATTTGCCATCCGAGTGCGATGACTCCTGCACATATTTGAATGCATCTTGTTGACAACCGCAGCAGTAAATTCGTTAACTTCAGGAAGGGGGCGACGGTAATGACATGGCCGAAAGCTATGACGACTTTAGTACGACACCATTTATGTCATTAGTGCTTTTGGCCCCCGGCTTGGTGATACGAACATTTTACATAGTACAAAATTTCTACAACAATTATAATGTACAGTTAGGAATAGCACCGAAATGGTCACCGTAATAATTCATCACTAAAATATTTCAGCCATTGAATAACATAGTTCGTTCGATGGAAGCATTAATTTCCTTCCAGAGGAGGTAAATAAAAGTGTACATGCGTTGGAAAGTATGTGCGTGTACAAAGGGGAGGGGGCAAGTGGGGCGGATAAGGAAAGGAGGAAGTCGAGCATCAACAATATTTACAATCTCGTTCCATCTGCTGCACATCTCCGTTAAGACTCCCCTGCAGGTGAGCCTTGGCAGCGAGTCAACCAGCACCATCAACACACAGACACACACATGGCTCGTTTCCAGTTTTCCGTTTGGAGGAAAAAGGGTAGAAAAATGGCAATAAAAGTCCTCATATTTTCCCCTTAAGACCCGCTCAGGTATTATAACACTGAAACGACCCCAAGATTTTCGAGCATGGATTCTCTCTCGGTAAACTGGGCTGGGGTGAAGGGGTGCGGCTACCGTCGAGCGGACCAAGCCACTGAACAGTGATATACGAGCAGAGATGGTCTCGATAACCGGGGCTCCAGGCTTCAAGCCATACTAATTATTCTTACTGTAAACAATAACATCTTGTTCTAACTCGAGACAACCAAGAGCGAGTGTGCGCTCAAAGTAAAGGTCACAATCTAGTTCTGTACACTATACGGACCATTCAAGACATCCTAGGGGCTGAAGCGGCTGAAACTCATAAGGACAATGGCTTCTTAGTGTTGGAAAGTCCTTGGCGAAAGAGAACTCGCCCGGTTCAGAGGAGAGACGCACTCGTCCGGCATGAGAAGCGAACCGCAGCTGGCGACAACCCAGCATGCGAGGGCGGGGGTGTTCATGACCCCGCTATGGGAGACAGTGATGAGAGGAGGGGGGTAACACAAGGTTGGTCGGGATTGGGTGGGAAGTGGGTGTGCAAGTGGGCGGAGAGCAAACGAGCTTCGAGGAGAGGAGGGTGTAGGAAAGAATGTTACGTTCGTTCTCATATACTAGATAACCTAAATGTTTGTGGACACATGTCGATGGACACAGCAATAGGGAAGTAATATATTTTTTAAATCTCTAAAATACATCTCTTAAAACATACCAAAATGCTATTTCAGCATAGCATTCGAAATACTGACAAAAGTCCTTAAATCAAAATATCTAAAACCCTTAAATCAGCCCGCTGGGTTCATTACCTGCACATAAACTAGAGATGGTCGAAATGTGCCATGCCTATTCTACCTCCGAGTCACAAATCTCGAAAATCTGGGCGTGGCGCGGGTGAAACGCCCAACAAATCGGCGTCGGGCCGGGATGGAGTGCACGGAAATTGGTCCTACTCACTCTCAAAGAAAGGATCACCGGACGATCACCTTCTCGCAAGACCAAATCTATTCGGCGAGCCTAAGTATAGCAATTTCCCCGGCTGATCCGAATCCGCTCCATAATGGCCGTCGACATCACGTCTTCGGTATTTCGGTCTTCGGTATTTCGGCAGAACCTGCAGGTCCGCCGCAGTCGAAAAGCCTAGTCAGCAGTGCTCTCATTCCAGCGCCATTGTGAAGGCCAGCGAGCACCGGCCCTTGATAAAACAATGGCCTCGAGTCCTGGCTGGGTCGAGTACTTCAGCCGTGGTCTCCCCCATCCGTTATGGCTCAACTTGTTGGGGAAAATTTATGAGACGTGAGTTTGTAAAATCAATTGCTAAATCGGTTTTATCCAGTAAAGTTTACGGCTTATCTTATCGCCTCGGGTATCACATAATGGGCACGACGAAGATATCGAGGAGCTCCAACAGGGAGATCCTTCACACGTGAATAAGTACTTGCGAGGATCAACCCTCCAATATTGCCGCTATGAACACGCCCAAGAAATTGTGAACCTTGAAATAATGCACGGCGCTAAGCGGTCCCTCCACGGCGCGCATGCCGAGCACGGAATTTGAGGCGAACTGTTCTGAAAGGCCTTTCGGAGAGGAAATACTCATTCAAGAAATATCGAAAGAAAAAACAATAAAGACGGAAAAGGCATCCATTCAAACTATCACCAATGCATTTTTGGAATATCGTGTTCATAAGAAAATCAAAAGGCAAAACAAAGTGACATTAATCCAGTTAGTATTTGTGGGGTTACATAGGAAATAATATGACCGCATAAACTTACAGGCGAGCACTACAATAGTCCATGACGACAGTAAGGTGGCCAGAGGGAGAAGGTCCTTGGCAAAGGGCAAAGCACCGGATGAGAGGCGTGGGAGATGTCTTTCTGAAGATGTTTTCAAACTGGCCCTGAACTTTCGTACAATCATTGTCAGAAATGCACAGAGGCGACCATTACCACATCCCCCGGCAAAGGCTAGACCGTTACGAAGGGCAGCGCGAATGACTTGAATCAAAAGATTTGCAGAAGGGAGCGGTAAGGTCAAGGGTCATTACACACGCCAGTCAGAGAGGCAAAGATCACAAAGGACAAACAAGATCTGAAATGCCAACCCAGGGATGACGAAATGCCAGTCAGACTTGTAAAACTGAAGGATGATGGCTTGTACAAAGTTCCCATGAGAAAGGTCTTTCGGCCAAGTTACAATGTGATTTCTGAAAGTCTCGGGGAATCTAGGATTAATGGAGAGTTGGAAAAAAAATGAAATTTAATATCCCTCATCTTTTAAAGTTATTTTGAAAATATAAATCTAAGATTCTTTTGATATCACATGAAGAGTTCTAATAAGGAATTAACCTTCAGAGTGTAACTTTACAAACGAAGATCCACTTGTCAGCCAATTCCAGGTTCAGAAAGTACATATATTGCTTTTCATTGAACACAAAAAGTCAACCCTTTTAAATCACTATTCTTTTTAACTGGCTTACACATGTATCAAAAGGAAAAGGGTACAGAAACAATATATTAGGGGGGAAATCTCACTTTTTTATGATTATCTTCATCTTTCATTTCCTTTCCATCGCTCTTTCCCACTCTCTTGTGTTCGTTACTCGTTTTTCTTCCTTCTTCACTTTATTATTCTTTTACTGAATTACATCCCACTGGCTTTCTCGACTCCCCTTTCTTTTACATTCAACTAATACTCTATAATGAGAAACGCCACGGTAAAAATACAATACTTGTATATCGTGACGTCATCCCACAGAATGATGATAACACAACCGAGACCGTTCATACGTCACGCGGTTCAAGCAGCTTCAGCATCATCGATTTTTATCTTTCTTTTGTCATACCACCGCTTCATCCCGAGGCGAACACAGGTCATCAGTCAGCACGGAGCACAAATTAACGAAACTGCCAGCCTCTGCCTTACACGGCTTGCTCTCGCGACTGCAGCGTGAGAGTTGTACAATAAGTCAAGCACATTACTAACAACTCTGTGATGACCTTCTGAACCACGGACGCTGGGCTCT
This sequence comes from Penaeus japonicus, assembly GCF_977035675.1. Lineage (NCBI taxonomy): Eukaryota > Metazoa > Arthropoda > Malacostraca > Decapoda > Penaeidae > Penaeus > Penaeus japonicus. Next base: position 5,229,214 of record NW_028234416.1, on the reverse strand, counting down.
GTTGCTGGCTCTCGTAAGGCCAGTGAGCATCAACAATGGCGAACAGTATAGTGAAGTTAATGCGTTTCTGCTCAAATGTTGGGCTAGTCACAGTTCATTAACGATAACCTCTACCATTGTCTCCAAACTGTATTATTTTCCTCGGTGGTGAAATAGGCCCGCGGATTGGTTCTTACGCAACGTTGAAATCACCACGGAGACCGGTAGGGTGGGTTCAACAACGCTAAACCTAACGCTGCACCATCCTTTGCCAAGAATAAATTGCAGCTGATCAGTTCAAAAAGTACACATTTGCAGTTTTATTTTTTCAAAATGGAAACCCTTGGCCACTACATCATCTCGTATAACACAGAGGCCACTGACATTAATTACTAAATCATACATCTCCGGCACACTTAGGTGCACATGTTGCACATAATACCCGTGTACGTGACAGTTAATGCTTCCAGATAACTATGATAGTCACACATAATGTGAGCACCGCGAGTCCCAAGACACCTGTGCGCAGCGTCATGTAACATTACACCCTCGTAATGAAACTTCCCTTCTTCGGAAGGACAGCGTTCATGCAACAAGCCCTCCGGACACTAACATAGCCATTAAAACCATAAACATAAGCCTGATATTATCGCGAATTAAAACAGAAATGATGGCGGCGGTGGCGGCGAGCGGGAAAGAGAGTCGCCGATCCTCCGAGCCACGAAGCGGTGCTTGCGATTTCTTGCCTTCTCCCACACGCGATATTCGGCGAAGGGAAGGAGAGAGGCGTTCCAAAGGGCCTCCTCCCGCGCATGTACACTTGGACGAAGGGCAGGAACGGTCGAATGGATTATTGGTCGCCGCGCTAACAGATGTACTTCTTTTGTTCAACAAAATGGAACCGACTCTTCAACAATAACAACGCCCGTGTTATCTGCCTCCATCCGCCCAGTCTGCTGTGTTCACCTCCACTTAGTTGGTCTGCCCAGACTACATGAATGCGAAGATGTTTTTCTTTAATAATTCTGTTTTCCTATAATAGGAAATACTGAATGGGTAACTGCCTTCCTTTCCTAAAAGCTTTTTTTGTTGTTGTTTTTTTTCTAATATATCTACTCTAAATAGTTGCCAGTTATGCATTTCGAAACTACGTTACTCTAAAACCTATCACTCTTTAAGTCTTCAAGTTAAAAATGAATAAGCCGACTCTCATTTATTCACTATTCCACTTCAGTTCAACTGTTCAACATCCCAGGATTCTTTTCAAACACACAACCACAAACACACACACACACACATATGCGCACATATATATATATATATATATATATATATATATATATATATATATATATATATATACATATATATATATATATATATATACATACATACATACATACATACATACACACACATATACATATATATATATATATATATATATATATATATATATATATATATATATATATATACATATATACATACATACATATATACATACATACATACATACATACATATATATATATATATATATATATATATATATATATATATATATATATATATATATATATATATATATACATATATATATATATACATATATACATACATATATACATACATACGTACATACATACATACATACATACATACATACACACACACACACATATGTATATGTATATGTATATATATATATATATATATATATATATATATATATATATACATATATATTTCCGAATATATAGCCATACACATACACATACAACTACACAAATACATACACGCATATATACGCATATGTACACACACACACATATAAATACATATACATATATACACATCTGTGAGTATGTAAGCATTCACTCGAAAATCCTGCACAAGAGCTCCTAAATATTCTCCAAAGTATAAAATCTTTCCCGTTTTTTCTTCTATCCATTCTCCACCGTTGCCGAAGACGCCCCAATTATCCCACGACGCTCGAACAAACAGGCACACACAAGGGGGGTCCGTTCCCCAGCGACCGGCGAGAAAGGCGGTTATGGAACCAGGGTATAGGAAGCCCCACGACATCACGCCTTCATCCGGCCACCGTCTTGGAAGATGGGGGAAGGGAAGGGAAGGGAAGGGAAGGGAAGGGGTGGGGAGGGGGAGGGGGAGGGGGAAGGGGAGGGAAGGGGTGGGGAGGGGGAGGGGAAGGGAAGGGAAGGGAAGGGAGGGGAAAGGGAAAGGGAAAGGGGAAGGGAAGGGGAGGGAAGGGAGGGGGTAGGTGTAGAGGAAGGGGGAGGGATAGGGGGAGGGATAGGGGGAGGGATAGGGGGAGGGAAGGAGGGAGGGAGGCGGATGAGATCGCCCGCTCCGGCAATGACCCATAAATAGCATCGATGTTCGTTAATAACTGTAATTCAATCCTGCAATTCCGCTTCGCCCTGATCACGGGATCGTGCTTGAATATTCGAAGGCTTTGCGGTGTATGAGGATGCCAGGAAGGGGTAGAAGGGACGGGGGGGGAGGGGGATATAGGGATGTACTGGAGGGTAATTGAAGATGTGCGTCCGTCTTTTTCAGGTGTCGCCTTCTCTGTGTCGATTGAGTCAACCAGGATTTTATTTTCTGCCCGAAGTCTGGCATCATTCTCTATATACAAATTCGTCATTTCCTAAAATCCTTCCCGCTTGCCAAATTTAGATTTCCTTAACTATCTACATAGCCTAAGCCTCCTTTTCAACATCTATTCGGTTATACCGTAATCCCTCCCCCACCATCCCCGTCTTCACAGGTGCGAGACCCTCACGACTTCTCTATTATCTCTCAGGACTTGATTAATGTGATTCTAATAGTCATCCGGGCCGGGCCGCAGGATAATTAAAGTACTGAAGCTCCAAAACACCTCCAGACTATATGGCGCAGACAATCAGATGATTGGCCGCGAAGCTCAGCTCAATACCAATTTGGTCGCAACACTCCGGCAATTAAATGATTGCAACTGAGGAAGCTGGTGGAACCGGCCTACGAGAGGTAACCAATCTGATGGTCATTAAAGATTAGGGCAACCGCACAGCGCCGCGTCCTGCCCACCTGCTGGTGTGTGGCACCGCTTAGGGCCAGGGAGATCGTTGGCGTTGCGTGTGCTGCCATCTGGAGCCAGGCAGAGCTGTGCCACCATAACGACACCATATATATCGGGAACTTCCTTTTTTTATGTTGTTATTCGTGGCAATGCTGGAACACAGAAATATCTGCTATATCACAAATGACAATACCACCTGTGTGCGCACCACCAACTTTACATTGACTGTCGTGTTATCATTTGCGCTACAGAGTGCGAACAAAAAGACCCTTCATAAACATACTCTATAACATAAACAAGAGCTAAGCAATTTATAGTAGTCCATGTTGCAATGATGCTATCTACAGAAGAGTTGTTTCCAAATGATTGTGGCTATACTGTTGACAATCATGCAAAATTCTTGGCATTGTTGCATACTTTTATAAGACACTTTTATAAGGCTGCTTGTATACTTCCACCTACTGAATCCTGCTACTAAAATACAGACTAGCACTATCCACTTGCTTAAATAAATACAAATTTATGAAAGAATATTCTGAAATCTGATATCAAAGGTTGTCAGGCGGCATTCAGGTGGTCCAGCCTCACGAGGAGAGAATTTAAGATGTTATCGTTAATGGTCCTTTAAAGATGTTACCGACCACGTTCCGCTGTAACTTCAAAAAAAATAATGTGCTAAAGATCCCATGTCTTTTCCAATCTATCATTCTTCTATATGATCCTATATATTTTCCCAGGCGAGATTTCGGTGTAAAAATCAAAGGCAATAATATATAGGAGGAAAAAAGTGCACACTACAATTTTACACGATTTTTTTTATTGCTATACTGTCTGGCATACGTACGGAAGACGTGAAAAAATATATATACATTTACTATATACGGTAAATAAAAATGCATCATGTCTGCAGTGAAAAAGCAAGGGGAGCGTTCTTCTCATGACGCTATTACCCTTTATCTCTTATCTTAACACAGTTTTCTGAACTGGTCATCTTTGTTCTGGTATTGATGACATCTAAACCTCTGTCTTGGCTGGCTATTTGCTGATCCCCAACCCTCTCCTTCGACGTGAGTAGCCCCTCCTGACGGCCGGCTTTCCGTGTACATGCCAAGGTGTCATGGCGCCTCCTTGCTTCATTGAGCCTCAGGTATGCCGACTTTACAACATAAATCAGCGAGGCAAATCCAGCTACGCCGCCAATCCGCACACGCTATCCTCGATCTCACTTCCAGGCCTCGTCCTCGCCCATCGAGATTACATTACATCATCAAAACGTTCGTTGCAATTGCTGAGTTCGCATCAATTTCCAAGGAGGCCTCGCACAGTTGAAATCTATGGCCTATCATTATGCTCCTCAGAGAATGTCTCAGCATCTAATGGAGCTCTCACACAGCTGTAATCTATAGGATATCATTATGCTCTTCAAAGACCTATCAACCTCTAATAGACAGCTGATATCTATGGGTTATCATCACGCTCTTCAAAGAACTATAAGTAGAGGGGAAGGAATGGAAGACCACAAATAGTGTTTCCTTCATTGTGTGAAGTTCAACCACATCCCTATATACTGAAATAACTTCACTAGACATCTATGCCTGTGTTCCAGTCAGCATCCACCTCTCAGAAGATTTCTATACGGGCGTTCCATTCAGCATTCATCACTGAAAGAGAGTCTTACAAGACAACTATTTAAGCACAGACAAACATTAACAGAGCACAGCATTTTCGTTTTCTCGTGTTTTTCGCATTCCTGACCAATCTCTCGGTGAGGACGTCCACTGATGATGCGAGTCCCCCCGTAACGTAGCAAGCAATGTCCATCACCCGCCGCAGGATCATGCCTCCTTGGGCGTCACCCGAGTCAACGCGTGCCACAAAAGGTCGAGCGACACTCCCTCCTGTGACCCCGTGCTGAAGGGTCATGTGGGGGTCGGCCGAGACTAGGTGATCTTTCAGTGTGTTTCAGGCATTATCTTTTTATAACGAGAGCGAGAGTCGGATAATGGAAGAGGAGAGAGGGAGAGAGAGAGAGAGAGAGAGAGAGAGAGAGAGAGAGAGAGAGAGAGAGAGAGAGAGAGAGAGAGAGAGAGAGAGAGAGAGAGAGAGAGAGAGAGGGGGGGTGAGGGTGAGGGTGAGGGTGAGGGTGAGGGTGAGGGTGAGGGTGAGGGTGAGGGTGAGGGTGAGGGTGAGGGTGAGAGTGAGAGTGAGAGTGAGAGTGAGAGTGAGTGTGAGTGTGTGTAAGTGTGAGCGTGAGTGTGTGAGCGTGAGTGTGTGTGTTTGTGTGTGTCTGATTGCGTGTGTGTGATTGCGTGTGTGACTGCGTGTGTGTTTGCGTGTGTATGTTTGTTTGCTTGTGTGCGTGCGTGCGTGTGCGTGTGTGCACGTCCAAGTGCATGTGTACGTGCATATGCGGATGTGCGCGTGTGTGCACACATGCATGCATAGATGTCCTCTAGCGCTAACCGTGATCTTTGTTCCCCGTGACGACTCCAGTGTGTGTGCGTGCGGGGGGAGGGTCAACCCTGCAAGGGGGAGGGTGAACGCCCCGTGACCGGTTGTGATGTGAGGGCATGAACCCTGCATTCACTCCACCCTCGCATCCATTCATGAAATGGAGGGCCTTCCGCTCTGGGTCTCCAGAACCCCTTCCTCCTTCTCACTTCTTCCTCTTCTCAAGCACTTTACTCAGCCGGGTCTCTCATGCTCTTCCTTCTCTATCAGACTCCATCGATTAGCCATTTCCCTCTTATCTTATCCCCCTTTTCCTCAGGCTCCATCCCATCTCTGCTTCTCTTCTCCACTCTTTCTCGTCCAGTTTATTTTGCATCTCTCGGGTTTTCCGGACTCCCTTTGCCTTTTGAAGTTCTCCTAAAATTAATACTAATGTTTTCTTCACAATAAAAATGACTCAAAAGGATATATAAATCACCATGAGACGCGCCCCTAGTCTTTAAATAAAATAGACAAAGTTTCCAAACCTCGACGTAAAAACTGGCACTCTTACTGCCTGTAAAAATAACAAACCAGCAATACTACACCTGTGTGACCACTGTGTTTATCTCGCCGTTGTTACCGTACCTGCAAGCAAACAATTGAGAGATTAGTACAATACAAAAAGAAAGAAAAAAAATCAACAAACACAAAAATACAAGGAAGATATTCTCAAATGTCGATTTAAAAAAAAGGCTCATATATTACACAAGGCCGTCGCTGGAAACCCGCAGATGATACGTTCCTATAATATATGAAGCGGCGCCGTAAATGGTAAGTCACCGTGGGGTTAAATAAATTCAATCCCCTCACCTACTCCCTCCCCCTTACCCTCCTCCCACTCCCTACTTTCATTCCTCTTCCCGTTAACTCTCCCTCTTTCCCTCACTCTCCTCTTCCCTTCCCCTTACCCCACCTCCTCCCTTACCACTATCCCCACCTCCTCCCTTCCCCTACCCCCAGTTCTTCTCTTACCCTTACTCCCTCTCCCTCTCCTCCCCTTAATCCCACCTCTTCCTTGTCCCTCACCCCCTCCTCCGCCCCCTCCCGAAGGCAAATCCAACAAACGATGTCATAAACACATCATGCACAATGCCGAGGGTTCGAGGCATTGGCAGGTGACAACGAGCCAGGTATTCTTTATGCCTTCTGCTCTCTCGATGATCAAAAGAAAATGCGTGTGTGAGGGTATACACACTGCCAGCTAATACGTGGAACCTGTGATTTCATTATGCAGTCGACTTCCGCGGAGGAGAGAAGGATGAGTGGTGGGGTGGGTGGGAAGAGGGCCAGGTAGGATGAGGCACGGGAGGGTGGAAGGAGGAAAAAAAGGGAAGGTAGGGTAGGGGAGGGAGGGAGGGAGGGAGGGAGGGAGGGAGGGAGAGAGAGAGAGAGAGAGAGAGAGAGAGAGAGAGAGAGAGAGAGAGAGAGAGAGAGAGAGAGAGAGAGAGAGAGAGAGAGAGAGAGAGAGAGAGAGAGAGAGAGAGAGAGAGACAGAGAGAGACAGAGAGAGACAGAGAGAGACAGAGAGAGACAGAGAGAGAAAGAGAGAGAGAGAGAGAGACAGAGAGAGAAAGAGAGAGAGAGAGAGAGAGAGAGAGAGAGAGAGAGAGAGAGAGAGAGAGAAAGAGAGAGAAAGAGAAAGAGAGAGAGTACTTTAGGAAACTGTACAATTGCACTGGTAAACACAAGAATCTTTTCTCCAACTAGCAAACGACAGTCATCTCTATGGAAGAATTGGGTACCATGATCACCACAATTTACATATCATGTTAAACGTACACCCAAACCCTTGCGTAGACACCATATTCAAATACATACACAGGAGAAAATACAGATATATACGTACACACACGCGCGCACGTAATTACGTTTAACATCATTACAAAGAAGACTGAGTGTCTGCTTATGTAAGTCTAAAGCCGCTTGGGTGTGCGGTACTACAGACGCATTAGGAAAAGTAGACGCGGAGAATTGTAGATGAAATGTAATAGAAATGTAGAGGAACGCAGTCACAAATTAGCATCACCGCGGAATGTTAGGGTATGCCTGGGTGTGGTTAGGGTGGGGCGCATTCAGTAAGTATAGCCGAAAGCGAACAAAAAATGCCTGGGACTTTCATATTTCTCGAATTAATGTCCTGTCTGTGGTACAAGCAAATTCTAATGCATCGTTGTTATCAATATGATAAAAAAAAACTCTTCTTCATTTCTCCGCCTTTATTTCCTCTTCCCTATTATTTTTTTTCTCTTTGTTTGTTTTTTTCTTCTCCCCTTTACCCCATTCCCACCGACGAGCGATTCTCCCCTCTCAGAGCGAACTCCAAGAACTGCAGATTCCTCCAAGAAACCTTACAGCGGTCGGCGGCGTCGGCGAGGTTACAGCGGTGAGCGTGGGGCGGCTCGAGATGCGACTTCTGACTTATGTAACCCCCTCCCCCCCCACCGTCATGCCCACACCATACAGCATTCTCCACACACTTATTTCAGATAAACTCTTCTTTGCAGTTGAGGACAGTCGTATGAATCTCAAGGAATTTCAACGTTTTAAATTACTGCGAGATGAGTTTGGGGTAATATATACCAATCAAGAGCTAAAAAGTAAACAAAACAAAAAAAACTATTCAGATGGCTGATAATATTCCCCGTAGCATTTCTGAAACCCTTATTCTGAAATAAAAGAACCGATTCCTACATCTAAAATAAAACAAAACGACAGCCGAGAGAACTCCACCTTGACGTCGAAGTCCGCTCAGTCAATGAGACAAGTTACAAGACCTTAGCGATACGAAGCACCGTGGTGATGCTCCCGCGAGGAAACACTACTACTCTAACTACCTCCATTACCATAACAAATGATACAGTCCAAGCGCCGTCACTTTCAATCATTTTCAACCTTTCTCTCGCTACAGGAAGCTCGGCAGCGCTACAGTGATTCACTCCTCACGGCTGTCCACCCTTCAGTAACTCCATTCGTCCGCAAGTGATGGTAGAAGGAAGAAGGAGAAACAAGAGACGACACTATAAAGACCTAAATGGGGTCTAGTAATGCTTGCCCTTTTTTCTCTGCTTCCTATTCACCGCGTTTGCTTGATATTAAATGAATATGCAGCAGCGGATGTCAAAATATGTAACACAGCTATCAAATTCCATATGACTTGTTGCACATGATTACACCCATATCCATGAGCAATGGTAGCAACAAAAATGCAATGCAGGCAATGCTGATTTGCTCTGCTGAATGGCAATGTCTGGCAGAAAAAAACACTATACATAAAAAAAATGTGTGTAGCGTTTTTTTTCCTGCCATCATCACAATATTTGTATGCTTCGACAAGGTGGAGAGCTATACTGTATACCGAAACCTTGAGATCTGTCTTATTTACAGTTGATTCGCGCACCTCACGTGTTGCATTATGACGAACCTACCTCGCTGATCTCGGATAAGGACGTAAAGATAAGAGTTTTAGTCACATTAATAACATGATCCACTGATAACTACCGATAAAAATATTTAAGCACTAAACGGCAGTGTGGACGTCATAATCATATGAAATACAACGCACGCAAACCAAAACTCCGGCTGATATGATGAAAGAAAAACATTATAAATGTGCTGCAAATGCTATCATGCAGGCGCCCCGTGCATGGCAGGAGCTCTCACTACGACTATCACTTATCTGGAGGCCACATGACCCCGCGACCCCAGAGTCATGCAGGCGACGAGGGGTCAACGCCCGCACGCGACCCTGGAAGGTCACTACGGGCATCCCTGACCGGGCGCGGCGGGGGGCCTCGACCAGCCGCCCGCCCGCCCGCGTGGGTGGGGGCGGCCAGGGAAGGGGGGTGGGCTCTCTAACCACCACGACCACTAACATGCTGCCGTGAACGCTGGGTAATTGTGGTCGCCTTTGTGATTAGAATATGCTAAATCTAATGTCAACGTCAGCATCCTAGATTATTGAGTCTTTTTACGATGAAGTTAATCTGCATAAAATTTAATCATCAGTAATTTTGGCAAGTGTGGTCTCAAAGGTAAGACATTATAGGAGATTGACAATTAAATGAAACATTAGGGAGATAATTCAGAATACCCATGAGACTGCATGCGAAACAATACAGCCTGCAGGTCGACGACATGTAAGCAAAGACTGAGAAAATGGCATTCGACAAGCATGGCTGGAACAAAACGCATGTATGAATTTCCCCCGTGTAAAAAAAATAAGGCCGCAAATCAGTAATAATCATTTCTTAAAGCAAATAAGTCTAAACAATCCCTGCCCCTCGCAAACACCGCAAAACAGTAATAATCAATCTAACCGATCCCTTGCACCCTAATCTGGAACTCCTGGCCGGCAGGGCATCCGGATTTCCTTGGATTCCTCCAGCAGCGCATCCGGATTTCCTTGGATTCCTCCCAGTCGTCGACTCCCGATCACGCCGCCAAGGATTTCATCCCTTTGCCACTCCGCCGCCCTCCGCCGCCCTCCCCGCCGGGCCACGACCGGGGCCGCTCTCTCTCAGGCGTCTAATCACGTGCAGTCGTACCTGTGAGTCCTAGGCAAGTCGTACCTGTGAGTCCTAGTCAAGTCATACCTGTGAGCTCCTGTAAAATCGTACCTATGTGCTCCTGTAAAATCGTACCTACGTGCTCCTGTCAAGTCGTACCTGTGAGCTCCAATCAAGTCGTACCTGTAAGATCAAGCCAAGTTTTACCTGAGCTTCATTCAAGTCGTACCTGTAAGATCGATTCAAGTTTTACCTGTGAGCTCCATCTAAGTCGTGCCTGAGAGCTCCATTCAAGTAAAGCTTCCGCC
>NW_028234416.1:5203844-5213844 GCF_977035675.1 Penaeus japonicus | reverse complement strand
GTGCGTTTTTTCCTCGCGCCCACAACGCATTTCGCTAGCCTCGGCAAATAATTTATGGGACCACACTATTTAAATGCCTATAAATCTCGGTTGTAACTGAACATCAGCGGAAAAAAGCGATGATTTACAATACTTCCGCCTATTCCAAATTTCAGCCTTCTCATCCCAGCCACACAACCCCCCTCCCCCCCCTCCCCAACCACGTTATAAAAGGAGAGACAAGAGTACGAAAAGGAAGGGGAAAAAAACGTTCAAAAATCCCTCGCCTGGCCACGAGAGATCAGTCTGATTTTACGACCTTCCTACGACAGATTCTTATCACTTGCACCGGCTCGCTGCGCTCTCACAACGACCGTTCTCGGTCAGGTGCAAAAATTCCTTCAGTCTTCATCAAATAGGAGACTTTATACGGCTGAAGATGAAAAAAAGGCTGTTGCAGATTTCGTCTTAGAACTATCCTCTATGGGGTTCCGCCCACTCTTGCACTTATTCCTAGGTCCTCCGCCCCATCACGCAACCCGGCCACCCACACACATGCTCTCTTACATGAAATGGTCTCCAACGTTACTTGTCACAAGACGCACTTGTTTTCCTCATTGTTTGTAGCTGAAATAAACAGTGTTGGTTACCTTAACGAAGATCGAAATAAAACACAAGAAGATAGTGACGGGCAAAGAAAGGAAAGAAGAGAGGTCAAAAATATATGCAATAATCATGTGAAACCAACACCCCGAAAGGACATAAAAAACAACTACCAAACATTACAAGAATACTTACCATAGGTCACAATTCGTAGCCTCAAGACTTTGTCAAGCGAATTGCTGCAACATATTTCACCTTCTTCAACTTTTACTTTGGAGGATTTCTTCATTACCTGATATCCTCTTCTCATATCAGATATCCTACAACTCATTTGGTGTTGTCTTTTGTTTATTTCCGCTTGTCAAAAAGTACCAATGCAAAGTGTAAGAGGGTCTCTCTAACATTTATAATGTCAGGTAAGTTAAAGCTAATACCAGTATTTACACACCACATAGGATGGGATTCAATGAACACTTGGAGCATATATTCTTTATTTCAAATGGCGCCTAATGACTACCATAATCTCCTCGGGATGTCGGAATTATTGTCCGAGGCTTCGGACTACTAATTAAGTATATTTATTAGTCTATTTATCTATCATTTCATAGACTGTAAAACCTTGCAGCTAACTTTTCCGAATTTCATGAAAAAATCATCGATGTCTTCCATATAAAAGTATGACTAATCCAGACCTACTAGATTAAGATTACACAATCTCGTGATGTTCAACTTTATTAATTTTGCTTGCACTGTGCTGTAAGGTATCCTGTAGCTACATTCGCCTACGACAACCACAATTGGGAATATAAAAGAAAACGAATATACAGTATCTACTGCGCTGCGCAAGGCAAATCGCAAACGTGACATGTAAAAAAAAAAAAAAAAAAAAATCTAACTTTTACTATACCATAATTTCTGTTATCCTCTTTCGTATGAAGCTGTGAAACGTTTCCCTATATAAACGCCTAACGCAAGGTGCAACAAAATTTTAAGCGTTCAAAGGAAGGTCAGTCTGACGTAAGATTCCGAAGTGACTCACAAACACACGGTACTTGTTCCATAACATTACCACTATTGCATTCGCACACGCCCCTCACCTCCTCACTCGTTCGACTCCCTCACCCTTTCGTAACTCGTCCGAACGCATGAATTGGTATCCGATTAAGGACCCTTACCTTTCATCCTAAACTTTCTTATATGAATAAAAAAAAAAGACAAAAGGTCTGTTCATCGGTAAAAAGGGGGTGAGGTCTTTGTCACATTAAGCTTAAAGAAACAATGATGCTACAAGGACGTAAACACGGTGTATTGTGCCCGTGTAAATGCAACGCTAATTCTTGTATATTCACAAAAGGGGCTTCCATCCTCTGGCGTGACTAACACATCAGTGCTTCTAAGAATGACAAACATGTTTTTCCCACAAATTCTAATCGTTTTGTGCAATAAACACCTGTCAATTCCTAGGTGTTTATGCCGCCTGGTAGAAAGGCAACAGGTGAGACGACTCTTTAACGGAGTAAACGATTAAGGTTGCGTAGCTGTGACTTTGAAAAGAAATGGCCACCAGCGTGAACAATAAACGTGTGCAATGTGCAAGAAAGGGAATGCGTTCCGCAGGCGATGTGTCTAACAAGAAAGAAAGAGGTTTACTTGTATCTAGCACGAATCCGTGTGAATGAGGATAGCAGGAAGGACTAAAAACACTTGATTGGATGCGAACTGTGGCTTAAGAAAGAATAGAGAGAACAAACTGAACCTAGAAGACCAAGGCGACGGCAAGAGACAAATACCACAAGATGTAAATACGACTGAAGATAAATGGAAATAGACGAAGCAACTAGAGAAAAAATACACCTAAGTGCGTGCGATTGGATATATTTGGCCAGAAAAGGAAGACCACGAAGAATCAGACATCAAGGGGGTGTGAGGGAGGCTGCTCGCGAGAACGAGATAAAAGCCACTTAAGTGACAGCACTCAAATCAAACACGAGGAGTAAGTAGCAAATGGAGTAATGTACGTACTGTAAGCAATAATCAGCATGGTATTAGCGGCGAGGAGGGAGAGTGCTGTTAAAGGGCCGCCTGGCAATGCAAGTACTCACGTCGGAAACACTGGCATTAGTGGTCGGGCAGTAATAGCGGCCATCTGTCGCTCGGAACACTTTTCCCGACACACTAACTGCCGCACTTGACCCGCCCGTAATAACAACTCCAATCACAAGAAACAAATTACCAGTAGGCCAAGCCTCCTGCTCCAAGGGTTAGCTAATTGTTTACTAACCATCTACATATATGGCAAACCGCAACCCGCTCTGCTAAATTTGGCATTTTCTCCATAAAATCTGCAGACTTTTTCTTTGTCCCGTAACAGTAGCCACTTCCTCATCTCATCCTCTTCATGAGTTTTACACCTATTTCTCATCCCTGACCCCACCTCCAAACAGCACGATATACACAAAAATTACCAAAGAAACAATCGTTTCAAACACACGATATATTTCTTGTTAATATTTTTGATAAAAGTCGAAACAATAAAGAATATTGTTCGATGGAAGTAAATCTACTGATGCAACCCTACTGACAGCTGATGTATTTTCATTACATATTATGGAACTCAGTGACATATATTTTGTTAGGCTGTAGAGTTGTTAATCTCTGTATCTTAAAAACAAATTCTAAAAGTAAAAAAATATATATATAAGTTATATCATATACAAAAAAAAATCAACATTTATGATATGACAGATAGCACAAAAAAGTCTACGGCTTATTACTACATTTAGCTGATACATTTTGGTTACAAGACCCACCATACGGTTCTCACAGACATGAGTGAATAATGTAGAATGATTTATAACAAGTAATACCTCGTAAAGACTCCTGCTTACACCCGCTACACTCACCGAAAGCACAACAAAACAGAACCTCTACAGCTATGAAGGGACAACCAATCTGATCAAGCCACGAGTTTCTCATTCGGATGCAATAAAAAACGTAATGTGCAAACATGATCGTGTACTCCCGCAAGAACCCCTGCTTGCTTCTTTATTGCACATTTTATTATCAATCTCGTCACGAAACTGTGATTGTTCTCGCCTTACTGCTAACCAGTCTTTAAATCACAGTCCCCTACCTGCAACACATGGAACAGATGCAATTTTCCTTCCACTCGCCCATACGGGCAAAGTATGTTGTAGAAGGCCTTTGTTCTTCTGAACCAGTACGATTTCCGCAATGCCTTCGCTGCATAACGTTTATTACACCGCTGCCCCTTCGGACTAAACGGATACGCCCACAACATAGACATGCCTGACAGTAAGTGGCTGAGCACTTTGATTACTTCACTCCTTAAATGTATGAAGATAAACAAAAATCAAATAAGACAAAGCAAAAGGAAATTAACAAATAAAAAAACGATATAAAAGCGCTTACACTCTCATCCTCGTCTCTCTAAACGACACGAGCTCCAAAAATAAAACAAACTAGAAGTGGAAATAAAAGAAGAAACAGCGCGAGAAAGAGCAAAGAATCCTGGCTTTCCACGTAACCCAAAAAAATCATTACAGGTACTTCGGGCCAAAAGAAGCGCAACCCATTCCGATGCCCACAAGGTTCAGATTCCTCCGTCGGGGCGCAGAAACACCTGACACCGAGACGCACGGGGCTTCACCAGGCAGCTTCGCCAGCCACTAAAACCCGTGGAATCTACCAATCTGAACGCCGCGTCCTGAATGTCGGGTGAGTCAGACTGGCGTTAATGTGCTTCTTCACGGCGTTGATCAATTTACGGGCTAATGCCAATACGTTCCTTGTCGCCTCGGGCCTGGATCTGGCGCCCGGCCGATGGCGTGAAGGCAACGTGATAGGAAGGAACGAAAACTTGTTCCCGTTTGCAAAAAAAATAAATCATGTAATCTTGCAGAGCGGTAAGATGATGGAATGTATACAATAATGCGATACTATAACCTTGTCAGACGAGCGGGGGGAAAAACAAGCTTGTTCTAGCTTCGTTCCTTGGCAGACGTTCGCTCTGCCGCCCCCGTGCTGCTTCAGACTTCTTAAGGGGAGGGGAGGGGACGGGGGAGAAGGATAGAGAGGGAGACAGAGGAGAAAAAGGGAGAAGGGAGAGTATGAGAAAGAAGAAGACATAAACGAGAAGGAAAAGAAAGAAAGAGAGAGAGAGAGAGAGAGAGAGAGAGAGAGAGAGAGAGAGAGAGAGAGAGAGAGAGAGAGAGAGAGAGAGAGAGAGAGAGAGAGAGAGAGAGAGAGAGAGGGAGAAAGAGAGAGAGAGAGGGAGAAAGAAAGAGAGAGAGATGGGAATGGGAAAGGGGGAAAGGAAGTGAGGAAGAAGGAGAGGAATAAGAAAAGGAAGAGAAATGGAAAAGGAGGGAGTGGTTAGAGGAAACGGGTAGTAATGCTTTCAAACTGGTGGAAATGGAGCGAGGCAGGACACTATGGAGTCCACCGAAGGATGTGCGGAATAGGAGACCGGGAAAAGACAGGCATAGCATGGAAATCGTGCGTAGAAAAAAAAGGATAGGGTCTAGGATAAAAGAGGTGAGAAGCAGGAGGCTGCGAGCGAGTGGGACGAGAGTGGGGAAGAGAAGAGGATCTCATGCAAACCATGTTATAATCCTCTTTTTTGTAGTTGCACAGGAGTATATTTCAGATGATATCAATGCAAATTTCCAACCCACACAGCGAAAGCCTTCCCCCACCCTCCCTCCTCTCCCCCTTCCCAACCCACCGTCCCCGGGGTGCGGGCGGGCAACAGGCAGCCGCGGCACGTCGGCCACTTAGCACTCCTCGCAACGGAGACAAATTAGCCCTCCAGTGACTACAGAAAATAATTTACAACCACCAATTAGATCATCTCGATTTTAATTGTGCGCCCGCGGGTTCGGGATACCGGGAGGGCGCGAGAGGGCAGGAAGCAGAAGCGCAGTTGGAGCGCCGGTTGTGGCATGAGCGCAGAAAGGTGTCGCCATGGGACATGAAGGAAAAAAAACAAAAACATGCAGCCATACATGCACACAGTAAGGTAAAGTTATGTATTTTCAAATTTCCTTCTCTCTCTCTGCCTGTCAGTCAGTTAGACGATCTGTCAATCTGCCTCAGCATCTATCGTTCTATACGCTCTCTAAAGTCACTTAAGTCCGTATTTATGTACACAAACATTTCTATATATGCATATGTCTCTGCTCTTAGTAAATATTCATCTCATTTTCTGTTAGCCAATAGTATGGATGAAGTCTTCGGGGCGACTCTGAATTGTTTCAGAGAAATCATGCTGAGCATCATCAACCGAGAGAGAGGAGGAGGGAGAGAGAGGAGGAGGGAGAGAGAGGGTGAGGGATAGCGAGAGGGAGGAGTGGTGGAGAAGAGGAGAAATGTTTAAAGGGAGAGAATGGGAGGGGGAAAAAAGGAGGGTGAAGGGGAGAGTCGGATACAAAGACGGAGGTCAAGTACACTGTTTGCTTAAAAAATATCGTATATGATTGCGTTACATGATTTCTGCGCCGCCCTCAGGATTGAAACTAACTCTATCTGGAGAGGCAAAACGCCCGTCGAGAAGAACGAATCGGTGCGAGCGTGAGGGAAAGGTGCAAAAGAAACTATCATATCACAATAAACTATTCTAGGAATGTTGTTGGATAGCTTTCTTATCAATAAACACATCCTGGACCACGCATATCTATTTACAAGTATAATAACATTTACCCGATACATAAACATCAATTCACTCGAGAAAAAAAAAAAACTTTCAGATTATGCTCTGACTTCGGATATTTCCTTTCTCACTGAGCTCAAAACTGGATGTCCACTTTCGGCGACTCCTACCAAACTAACTCGGCCCTTTCAACAGCGCATACATGACCGATGACATCACTCGGGGTCACAGAAATCACGCTGCCTTTTTTATGGACGTGTGAGGAGCTACTACTGTGTGAGGCTCACTGCTTGATTGCATACACTGCCTATAATTACCAATTACTAGGAGACGTCGGTGGCTGATTACGTTACACGAGCCATTACATCCTGTCTGCGAAGTCGACACACTTTTACAGTCTGTCCCGGAAAAAGATACAGAAAGGCGAGGGAAGAGAGGGCTGGTGTGAAGTAAAGGGAGGGGAGGGGAGGAGGGAAAGGGAGGGGAGAAGACAGGGGAGAGCGAAGGGAGGGGAGAGAGAGAGAGAGAGTATAAGAAGAGAGAGAGAGAGAGAGAGAATAAGAAGAGAGAGAGAGAGAGAGAGAGAGAAGAAGAAGAGAGAGAGAGAGAGAGAGGAGAGAGAGAGAGAAAGAGAGAGAGAGAGAGAGGAGAGGAGAGAGAGAGAGAGAGAAGAGAGAGAGAGAGAGAGAGAGAGAGAGAGAGAGAGAGAGAGAGAGAGAGAGAGAGAGAGAGAGAGAGAGAGAGAGAGAGAGAGAGAGAGAGAGAGAGAGAGAGAGAGAGAGAGAGAGAGAGAGAGAGAGAGTGTGTGTGTGTGTGTGTGTGTGTGTGTCCCCGTCCCGCGCAAGCACCCATCCTTTTTCAAAACGAGAGGCAGTAGATTAAAACCACTATTCCAGCATAAATCATAATTTCTCAGGTTCGTTACCCCCAAGTGACATCCAGTTAAAGAAGCATCAATACTGCCATGAAACAACATCAGCACTGGTGCGTGACGGACGACCGGCGTAATAGTGATGGTGAGTACGACGGACTGCCACCATGTCAACTTTAAGTCTACTGCTTCATGGCGAATCGTAGGAGAATTCAGACACCTTTCCTATGATCTAGTATGCCAGTGTTGCAATGACCTTCCCCCTTCCCGTTATAGAATAAGAAATAATGGACTATCAGAAGCGCCGACAGAGAATTCGTTTACAACACCGTCTTTACAAACTTTGACCTTCACTATATTCTCATACGTATTTTTGTTCAGCCTCATAAAGACAACCCTACATTCACCGTCTCCAAAAATCAAAACAGCTGGCTTCACCCCAGTCTTGTGATGCGTTTCAATATTTACCATTTCCCTAAACCAGATTCATTCCTCGTATTTTCACAGAGCCGTTCGAAGAGCCCCGAACACGGCACAGAGAGAGGGGCGGCGGCCGGGTCACGTCCCGGAACAGCATGGCACATTCCTGGGGCGCGGCGATAGGCCTGGCGGAGAGGAGAGGCAGCCCGGAAGAAAAGCGGCAGGGTACCCCGCCATAACTCAGCCGCCGAATGCCTTCAGACACTGTCAAGGTTACCATTACTTTTACCCGGCCACCCTTCCCTGACGTGCATGGAAAGTGGTCAGATAAGGTAGTTAGAGGGAGGAGGAGGAGAGCACAGGGGAGGGAGAGCAATAACACTATAGCATGGCTACAAACTGACACAAACCAACAGATAAATGTGTACATTTCTGAACATCTACCTATACACACTTAACCTCGTGTAAACCCAAGAGTCCTTAACCAAACACACACACCGACAGCTAAATGTGCACATTTCCATAAATCCATACACACACAGCCGCGCATACACCCAGGAGGCAAAAGCATCATTTATTTCTCCATACTGAGACTTCGAGTCTCTTACTATACCCTCTGGCGCACCTACAACCCCGGCCCACCTTCACCAATCCTCAGCAACAGGCAGTCATCCCACGCCCACAATCAGTAATGCGATCCTGACAAACATGGCAAAAACTGGGACTGTCACGTGGGCCGGCTGTGCTGCGAGTCAACGTACGACTCACAGATCTGGAGTCATGGCCGGGAACCCTGTGAACTTGCCCCGTCCTCATCGGTGTCCCCGCGCACCTGGCTTGCTATCGAGTCCCTGGCCATGATATATCCTTGCTTATCAGTCTCTTCAGAGATTGCTAGGCATTGCTCGTCAGTGCCTCTAGCCATGTACCTGTGTGTCTAAAATTCTGCAAGACTCCATAAAAGTCTCCAAGCACAAGTCCATCCTCATCAGTGTCCTTAGATACGCGCAAGTGTTTCTCAGAACCTGTTGTTCTCTATCCATGTTTACTGTTGCTTGTTCTATTCTATCCTTGATTCCCGAATTTCTCTGCAACAGCAAACACTGGAGCATAAAATAATCCACCTCAGTAGACGTCTTATCTGCATCCATCTTACAGTTGACAATAACTCTACGGACAATCAACTCCTTGCCCTGCGGAAAGCCAGGACTAAACTAAAATGTATCCTAACCATGTTCTGACCATATACAAAATGTAACAAAGGTTGCTCATAACAGCCAGTTCATCGGGGTTTTGTGTAGAGGATTATGTAACTAGCTCATCTTAGATGATGTATTAGAAGATAAAATCCCGTTATATCTAATTTTGTAATATAATAATATAATAATATTATATACCGTTTATTATCAAATCTTCTCTTAGCCTCGTCACTTAGCCAGAGAGATAAGTGAAGTACTAAACTGTAAACTACGTCTTAGGGTGCTATATAATACATCCTTATAAACTAACTATAAGGCATGAACTATAGGAATACTTCATCTCCTCCAGTAAATTAAAATATATTCTTGTAATGCTTAATGTCATCCCTTTTTGCAATATAACCAAATCTGTGGTCACATTAGTTCCTAGCTGACTGGTTAACCAAGGTGGTAAATATTGTAAATATGTATCTAACCCTGAATTCTGACATAAGCAACGCATTTCCAAAAACAAACAGACCTGCAATATCGCGGAGAACGTCCAAGGGAACATACCTACAAGAAAAAGAATGGGAGTTACAAAAAAATAGACAAATATAAATCCCTCTTACAAAAAAAAATGTGTTGAATTCGATCAATGGAAATCATCATCCTAGTTATATCCTAAAAAAGTACACACATACTGATTTCAACATGCCCCATCCCTAGAGATATTCCCTGTGCTGGCTTCATATAGTCCCAACACTGGCTCCACGACCATCGTCGAAAATGAAAAAAATATATATTATGATTTTCTTGAGACTACATTGAAGTCGGGACGCATACGCCACAAGCTAAGAATTTACATAAACAGGAACATGCTGTGATCTCGCTGGGATTGTGGACTCTAAACATTTGTGCACTAAGGGTCATTTCGCTTTCTGAAAGAGGACTTGACTGACCTTACGGCTAACGGCCGCAAAACCAGCATCAGCTTTATTTACCTGGAGATAACACAGCATGCCACCGAGTAGGAAGATGAAAAACATCGGTACGTATCGCATAGAGAGATATGTGGTGTTCCATACACCCGACCCTTTCCCGTATTTGAAACCAACTAAATTAATCTAAAATTCATTCACACGACCCAAGGATGCTCTGTTCAATGACGGGAAACAAAACAAATACGGAATACACCTAACACATCCACGTGAGGATACATATGTGTCCTTGAAACAGACCTTGCACGCTCCTCTGCACACAACCGCAGAAAACATT
>NW_028234416.1:5196344-5201344 GCF_977035675.1 Penaeus japonicus | reverse complement strand
ATAAGCCAAGCCATTTCTTAGCACTAGATTCTGTCCGCAGATGACAGATACGCAAAACAAAGCAAACAAAAAGATAAAGCCTGAAGCACGACGACTCGCTGGGTAATTCATCTCGTTGTCTGTCAAGCATAATAACCTGAACTATATACGGGACCGCATTACTATTAAGATGATCATTTGTTTTTACTCTCAAATCCCTCAGTCGTAAAACGTACATGTTTGAGATCCTGTCGACTAATTGTCATAATGGATGGAATTCACCACTGTTTGCATATGCAGCAGATCATGAAAGAGTTTCATGAAAGGCCTGCAAAGATGGTAACTGTTCACTTTTTAACGCCATGCTTGCCTGCGTTACTTCCAGTCCTGCAGTCTTAAAACATCATCATCAGCGCTGATAAGCGCTGGAAGAGATAAATGTTCAAGAGCGCCAGATCTTAAGAGTACGATGGATTGCTGAGCGGATCAAAACCACAATCACGGATTGTTGCTATTGCAACAACTGATGTGTGAACATTCCATGACGTTTTGCTTTGGTTCTTGTGGTGTCGACCCAAAAGACTGGCTAGCCAACCCTCATAAAAGTGTATATCCTTTTGTGTTGGCAGGTAAAGAAAGAAAGAAGGGTGGAGGCATCATGGCAAAACCTGGATTCGCACATACTTCAAAAATTACGCAACGTTATGCGTGGAAGAGAACGAACATATAAAAGGAAAAAAGAGGTCGAAAGAAATAAAGGTCACCGTATTTTCACATATAGCCTTCGCTACGCTACTGCTTGTGCAATGTATCGTTTCACCTCCCCCCCCCTTCTAACGAGCTCTGCAACCTAATCCTGCGGGTGCCCACAAAACACCTCCCGGATGACAATGTAGCCACAGATGTCTAGGCCTACTCAGACGAAACCGCATGCAATAGCTTTTTTTCGCCACGAGCGAGTCCGATGACGAATCTGAGGAGACTTCACGTGATCAATACTGATACTGTGGTGGATTAACAAATTCTTACAACGAATGCTTCCGTGTGGATTTCTTTTTTTACACCGTGCTATATCCATACCTGCCCCCCCCCCCCCCCAACACCAACTATATTTCTCACTTAACATTGCGATCGCCTCGATTACCTCTTCTTCCCTCTCTTTCCACATTACATTCCTTAGAACAACATTTATCCTAATCTACTTCTCCGTGTGACAAAAAGCTTTTGTGTAAAGTTGATCTGATATCAGGCAATCCCTCTGACAACTTTAATATCGCTAATCGGTCGAATTAGTTCCAATCGCCGATCAAGCACCATTTGCGAGATTAGTTCGGTCTAACATATTAAAGTTGCGATGCATAGTCATCACCTCCACCCCCACTTCAACCTCGACCTCGCCCTCGACCTCCACCGCCAAATGAGGTCCTGATCATCTTCCCAATGAAGTTTGTTGACCTGAAGCACCCTTGAGAAACACGTCCAACTTACAGCTAAGCTGACTCGGAACATGCAAGCACAAAGGCATACCCTACAGCGCTACCAACACGTATGCACCTGGTCACGCCCACTTGTGTATTCAGCTCCCTCGGCCACGCCCATCATTATAAACAGACCACGCCTGGATGAACCTCAAGCTCTCGTTAATGAATCTAATGTTGGGAAATTAAATTATCCGGTGCCTAATCTCGTGATAGGCGAGTGAAGGGAAAAGGTATGTGAATGAGGCGTATAAGCAATGTGATAAAAAAAATGATTATATCAAATAAAAATCGTATCATTCATATCAAATTCAAAAGAGGGATACGCACAGCATAGTACTGAGACCCAGTTTCAATAGATGAGCCAGGAGCGGCCATCACCTTGACTCACGAATAAAGCCCATAAAGAAGAGGACAATAAAGACACAGGTTGATAAGTGTGATCCTGTTCCTCGACTCCCGTGTGTGCATACAACCCACTCGCATGTTTGTATTTTTGAGCATTGTTCCTTACAATCCTTCAAGACTGCGGGGCTACAAATTGCCATGCACCGCAGGTCGATATGTTGCCGCCTGATCGAATCATTTCATTGTATCCAGAACACATGCGAATATAAACGAACTTTGCATCACTAAAATATAAATATGAATTGATAGAATACTTCGAAAATAACAATAGCAACGTCCATAGTATTAAAAAATCTAAATATTATGGCATAAACTAACGGTTGCAATCCTTTTCATGATATTACGAGAAAATTACACGGCAGATTAGATCAACTATTCTTGTTCGTCCTTTCTGCCATCCAGTAAAAGCGACTTTAATGAAAGGGAAATTAAGACTAACGGAAATTGCAATTGCAAACCTAATGACATACGTCTAACAAATAAATAGTAGAAAAGGACAATAAATCGGAAAAGACGAAGACGATCAAAAAGATGAAGATGGAGCTGGAGATGATATTGAAGATGATGGTGGTGGTGGTGGTGGTGATGGTGATGATGATGATGATGATGATGATGATGATGATGATGATGATGATGATGATGATGATGATGATGATGACGATGATGATGACGATGATGATGATGATGATGATGATGACGACGATGACGATGACGACGACGACGACGACGACGACAATGATAATGATGATGGTAATGGATGATAAGAAGAAGAAGAAGAAGAAAGAAAGGAGAAGAAAAAAATAAGGAAAAAAGAAGCAGCAGCAGAAGAGAAAGAGGAAGAGCCCTCTGGAACGTTATGTTATCAAGACTGGACCAGCTCCCAAACCGAGCCTAATGGCTGAACTGGACCCGGACCAACAAGGTGCTGCCAACGGCGATAGTGTCGTCGCGGCTTTTGTGTACTTTAAAACCTAAAGACATAAAAAACTGAAAGCAGCGAGTTGTAAGTCATGCATCCTAGATAAATATATTGATAATGCAGTATTGTTAGTATGGAAGAATAATGTAGCATTGTAAGTGGCAAAGAATACGACTGACTGTGGAGTACGCGGTAGCTTGTCCGACCTGACAGACTTCATAGTCAGCCTGAGATAAGAGGATACTGTTTATACTGTATTGAAACCCCACAAGGCCTTTCTCACCCTACAACAACAACAACTAAAAGAAGAGCCACAGCAAAACAGGCGTTTCACATCACCAATTCTTCTTGCAAGTTATACTGCAATACCGCATCTATTTAAGCTATGCAATATACCTATCACCACCATGTTTTACAGTTTAATACAGCCACGGAAAAAAAAACACATACAGCTTACAAAACACTACTTTTGTTGAAACCAAATAAGGACTCTTTGTACACCGCGCCGCATACAATCCCCGAGTCATTGTGATGAGACATAGCTCTTCCATCGTAAAATGTGCTTCAAAATGCCATCAATTCATAGCCTTTTCTTATACCGCAATATGATTACATTCCTCCATATGTATGTTGAACGTCAGTAACCTCCCCCCCCCCTCCATGCCTCCCCCGACCTGGTCTACCGTAGACCGTAGCACAGGGGCATAATCACCGCTGCAACTGATCTTATCTCGTAAGTGATCGAGGTAACCTGTAATCAACCTTGCAACTGTTTCGGTTACGGCCAAGGTGTCATAATTATCCGTGTTAACATGGTAATCACAAGCGAGTTAACAAAGTACATACGGGCAAACAAACACCGACGTGTGAAAACTTGAAAGCCACATTAACCGGCATGTTTCCGAAGAAACCTCAAGAAACTTAACTCCACCGCAAGGACATGACGGTTAGCGGGAGAGAAGTGAGACTTTAAGTAAAATGAATGTTATCTTAAAGATGTTAGGACATGGCAGTTTGCGGGAGAGAAGCGAGAGCGGAAGTAAAATGAATGTCATGTTAATGATAGCTATCCGATGAATTCGTGAATTAGAGGGACGAGCAGCAAAATATATAAAACAACCAATATAGGATTAAACATAAAAAAACAGGATCAAATAAAAAAAAGGTAAGATTTAAATATAACTTCCCCTAAAATACACGCTGCTATAGTGCTAAAGCATAGGGGGTAGGTGTATCAGCAAGGGCGTGGCAGGACACAGCACGGCGGGGCGTTATCAACAGCAAGCTATGTAATCTTTCAACACGAATCCACAGCCGTTCCCTGATAAGATATAGAACTTCCTCGGGAAAACGATGGTTCTGATAACCATTCTGCCACTCCGACTTGTCATTTTCTCTTTTATCTATCGTTAAAAAAAACAAGACAGCAAGAAATGTCATTACCCATTCAGAAGACAATATAATCACAGCGAATATACATTTTATTTTATGAACACTCACTGAATCGAAGACGGTAGAGCAGCGTGCTGTATTTGTGCGGAAATGAATGCGTCAGTCCGACCACTGAGAACCCAAGAACAGTAATGTAAACAAGACAAGAGATATTAAATGTATGTATGTATGTATGAGTGTGATAGACCGATATATGGTCAAGTAGATAAGTGACCTCCAAGGCACCAGTGGTCAAAAACACCCCTCCAACCTGACTGACACACCAGAAAAACAAACAACGATGTCCAAACCACATGGTCTCTACTCATACACCCTCCCCCCCCTCTCCCCGAACTCCCGCCTGGTTAATGTTGCAGGACCGAGTGTACAACAAAGGTTCGTTGCGTGGCTCCTCATTGGTATGCCGCGGCGGGGTCGGCACTTGGCCCTCAATGGACGCCCCCTAAAAGGCAGGGCTCCAGACGCGGCCGATGTTTACCTACAAGCGAGGAGACCCGCATCATCCGCACTCTCTTGTCACGCCGCGGACGAGGACAGACGGACAGACTGACAGACAGACAGACGGACGGATGGATCAGAGGTCGGACGGACGAGTCCTTCTCCGGAGCAACGACGGCGAAAAGATTACTTGATGATGATAATTACGAGAATGCTATTAAAGTTGCTTCGTGTGACTTGTACCAGCGTGTTTATGCATTATGCTCCTGGGTGTTCCATTTACTCTGCGTGACTGCCTACTAATGAAGTTGGATTAAAGTAAATTA
>NW_028234416.1:5173844-5186344 GCF_977035675.1 Penaeus japonicus | reverse complement strand
GACTGAACGCGTAACCACACCAATACCATCAATACCAGCGCCCCGGCAAGGAGGTCAGTGGATCCCCAAAGGAGCACATATCACGAGGGCCATCGACGCTCGACGAGGCTAATGCTCGACCCCCCGCGGCCCTCTCAAACATCCTTCACACTTTACGAGACCTTAAACCTTTGTGGCCGAGACACTTTGCAGCTAATGACGCAGCTAACAAATACCATAAAGACCTTTTACTTTACTCACGATAAAGGCAATGTGCGGGGAAGAATGCTCCGATTGTGTTGATTATACTGACCTGTTGGCAGAAGAAAATGTAAATTAGATACCTGGCGCAAGCTTTAAATATATCATGTGACATAAAACGAAAGAAAAGAAAAGTAATGGACATATTTCGGTTAGTGTTTCTTACAAAAATTGTGGAATATATAGTATGAGCAAAACATATATCACCACAGCCACGATGAACGAAAACGGTATAGCAATTTTCTTTTTCTATTTATACATAATTATATTTGTGTCAACATACATGCACACATGCAAACATACACACACACACACATACATACACACACACACACACACACACACACACACACACACACACACACACACACACACACACACACACATACACATACACATACACATACACATACACATACACATACACACACACACACACACACACACACACACACACACACACACACACACACACACACACACACACACACACACACACACACACACACACACACACACACACACACACACACACACACACACACACACACACACACACACACATATATATATATATATATATATATATATATATATATATATATATATTTATTCATCTATTTATTTATCTATATATACACACATATATATGCGTTCATATGTTAAAGTATTTGGTTTTATGAACAATTTCAACAACTTCATTTCGCAAATTTCCAATTGCATCCATCTGCTACCTCTTCCCATTTTCCTCTTCTTCAAACATTTTGCCACTTCCCTCTTCTCCAAACGCATGTATCCACAACTCCCGTCTCTACCCTCATCCCACTCGTCCCCTCCTCTTGCCCTTCCTTCCCTTACCCCAGATACAGTAGTTCATTCCCCCGCCTTCCCTTCATCCCACAGCAACCCGCCCTCTTGCCCTCTCCAGCCACAAGAAAAAATAATTAGTGTGAGGGGTGTGTGCGTTCAGCCTGATGTATTGGGTGCTCAGAGTCATGTATGGAAGCTAAGGCTATCCCTCAGGCTGCCTCACCACCAACAGCCCATAAATTCTGACAACAAAATCGGGGGAAAAAAAGACTGATCATTATCCCCCTCCCTCACAAAATAAAAAAAAAATCGGGAGGCGAGTTATTTCAATTATCCAGCAGATGTTTCGTAAACTAATAAGCCCCTACAAAAACGCTGCCCCTTTCCTGACCCCCTCCCCCTTCCCTGACCCCTCCCCCTTCCTATCTCCCTGTCACCCGCTGCCCCTACCGAACCTCCTACGATAACCCCCTTCCCATCTCCCTGTCACCCGCTGCCCCTACCGAACCTCCTACGATAACCCCCTTCCCATCTCCCTGTCACCCACGATGAAGATTCTTCTCGCTTCTCTATCGCTGAAGAAACGTATTGCTATTTTTTCTACCGATTATAATCAACAGATGCAGGTTATAGAAATTTTAAACTATACAATATCAAACAATATCAAAGAAAGTGGGGGTGTAGCCATAGATAAAGAACAACAAAGGTCACAACGGTTTGAACCCGAAAGGCTTATCACATTTCAGAAAGGCCAAGGATTCCACATGAAAAAAAAATCATAACTATGAACGGCATTAAAGTTCCAAAATCTTGGTTATTCGTGTCACTTAAACTGTTGAACATCTGACAAATGCGTATCACTTAAGAACTTTTATTTTCTGAGATTATACCATTTTGAAGAGTACTTACATATTTTCTATGTTTAAAATTACAGCCAACAAAGGAAGTAAGCTCATAAACGCTTTCCATCAAGCTGTATACGTTCCTCTGTTTTCGACAACTGGGCCTTATTTCTGCATACAGTATCTCGTGTCTCGCTCTCCTTCCACCCAGACAACTAAGATAACACTCTACACGTTGCAGGTTTATCGAATCAGAAATCCTGTCTCCTTAAAGGCTGATAGCGAAACACACGCTGACGTTAAATTATCATGCAAAATTCCTACTTCCAATTAAAGTGTGAAGCGGAGGGTGTCGAGTCCCTGTCGGATAGTCAAGTGTATGGCTGACAAGTGCAGTAGGGGGAGGGAAGGGAGAGAAGACAAAAGAGAAAAGGGGAAAAAAACAGGAAAGGAATGAAAAGAAAAAAATAGAGGAAAAGGTCGACATGGGCAGAGGGTTTGGCACGACAATGGGGCGTAATACGATAATGCTGATGGACAGGGGGGGATGCAGGTTAAGGAGGACCCTGGAAAGGAGATAAGAGAAAGTATATGAAAATACATGGAGTGAAACGAGTAAAGCCAAAGAAAAACTGGGTGTGAGGAGAGTGAAAAACAAAGAGAGAAAACAAGTTGAAAATAAAAGACTAAATGGACACCCTCCAGTTTCTTCAACGTCTACTGTAAAACAATTCGACGCTTACGACATTAACTGACCATCACCTTCATGCTAATTAGGTGGAGAGAAATAGAATGCCATTTTCTGATAACTTGCCAGCTCTTCCAACCTCCAATCCTCGCCAGAAGCCTTTACTGAATAGATCTTTCTGGAAGCCACTTCAGGATTCTTGTTCGGAGAGTAAGAAAGAAAGGAAGGGTGGGTTTGGTTGCGATATTCAGTACTTTCCAGAACATTCCCTTTTACCTAATGTAATGCTACTCGTTGATATACGTTTTTCTTAACCCTTAGCATCATTTATGATCAGTACTATAAGTATCTACATTATCACCTGCAAGAACTCCATAATCAAGTGCAAATGCAATGCCGAACACTTGGGCGTGAGGCTCGAAGATGAGCGAACGAGCGAGCGATGACGACACAAAGAAGGATTCCTAACAAGGGCCAGCCCGGATGTTCGACGGGAAGGCGCAGCAGAAGGCGCTCGGTTGCTCGTGCCAAGAAAAGCGTTTCGGGGCAAGAAGGATGCAGGTGGCTGAAGGAGAAGGAACGGGGTAGCGCCTCTGAGTTAAGGAGTATTACCTGTACGATCCGCCCACACGGCTGACTCGCTCCTAGGACAGAAGTCTTAAAAAAGATAAATCGTGCGGCCACGGGATGCGACTCATTCACGTGTGCACGCAACGTAAAAATAACCCCCGTAAAGCGGAGTGGAGGTGACGACCCTGGCTCACGACACCTGGGACGACGTAATCCGGGTTCGCGCTTTAACGTGTCAGTGACTCCAGTCAATAGGAGTAAAAGATGAGACAGCGAAGGATCCCTCCCATCAATAGGATAGCCGAACAAACAAGAAGTGTGGGAGAGCTGCCAACACTTCGACCCCTCCACTGCCACCTGCTTCTGCCCAGGACTACTTCGAGGGTCATGGGGTCCTCGGAGGCGAATCCTGCGGCCAGCCCGGAAGAGCCCGTAAGAACCGCTCCTTCAAATCATTCAGGATTTGAGGATGCTGAAGTGTAAGCTGTGTTGGCATTCTTTCGTCTAATACAGGAGGCAGGTTGATATGATAACCACAGAAGTGACTGCTGATAACAAAATTTATGATTATGTAATAAATCAACTTTATATTTACAACTCGTACCTGCGTAAAATTGGAAAACATTTCCTGTTAAGAGAGATGTTCCTGATAAAGGCAGAGGCATCAAAAGGCGAACAACACAAACACAAATTGAGAGACACAAGCCAAAATAATTCACAGCTTCTAAATCGCACTCGGTGATTGCCCGGCACCCTAATGAAATGCCGCAATGAAGATACCGTTTGACATAATTAGCTGGATATAAAAAGAGCATCGACCCACCGCATTTAAATACCCGACCAAAAACACCACGACCGAACAATCGTATCAAATTAACTTGCAGCAGAGCGAGGCATGTCCGGGGCGCGATAACGTCCATCACGCTCCTCCCGAGGCCATCGCCGCACCGGGCGAAACCGCCGCCGAAGCTCGCACCGATCTTTTTTTTTTTTTAAGGGGGGGGGACGCAATCTGAGGCGATGACTGATCGTCCTAACAAAGATCTCTCTAACAGCCGTGTCGGGACTGCCGTCGGGTCACTACCCTAGCAGGTGCAGCGGCCGACCAAAAAACGCTATCAGAGGGCGTTAGACCCCTCTCGCAACCCCTTCGAGGCGCTGCAGGCATCAGCGTGGCCAAGGTCGCTAGTGCAGCGTGAAGGCCGAGCTGGCGAGGTCCTTTACTCGGGAAGGGGAGGAATGCGGCTTTCCCTGGACTTCCGTCAACCTCCCCCATACCCTTCACCAACCTTTTATTATGGCCTTTCCGCTTGCCTCCTATTACGGTTGTCCGCTGACTTGCATAAGCCATGTTTCTTGGGTTCACTGCCATTCGACAATAATGTACATACGTGCGTATGCATATGTATATGCGTATGCCAGCGTATGAAAAACCTATTCCGTTATGGAAATGTAATAGGGGGCGCACGCAGGACTGCCCGACACAAAGACACATTAGGCAATGGCAAAAAGAACTCCCAGCGTACAAAAAGCGAGGCCAGGAATGCGCTCTGATAAGAGTATTGAATAATAAAGCTCCAAACCGGTATCCCGCGCACCTCCATGCAGTCCATCTACCATTTCTCTCACTTCCAACATTTACTGACCTTTCAAGAAATATGCGCCATCATAAACAAAACACAGGAAGTGCACGCAAACATACAAACACAACTGCGAGTCCACCAGCTGACTCATGGTAGGGGCCACAAAATAGGGTGTGAGGACGCAAATGGACACTCTTCACATACTTTTTCACATCTGAGCGTCTCGTCAAGTCACTCCGCCGTATCTTAGGTGACACGACGGCCAGCTGGAAAACGATTCGAGTGCCGATGGCAAGCGCCGTTGTCAGACCGTAAGGGTGTGAGAGCGATCGTTCGCCACGGCGCAGTTTAACCTTACGTCGCAAGGACGGATTATCCGGGAGGGATAAACAGAGAATTGAGGATGGATCAGGGGAGAAAGAAGGGAGAAGAGGGATGGGCGAAGGAAACAGGAAAGGAGAGGAGAGAAAAGGAGGATGGAGAGCAGCCGAGATCTGCTAAGGAGTGGAGGAGAGAGATGGCAGCACGGATGAGTTCGTAAGAGTGGTTGAAGATACAGTCAAAGAATGAACGAATGTACTCTACAAAATGCGATAGCAGTAAAACGGCTGCAGTGAAATACAAAAACTCGATGTAAAATACATAATTTATGGAGAGAGCCTTCTGGCAATGGTCATTATGCATAGTGTCCTCGCTAACCAACTGATTTTCACAAGTATTCGCGAAATGACCAACGCTCATGTCAATTTTGTGAAATAGTCTCTGGATCAATCTCTAGATCTATTCTTAACTCCTCGACAAAATGCAGAAAATGAGCCTGCCATGATACGTGTCAATCGCATATCATCAACAGTATGCAAGGCAAGCGCAGCAACAAAAGCACCGCAAATGTTATCTCTCTCAAGCACGTCGAGAACGAGTCGACACTCCCTCTCCTGCTTGAACATACTTGCCCTTTGTGTCTAAGTTTGCCGATGCACGCCCCTGCCCATTTAGCTGTTTGACGAACCTTTTACGAAAGTCATCATGATAGGGTAACCTGCTGCAGCTGTGGCCTCCTCTAAGGACGCTCCATTTGCACAACGCCAATGCTAAAATCACCCTTCCGAGACGACCTGAGCGAAGTGGCTGGAGTTGGCCCAAGTTCTCTTGTCTTCGAGTATCGCACATTGATGATGTTATATAAGTCCCTGTATATGATGACACTTTACTTCAGAATATGCTAATTGACCAGAATGTTCTAAAATAGTTCTCAACATTTCTATCCTTCTGCTATTAGTCTCTTTATATAGCAGATAAGTCATATCTTAAGTAATATCATAAGCATATATTATCGGTCGGAAGTCTCATGTTTATTCTGCGACTCTTGCTTGCTACTTTTGCAACGCTGGCTTGCTACCTTTGCAATACTGGCACGTCGTTTCGTCTGATTGTATCAGTCCACCGTTTTACCTGCCTTTATGTTTGCCTGACTGTTTGATTACCTTTTCTGTCTGCATGATAGTATGCGTATTTCTCCTAAAACCCGTCCATTTATCTTCATAGCTGTTTGTTTCTGAGGCCTTTGTGCTTCTCTGCCTGTCCTGTTTCATACTTCAGTTTACCTTTGCTAGTCTGAACAGACCATTATTTCCTTGATGTGCCTGATTCCATGACCACTGCTTTAGGGGTGAGGCAACGAGTGACTCCAGCTTCTGGATATATAACTTTATATGGAGTGTCTATTACTGTTTTCATTTCCTCGAGATCCAAGAGCCCAATCAGACACCTTCAATATAACTATAAACTTCCTTATACGAGATCGTTGAAATCACGTAAATAATCTATCAATTTAAAAATACCATCATGATTTTCCTACTTCTGTCCCCATGGACATTTGTGTATAGTATCACTATTATAATAAAGCGAAACAAAAGTGAATACTCACATGCATCCTAAATATTACCAACGGTGCTAAAGACTGATTAAAATCAGAATTCAATAAAAAAAAAAAAGAACAAAGGACTTTTAATGATCGTTCTTTCCTCGGTATAGGATGTTAGGAGATTTTTGCATAGTTCATCATACTTTATCACCAGTGTCTTCATGTCATGTGCTAAACAGACAGACAGACTGGCAGGGAGAGAGAAGGGGGGAGGGGTAGTAGAGTAACGGCAGACAGGAAAAAAAAATGATAAGCAGGAAATATGTGCGCCATCTGTTTACATCTCAACATAAACAACACATGTACAGAATAACAGATGGCTAATAAAGAAGATATCCGCAGTCAACCAGACGTGTTTTCTTCATACCATACTCATCATTCAAATATTGATCCGCGCACAATAGTTGTTTGGAGAAGCGGAGTGAAAAAAGCGGCGCGACAGCGTCGGGTGCCGCGAATGGCCCCGCGCCGCCTAAAAACGTGGGTGATGGACGCCCGGGACGAGTTTATGGGCAGTGTGGGAGTGACAGTGACCTGCTGTTCCTCGGGGGACTCATCACGGCGCCCGGATGTGGAAGGAAGAGAAGAGGGAGGGGGAAGAGGGGGGTGAATGGGGGAAGAGGCAGGGGAAGTGAGAGGGCGAGGGAAAATGAAAGGAAATGGGAAAGAAAGATGAAAGGGAAGGGAAAAGAGACAGGGAAAAAGAAGGGGACGAGAGAGGGAAAGGGAAAAAGAAACGAAATGAAAAGAGAGATGAAGGGGAAGGGAAAGGGAAAGTGAAAAGAGACGGGGAAAAGGAAATGGACGAGAGAGGGAAAGGGAAAGGGAAAGGGAAAGGAAATAGAAAAGAGAGATGAAAGGAAGGGGAGGAGTAAAGAGAAGGGGTAATGGAAGGGGAAGGGAAGGGAAGGGAAGGGAAGGGAAGGGAAAGGAAGGGGAAGAAGGGGAAAGGGAAGGAGAAAGGGAGCGGGAAAGCGGAAGAGTGAGAAGTGAAAGAAAGAGGAAATGGGAAAGGGGGAAGGGTTAAGAGGAAAGAGGAAAGGAAAAGAGAGGAAGCGGACAGGACGGGGCTAGGGAGGACAAGAGGGCATTTCGCTGCTCAACAAATACCTTTGAGGTTTCCCCGAACAGCTGTTACTTCAAAGCGAAAGTTGCTGTAAATGAGAACTCGCATTCAGAAGATTTATAGATTTCTTGTTACCTGTATCGGCATCAGGACACAAGGGGATAGTCCTGCTTGAAGGACAAAAACTATCGTAAAAAAGTCCAACCGTTTGCCATCTCTTTTAATTTAATCATCCTATTATTTCATTAAAACGAAATCTCAAAACATCACCACCTTTACTTTCTGCGCCCCGGCCTTCTCTTTTCTGTCTCTGCCTCTCATTTTTCACCTAGTTGAGAATAAGTTAATCTTGGATAACAGCGCTGAATCCGGGTAAATCTCCGGGCCATTTTCACCATGTAAAGAATGCATACAAGTGACGTTCTCGTCCCCCGGCAAGAGCTAAAACAAATATCAGGGAATGTAACTTTATGTGGCTTACACACCGGTGCCAGCAACACGTGGTGCCACCACCACAAAACAGACACGGTCAGTCATCACCCGTTTCTTTCCACGCCTTGTTCTATCTTCACTACTTCGCTTTCCCTCTCTCTTTTCCCTATCTCTCCCACTCTCTTTTCTTTATTCCCTGCTTTTTTTAAAGTATTTTCCTCCCTCTCTCTTCCCCTTTCAATTTCTCTCTCTCTCTCTCTCTCTCTCTCTCTCTCTCTCTCTCTCTCTCTCTCTCACTGCGTGTTTGTGTGTGTCTGTGTCTCTCCTTCTCTTCTTTCTTCTTCTGTCTCTGCCTCCGTCTCTTTTTCTTTATCTGTCTCTCTCCTTCACTCTCCCTTCTAAACTCCCAGTAGCTAAAAGTCCCTGTGATATTCAGGATTAAATAATTCACATTTCCATTTGCCTTCTGAATCAAAGCACGACCCCTTTCTGTTTATCCTGACGATAGAGGCATCTCCCATGCGCTGCTGCAACATCTTGCACATCATCTTGCACCGCGCCGTCTTCAGGGTCTCCGGTCGCGACAGATGGCAAGGGTACGCTGCCCATTACCCACGGGTTATACTTGCGCTTCTGTCGCTGTGGATGTTGCTCACGATGGTTAAAGATGACATTGAATTACTATTTTTTCACACGTAACATTTTCCTACATCAGTCATTTACCGACAATGGAAACTAAGGTATAATAATCTAATATATATATATATATATATATATATATATATATATATATATATATATATATATATATATATATATATATATATATATATATATATATAAAGTAATACGCGATCTGTAGCCCGCTTGAATCAACGAACATCCACAAAGAACAGATGTTCCTACAACTTATGATAAAAAAAAAAAAAACATACCCAGGCACTGCTGACCGCCGTCGCTTTAACAATTATATCCCTTGGTGACTTATCACCAATCAATCTGATATCAACAAGAGGCAGCGACAGCTAACAAATCGTTGGGGCCAGAAACAGCCAATTAGTTCACTGCACCATTAACGAAAAAGTATAACAAACCTTGTTTTTTTTGTGTCTACATTTTTTCCCAAAGACCAACCGCCGAAGTCGCTATTGGGGATCATCGCCCACTGAAGTCTTGTCGCAAGAGCAGTCGCTCGGGAAAAAAGGGGGAAAAAGTCGGGGAACAACAACATTAACTCAGACGTAAAAAAAGAATACATCTCATTCGGATCACTACCCCTGACACGCCACTAAGACCACTAAGAAGTGGCTAAAGTTGACCGTGAACTGCACAGGCGCTAAGCCACACGACCACAACACCTCTGACTCACGAGAAACATTTTACAATGGGAAGATGTCAGACTGAAACAAACAATATTCTCAAGCCCATCGCTATCAGACCCTATAATATACTACACACTAGAGTCTACTAGAGAGAGGCAGAGGGGAGGCGGAGATATGAGTGAGAATGAGAGAGAATGAGAGAATGAGAGGCAGAGGCAGGGAGAGAGAGGGAGAAAGAGGGGAGAGGGGGGAGAGAGGGAGTGAGAGAGAGAGGAAAGTCTGGCATTATCGTCTAGGTTATCCTCCAAGGGATCTCCCTATCATTCCCTAACAATTCAATAGTAAGAGCGGAGGGGTGTATCGCTGTATCGGTTACAGAGCACAAGGGAAACGCCCTCATTTCTTCTCCCTCCTTGCCTTGCCTGTGCACTAAGCAGCAATAGTGAGCTTACGGTTCACATTCCGATTTGTAAGTATTTTCAACGACGTCCTCGAAAATAAACTTTATTCCAGGTCAATAAATACTGGACATCTGGTGTGTAACTGAATAAGTTTATACTCTTGAGTCTCGCAATGAGGAACTTGCAAGTCTAATCTTTATTATTATTTTCATTAGTATAATCATACTACCTTCTGCAATATATCCATCCATTTACGCATCCGTTGTAAATCCTGATTAACGCAGTTTATGGGCGATCATTTGCATCAAACCAATCCATTGTCAACGTTGCGTGGCGCGACGTGTGATGGCGGGTGTTGGGTGCTGCTATAGACACCTGCCACTCGCAGTCCAAGGTCCGCCCGCCCTTGGCCACGCTTTTTGTCCGCATTATTTCCAGAACCCAGCCTGATAAGTTCTGCTGGGTGGCTGTGGGGCTACTGCATTGCCGTGGCTACTGCTGTACTGAGGATGCTGCTGCGCCGCCTTGCTCTCTCACATTCTGTTCCATCTTTCTCTATAACTATTTTTGTTTTTACACCTGTTCTGGATTATATTCGCAAGGATAATGACATCCTTGAATAATTTGTGTTTGCATAATCCTAAACAAACTTTACTATATGCACTCCCCCTTTTTGAATCTGGGTTAATTCCCTATTGGAGATTTAAATATACCCAAAATACGGAAAAATAAGGTTAATAAGCAATCTACTAAACAATATGTATGGGGCAGCACCAGGTGTATAAGTAAATTACTGAGACCTTATAAAGATGTAAACGAATGACAGCACCATGAAAAAACTTGTACTTAATTACACGAGAAACACATTTATTTCTGGAAAAAAACACAGCGCAGCAATAAAGATATAAACAAACGTGGTCTCCAGACTGGAAGAGACATTGGGCTTAAAAATAACATGAGGTTGATTTGAGGAGCTGTCCGGGAGAGGCAGAAAAAACACCGGTTGATGAAGAGAGTGAGAGATAAGAGAACATTGGGAAGACTGGAGACAGTGAGCATGAAAACGAGGAAATATATTTAGGCTTGTCACGAACAAAGGAAATAGAGTTGTGGCCGTAGTATCATGTCACACACGTCCGAACCCACCATATGTATCAAGTAACACTTCATTACGTGATATAAATCTCCCACACGGCACGACGCACCTAGCCCCCTTCCCTTGTCTCGGTTTGCCAGAGATGACGCGAGATAATTTGTTTTCTCAACGAGTGAGGAAAGCGAGCACCAGGAAGTGTTTCTGGCCTGATAGTTGGCCATAATCACCGCCAATCGCGGCGCTCTGGCCCATATCGACACAAAGCCCCTCCGATAACATGGAGTAAGTGACCGATTCATCCCGTCTCCTCGCCGCCCCCAATCCGTTAATCACGACTCGGCGGTTCACAAGAGATCAATAATTGATAAAGCGATAAGAGGCGCGGGTCAGCCGCCTCACACAACACTCGTCATTACTGGTAGATCATCGACAGCGGCCGCAGATAATGACACTTTAATCCCACGTGTTTCAAAGCCGAGAGTTCACACGAGCGGAGCCGACGTGACAGGGTCGTCTCGGATGACCATTCGCCCCGATCCCGACCTTCTTAGAGGTCACTTTCTACGGTGCTTTATCCTGAACAAAGGTGACCTACTCTTGCCTTCGGCCCGCCGTCCTGCCGCACCTGTTTCGGAGACCAAAACTGAAGGCCTGCGTCGCCTGGCGGTCCGAGATGGGCCACGGAACGATTGAAGGCAGACGCTGCACGACAAACTTTCAAATCGTTTTCGTTGTGGGATTTTATAGCTCTGATCGCCTGGATGACCCTGCGCGTGCCGCTCATCCGAAGGGAAACAGTAAAATGGCTTCGAAGAACCAAACCCGCCAGGAAAGGCGGGGAGTGGCAAAGAAGAGAATCAGATAAACAACTCTCCTCTCACCCCGATCAAATTCTATTGATTGCCACGGCAACGCACTTTCATTGTCGTAAAAGGGATTCTCGCTTTTCACTCTTGAAAACGGGCCACGGGGTCACCCAATAGATGCGGCTCTATATATCGGCCAACACAACAGAACGGCCTCTTGTGAAATAAACTTACTCGTATTCGGGAATGGTAAACGCGTCAACAAAAGTGAAGACATTGTTAAGCGATAACAGTGCTGTAAATAGAGTTCGAATAATAATAATAATGAAACACCAAACATGCCAATTACAGAGGCAATGTTATAACAGTAACAACTATAATACCAGCAGCATAAAAAAATACATCGACTCGGGTATCGTAATTACCATATTCATGAGGATGAAACGCACACATGGGTCATGAGTCATGTGTAAACTAAGGAGCAATTCCCGTCATGGCAGTCATGCGCTTCATTGTTCACCAGCGGTCGACTCTTCCCTTGTCACCCTCTGATGTCATGACTGATGATCTCGCCTTCAAGATATTTCCCCTTAATGTGTTTTTAATGACTGGCCGCCATCTGCCTCCGCTTCGTCGCGCTGTGCTATCATCATCCGTCCTCCCCTTTTCGAGACGAGCTATCGCGGACCTACTCTCCCTTCCCATCCCTGAGGTACGGGC
>NW_028234416.1:5151344-5168844 GCF_977035675.1 Penaeus japonicus | reverse complement strand
GAGAGAGGGAGAGAGAGAGAGAAAAAAAAAGAGAGAGAGAAAAAGAGAGAGAGAGAGAGAGAGAGAGAGAGAGAGAGAGAGAGAGAGAGAGAGAGAGAGAGAGAGAGAGAGAGAGAGAGAGAGAGAGAGAGAGAGAGAGAGAGAGAGAGAGAGAGAGAGAGAGAGAGAGGCGAAGGGGAGAGGGAGGGAAGGAAGGAGATAAGGAAGAAAAAGTAACAAAAGGGAAGGGAAGGGAAGGGAAGGGAAGGGAAAGGATAAGGGATAGTGGGAGGAAGTGGAGGTACGAAATGGAAAAGGAGGGCGAGGGAAAGGAAGATGTGAGAGAAGAAAAATAAAAAGAGTAAAATATAATTATGCGTGTGTGCGTTTTCCGAAGTGTGAGTCTATGTGCAAGCACGTGTGCACAGAAGTGCAAGCAGGATTCCCAAGCAGGATTCCCAAACAGGGAGGGCGAATGGACCCGTCCGAACCACACAATGGCCCCCGCGTGAGATACAAGGAATAACTCACCTTCCCGACAATACCTTTAATTATCTTAATCAGTCGGGACGCTTTGTTATGTCCACCCGAGTGAGGCCTTCGGAGGACCCCCTTCTGGTCCGCTAATTAGGGCATGACCCCCTTGCCCTTGTAGCGAAAGGGGATTTATATCTTTATTATTCTCTCTCTCAAACAAAAAAATAATTGAACATAATTGGCTTCTTGGGGTAATCTCTGACCATATGTGGTGTGTTGATAAATTTATATCACAGACTGACTATAGGTTATATTTTTTCATTACACAGAATCTGAGCTCGTATGCTGATAATTCCTCTATATGCACGAACTCCGCTCTCTCTCTTTTTCTTTCTCTTTCTCTTTCTCTTTCTCTCTCTTTCCCTCTCTTTCTCTCTCTGTCTCTCTCTCACACACACTCTCTCTCACTCACACACTCTCTCTCACTCTCACACACTCTCTCACTCTCACACACTCTCTCACTCTCACACACTCTCTCACCCTCATAATCTCTTTCCAATAAGGATGCCCACTCGAGAGATGAGTGTTCCCAAGTGAGTGAGATGAAGGCCACGCGAGTCAACCCCCCCCCCCCACACCTTCCCTATACTCACATGAAGGAGGTTGATTTGGCAACACATGCACCGTGTCCGCCTCCTCATATCACGATCCCACAATACCGTTTTTCCCCTCCTTTCCAACGGGCAACCCCTCCTTTGTGATCGGCCATCTCATACATTATCGTCTTAACCACTATCTTCCCCCTCCATTCCATCCCTCCTTCGCCTCTCCCCTCCCCCCTCCCCTCCCTCGCCTCTTTCGCCCGAGGGTGGAGAAGAGGCCGAGCGAGCGCGAGGGGGAGAGGGAGAGGGGGGAAAGGGGTAGGGAGGTGGGGTGAAGGGAGGCAGGGAGGGAGGGAGGGAGGGAGAATGACACCCCTTTCCCCTGCGGAGACACCGTGTAATTTTCGGTAACGTTCCTCTGCGGCTTCTTGACCTGCGCCCTGGCCGGCCCCATGGCACAGCGGCCGGGTCGTGAGAGTGTGGGTGACGGCGGGGCGTTGGTGGTGATGCCCCTCAGGCCGCCTTCGCGAGAGAGGGAGTGATGGAGTGGATATGAACATTGTGTGTGTGGATGTGTGTGCGGATGTGTGTGTGTGTGTGTGTGTGTGTGTGTGTGTGTGTGTGTGTGTGTGTGTGTGTGTGTGTGTGTGTGTGTGTGTGTGTGTGTGTGTGTGTGTGTGTGTGTGTGTGTGTGTGTGTGTGTGTGTGTGTGTGTGTGTGTGTAAATGTGTATGTGTGTGGTTACGTGTGTGTGTGTGGATATTCTTGGCTTGTATGGCACTTGTTGAAACGCCTTAGACGTAGGTTTGAATGTATTAAACTTCTTCAACGACTATTTTGAAAAGACTAAATTCTTAGCGTGCGCCCCGAATCTTAAAAGTCTATATTATAGTGTTCTTGGCCTGCTGTATAAGTTATGGCGTTTAACTTTAAACTTTGGAAATATGTGTCTTTGTTGAACGTAGAAAAAATAAATAAGATGAGGGTAAGGACTGAAGGTATGTTCACACCGTCGTGGTTTTAATCAGGTGAAGCCCAGCAAATGTTGACGTCAACCATTGTGCTACTGAGGGTCGCGTACGCGTACACCGAACCATGGACACATGCGTGCACACACAAACAAACATACACACACACACACACACACACACATATATACATATACATATACATATACATATGTATATGTATGTGCATACATACATACATATATATATATATATATATATATATATATATATATATATATATATATATATATACATATATATATGTGTGTGTGTGTGTGTGTGTGTGTGTGTGTGTGTGTGTGTGTGTGTGTGTGTGTGTATGTATATGTATACATATATATTGTATATGTGTATGTATATATATATAAATATATATACATATTTATTTACATATATTAGGGGGGGATAATATTACTATCGTATAAGTAATCCTTAAGAGCTTACCATTTCTCTTTCAGCAAGCCAAGCAAGTCATATTCAGCTGGCGTAAAGCTGTCGAGGTCGGTCAGATGGAGCACGCCCACCAACAGAGGCATTGCTAAGGCACTAAAAAAAGACCAAAAGACTCAGAAAAACGCAAACTATTTACCTTAACCGTGTGCGCGCGCGCCGTCTCACAGGTGTGGGCACCAGCCTCGCCCACCTCTTGGCAAGCAACGCAAGCACACCATACAGCACACTCGTCTCGAGCGCTTTCGACATCGCCAATATCGGCCTTTTCCTTCGCCCATTCTACCCCTACAACGCACGCCTACAGTCCCATCTTCTCGTTCATCACGCTCGTGTCGCTACGCCCATCGTTTCATCTACATAGAATAGGTCCATCACGATCATGCGGGGCGGTTGTCGTAACGATAGGCGTGTGCAGGCATCAGGGCGGGTGATGAAAGATCGCAAGATCATTAGCTCTCAACCGACGCCATTAATCTCCCGGCCGAGTGCGGCGCGATGACATGCTGCGGCCTGACCCGAGTGGGTCTCCCGTAAGAACTCTCGTAGGCACTTGTGTTCAGAAACACACGTGTACATGTACATATATATACGTATGCATGCGTACATATGTATACATAAGTACAGACACTTATATATCTATATACATATATGCTGTACATGTAAGAACGTGTTCACACACACACACACACACACACACACACACACACACACACACACACACACACACACACACACACACACACACACACACACACACACACACACACACACACACACACACACACACACACACACACACACACACTTTACATTTGAAAAAGTAATTTTCATTTTTGAATGAAGTTTTTCGCAGCCATGGTCGTAGGACAAAAGCAATTCAGACAATCAGGACAAATTATTCCACTGACAAGTGATCACACAACCATGTTGCTCCCGCATTACTTTGATCTGCACTCCGACCCGCGTGGCAATAAGTTCGAGAGCCTCATACTGTACTCGTAACATTTCGCTCACAATAACCATTAAACCTATTCACAGGTATATTCACGCCACGCCTAGTTCCCACTATCCGATTCAATACCAACTTCTTAATAGCTCCAAGGAGAGTAATCCCTTTGATACGGTAACTGCGGAAACATACATTAGCTCGAGTGCTTGCGTGAGATGACAAGTGAATCCACCACATGTTCAGATGGGGGTATCAACACAGCATCAAATGACAGCAACACCAGACAGATACCCACAGCTGCGAGGAGACTGAGCACCACCTCAACACCAAACATTTGCATAAAAATAATTAGGAAAAGGATGTTGGAGTAATCTGTTATATAAAATATATAATGAAACGTTTTTTGAAGATAGTGTAACCACAGTTGTTGGAATGCTAATATCAACAGATTATTTATGATATCAATACTACTACTACTAATAGTAATAATAATTATAACAAAACTGATAATAGTAATAATAAATGTTCATATATCTTATCAGAATTTACTAAAGAAATTATTTACACTCTGCTGGCTGTCCCGTCCGTTTCTTCCACTAACCGAAACCACAACAAAGGACACACCAACACAAAGAGAACAATCTGTAATTAGTG
This sequence comes from Penaeus japonicus, assembly GCF_977035675.1. Classification (NCBI taxonomy): domain Eukaryota; kingdom Metazoa; phylum Arthropoda; class Malacostraca; order Decapoda; family Penaeidae; genus Penaeus; species Penaeus japonicus. The sequence goes on along the minus strand of NW_028234416.1, from coordinate 5,164,720 downwards.
ATCCTTGTCCCAAACTAGTATCTACACCTGTTATTGTCTTGTTGCCAGCGAGAGTCCACAACTTGTGTGTCGCACGGAAAGACGGATTGTTTGGTTGGACTCGCTGTGGATTTGCGTGGAACCTCGCTGACCTCAGCACCTTCAGCACACAAGCGGTACGCGGAAACACCCGAACGTTAAACCACTACTCGCGTGAAATAAATCGCCTTAAGTTCTTTCAGTGATCTTATCCAAACCCGTCCGTCTATCGCGGACCAAATGGGTTTACAGGGAAGAGGAAGAACTGGCCTTCCCTTTCAGGTAGAAACACTCACTTCTTTTCGTGCCGGGGAGACCGTAACACAAATAAAGGTATACGAACAACGATTTGTTTCATGGGCGACAAAACTTTCTTTTCTATTTGGTTAAAATTAATACGAATTATATACGGAACTCCTCCTAGTAAGACTAGTAAGTTATTACTTCCTAATATTATTTTCACATTTTTGCATAAAGTTTTGAGATACACAGCTAAATATTACAACGAGAGATCTATTAAGCAATATACCCATCTATTCTTACCTTATCCGTTAACTTTTCTGCTAGTGCATATAGCTCCCTCCCAAAGCCTGCCAAGAAGAGGGTGAAGCGCGCGCGCGGAGAACGGAGGACGCAGCTGGTGGTAGCGCTGGTAATCGTGGTTGCAAAGGCCGACCGCCCGGCCTTGCTCGCTGTCACACTGCCCTCGGGACAGCCACGCCGCCGACGACCATGCCTGAGCTCCCCACCTACACAGCCAAGAATATCCGCTTTGGTGAAGGCGACACAACAGCCACGTACGAGGAGTGCTATGCTTGTCACACAGGTGACGGCACACAAAGAAAATGTTTGGGAGGAGGAGGAGGAGACGCCGCGTGTGGGAGATATAATGACAATGTGTCGGGAGGACTCACAGCTGATTCACAAGAGCAGGCTCCAGGAGGACGGGCTTTGACATCCGCTGCATATACATAACACTTTCGTCATATTTCAGAAATGACTAACTGAACGACATAACAGAGATACGTCTCATTTAAAACCGTATCTGTTAATCATCACAATACTTCACACACCGCAGGTTCACGATAACAAAATAACAATGATAAAGTTGATTGTCCCGGATATAAATTACATCACCAAACCGTCCTTCAATTCCACATTGCTTACTACAGAGATATACCGAGTTATTTATTGCACTCACAGTTGGCTATAGGGCCTTGTCAAACACTCTTACGCAATTATCCAGTATTTAATCATTCATTAGCACGAATTAACGATACTAAACGCCAGGGTACTTCCCCATGTACGCACGCCTTTACACTGTCACTCCCGATCGCTGTCACCACGTGAGTCACCTGGCAGTGCTCAGTGCCGGCCGCTCCGGTACTGCCGCTCTCGGAGGTGCGTGAGTAGCGCGGAGTGAGCCGATGCCGGGCGGCCCTTCCTCTCTCGCAGGTGGCGCTCCGGCGACTGTGACGTAGCCAGGGAGGGCACTGAGCCGCTCTGACACCCAGTGCCTCCCCGCCTCGCCCTCGCCGCCCCTTCCAGGCACTTAGCGACACGGCACACCTCCCTCTCTGCCTCATTTGGAGCTAGCCGTGATTCATTAGAGCCTTTTAGCCTTTATGTTCATCTAAAAGGCAAAGCATCTAACTCAACTACTTCTAAGATAACAACGAAACGAGAATGAAAGGGAAGGTGGAGGAGGAGGGGAGCGAGTGGATGAAGGCGAGGGACAGGATGTGGAGAGGGAGGAAGGGGAGAGGGCGACATGGAGGGGAAAGAGGGAGAGAAGGAGAGAGAGAGAGGAAGGGGGGGGGGGGGGAGTGAGGAAGAGAGAAAGAAATTGGATAGATGAATTATATACATATATATATACACATATATACATATATACATAATATATATATAAAATATACATATACATATACATACATGCATACATATATATATATATATATATATATATATATATATATATATATATATATATATATATATACACATGTATATACAATTCCATATATACGTATATACATGCATACATACATGCATACACACACACACACACACACACACACACACACACACACACACACACACACACACACACACACACACACACACACATATATATATATATATATTACGTATATATATATATATATATATATATATATATATATAATATATATATATATATATATAATATATATATATATATATATATTATATATATATATATATATATATATATATATATATATATATATTATATAATAAATAATATATTATATATATATATATATATATATAATTATATATATAATAATATATAATATAATATATATATATATATATATATATATATATATATATATATGTATAATACATATATATATAATGCATATATATAATACATATATATATGATACACATATATATAATACATATATACAAATATATATATATGTATATATATACAAATAATATATATATATATACAAATATATATATAAATATACATAACACACACAATATATATATATATAATATATATATATATATAATATATATATATATATATAATATATATATTATACATACATCACACACACAATTATATATATATATAAATACATACACACACACACAATTATATATATATATATATATATATATATATATATATATATATATATATATATATATATTTTACATACATACATACATACCCATACATATAGATTAATATAAATAAATGTGTGTGTGTGTGTGTTTATTTATTTATGTGCGTGTGGTGGTGGTGGTGGTGGAGGTGGAGGTGGAGGTGGAGGTGGAGATGGAGGTGGAGGTGGAGGTGGAGGTGGAAGTGGAAGTGGAGGTGGAGGTGGAAGTGGAGGTGGAGGTGGAGGTGGAGGTGGCGGTGGCGGTGATGTGTTTCTGAGAGTGAGTGAGTGAGTGAGAATTGCAGAACGAGTAGGGCTAACTGTGCAGAAAGGAAGGATCAGACAGGTAGAACAAAAAAGTTTAGGCTAAGTCTTGAAGGCCTGACTACGCTTAACGAAAGACAAGGGGTATTGTAAACAAGCAAGGCTGAATAAGGGACGGAGGGACAGACAGTTGGGAGGAGAGCCAGACGTAGGGACAGATAGATGAACGGGAGAGAATGAACAGACAGGAAAGCCTGTGCAAGAAGAACCTGGACAAATGCGATACCCACTATTTGTCGTGCGGGGGCATGTGTGTTAAATAAACACCTTTTGTTTTAGTGAAACTTGTTAATGGCCCGGCAAATGCATGTTGCATTGTGCGGCGGTTGCCCCGTAGACCCGTAGCGGCGAGGTGTGTGTGCCTGTGTGCCCGCGGGTAGTGATGTGAAGCGTGCATTTGCATACCTTTGTCAGGTAGCTCTTCGCTTACCTTGCTCAAACACAAAGCCTGTTGGCATTTCTTCCGAGCCGATGTCCAGGCAGCAACCTTTCGCGTACCAAAGATTCTTTCCTGGTTAAGCCTCTTCAAGAGTCCAGATGCAGTTTTCCCTAGGTTAGCATCAGCTATCTGGTTGACCGCCACTAAGAACACTCCTCTTACAAAGCAGTATCTAACCTATTTCTCTGTACACTTATAGCACATGCAATAGAGTTAAAAGTCAAAGATGTTGTATAGGAAAATATAATAACATAAAGGAATGCACAAATTTAGCATAGCATCTCCCGCCGTGAAAAAAAATCACATATATCGTATCATGGGATATCATGACAGAATAAACAACCAGAGTTAGCCTATTGTAACAATACAAATTAAAAGCGTGAATACAACATCCGGACTTCACGTGGGATGACATCTGTGAAACTTGAGCATCTCCCACGACTTCACAGTGACAATGCGGGGCGCAGAGAGTATCCGACGAGGTCTGGTACATTGGGAGGGATGATATCTGTGTAATTCTAATAAGATTCTGGTAATGACGTTACAGTGTGAAAAAACGCGACCCACTTGCCAACCCAATAAATGAAAAGGTAGTCAAGATATCCGATTTTATCATTTTATAAGAAATCGTTAAACAGTCTAATCTCACGACAATCTTATTATCGAAATGTATTGACCTCTCCTAGAGAGAGAATCAATTGAACAGTACAAGCATCCTTGTATCATATCGGGTGTATAACTCCAACGCCGAAGTGACGTCGTCCGCGGCGTTGACAGAGATTGCGAGGTACGGCGAGCAAGAAAAGAGAGCCAAGAAGGAAATATAGGTCTGGCATCGGAGGCTGTGGGACCCGGGTTGGCAATAACGACACAATAACGATTGCGGGCTTCCTGGTGGCTCAACAATTACCCGCTATTTGCATATAAGTACCCATGCTAGCTGGGGGATCCTCAAACAACGTGGGACTCGCTGGTCTCGTCCCGCGCTCTCAGCCGTGCCTACTTACGTTACTCCGCCCCCTGCACCGGCTCCTTGACAGGGACCGTACCTACATCCATTAAAAGGAACTTTCCTTCGAACCGGGTTAACCCCCCTCCCCCCACCAACCGCATCTGCATTCACCTTTAACCTGCACTAACACCCATTGACCTACACGTGTATACACTACTACAGAATACATACGGTAAATATACAGCATCCAAAAAACATGTTTTTGTATATATTTTTGTTATTTTTTAACTGAACATTTTTTATGGGGAATGTATAATAAATATCTACCACACGCGAGGGTATATATGTAAAAAATAAAAGTACAATGCAAATCACATCAATGAATATGTTGGATAAGTAATAATATATATGAATATATTTATCTACGTGTATAGCCCATGCCAAACAAGACTGGCGGGTCAACGTGTTGTCAACCCAAGCATTTGCTTGGAGGTACTTACCACCTCACACGGGCGTCTCTGCCTCAGACATACCTGCAATTAAGAGAAAATAAATAAGTAACCAGACTTCACATTTCATATTTGTTATTCATCATTAAACATGACACTGACCAAAGGACGCAAGCGCGAGGCAGAAGCCTACCACGTGCCAAATAGACCATGTGCTCGAACCATATGTCGGATATTAACTTCCCATCCGACCCCCTGGACTCGCATTACGTAATGGACACAGGAGATACCGTACACATCCATCCGCTCAACCGGAAATAGCGACAACCGGTTATACGGCCTGGAGAGACGTCATCACTAACGGGATTCGTGTGCCTGAAACGTTTCTAACCGGTCCCGGGAACTGGTCCAGGGCACCGTACACGCGCACACGGACACAACTTTTGTACTGTGCAGCATTGTTATGGCGCGAGTTCATGAGCAAAATATCAGCCTTGTACAAGAGGGGCCTTAATGAAACTTCCTGTCGATAATAAAACAAATAGTAGCCGTAATTCTACTAAATGAGTGGGGGCTCCATTAGAATTATGTTTTATTAATACAAAAAGGGTAATAAATTGAAACATACCTCAAGCATTTTGTGACTTCGTCGTAGTATATAAACATTATCATCAGCGGAAACATTGTTGATATAATAAAAATATATTGTTCATCAAGCTATTGACTGTCGTATCACACTGATCATGTATATATAAAATATATATATATATATATATATATATATATATATATATATATATATATATATATATATATATTACATATATATATATATATATATATATAATATATATATATATATATATATATATATATATATATATATATATATATATATATATCAACGTTATCATTAGTGAAAATAGGATCAGTATGTTACTCATATCCTTTCTTATCATACTACAAGCTTTTGGAGTGATGGAACCGCTGATATGGGATATGAAATATCGATTTCTATAGTACTGCATTGCATTAATTTCCATAATAATAACAGCCTCTATACACATCATTAAGATCACTGCTGTTAACCATCCTACTTTTCCTACTCCCTCCTCCTACATCGCTCACGCAGGCGGGCGCCAAAGGAGGGCCATGCCAAAAGAGGGCGGACGGACGTGCCAGAGCCATACGCCAGCAGTGAGAAGGCGAGTCGACGGGCGTGCTAGCGTAGGACTTCACCTCTTAAGCCTCACAAGCCTCACTCTGCCAGCACCCACGCCATCGGGGGGACCCTCTCTCCCCCTTTCCTTTCCCCTCCCCCTCCCTTCTCCCGCCCCCCTCCCCTCCCCACTCACCTCCCAATCGCCCTTTGTGTTGAGAGCTGCAGATCGTTGTGTGGTAAGGTGGAATCTCGTTAACCTGTTCTCCCGGCACGAGACCGCACTCTCCACCAGGAAAGATTACGGTCTATCTCTCACTGTAACATTCTCTGCAGTAGACGCACAACGTCAGCTGCGATAATCCTATTACAGGCGTCCATACGTCGGGGTTAAGTCTCTGATATTTGATTTATGGTTCGGACTGAATAAAAGTCTAATCAAATTTACCTTGCCATATCCGAGGGCCCCTCAGTGCAGCCGTCGTCAAGATCCCTCTCCCCATATTTAAAGTGGAGGGAGGGAGGGGGTGGAAGGCCATGGCAAATGATAAGAATACGAAAGAAGGGAGAGATGAGATTGAGAAACCACTCAGGAGATAAAGATGTACGACGGGTAAAGGGGGAGGAGAGAAAGACGGTGAAGTGAGCGCACAGTTATGCGGCGGAGAGGCTCAGCGGCGAAGAAGCAGAGGTGAGGACCTTGGGGTGAAGGAGGGAGAGAGCTAGGGATATTTCGGAGTCAGGTGAGTCCAGGTGAAGAAATAGGGGTAATATAAGGGCCGGGTCGTGCGTGATGAAACAAAGCCCAACACGACTGTCCACATTTCCAGGTAAACAAAAGACGACTAATTAGAACAAGGTCTAGGCCGGTCCCAACCTGCGAGGGGCGGTCCCAGGGCGCGAGGAATACCCTTCCCCCCTTCAAGCGTTTCAGTGCAGGTCACTGATCTTTTCCTGCGACCTTCCCTCCTTCTCTAAAGATTTGTAAACATGCAAACTTTGCGACCATGCACTGGAGGCAATAACATGGAGATGGAACAAAAGGCTGAATGTTGAATGAGAAGTCAGAAAAATAATCGTTCTCATTAAGATCGCTTTGTAAACGGATTCGGAAGTACGCACATTCAGAGCAGTCCTGGTGGCTAACAAATATGCTGATCTTATGCTTCACCATTGCATAACTCCTGTTGAAAATCTCACAATTGTCAGATCGCAAGAATGAAGAAGTTTAAGCTCTGCCAGCCACCAACATAAACAACACGCAAGTAAACACTATGTCACACCTCTGAGTAGTAACGTGCACAGTGCATGTATATACATTCACATTCAATGCGTTCGTTCTCTCTATCTCCATCTCTCTATATATCTTATCTATCTATCTATCTGTCACACTCACACACGCACGCCCGCGAAAAAGAAAAGAAAAAAAGGCGCACACCTATTCACTCGTTCGACGTCGATCTTCCTGCCTGACCGCGGTCGTTAGTCTGCCAAGTGGTCTCAGTCTGCAGTTCTTCGCAAGAATTTTAGAGGGAAGACTTTTGAGATTGGGCGTGTGATGAACTACCCCCTTTTATACGGGCGACTGCCCTTGGCCATTTAAATCCATTTGTTAAGAGGAAAATGACTCTTTCAAGCCCTGCCATGCCTGCTCCTCCCCATTCGCATGAACTCCTTCGCGTTATCCAAGCATCTCGCCATTATGCCTAACTTGGGCGTGATCGAGAAGCATTTCAGAGCCAACACTCGATATAATCCTTGTCGCTTTAGAGATCTCGCTTTCCGGTTCTCTGGCCTCTCTGGGATGCCGAATGCCTCCCTGACAAAAGCACACTCCATCCAACACCATATTTTCGTTTTTTATTTTTTCATTATTTTTTAACGTTACCTTAGTGCTACAAGCTGAGACACATCCACATCCTTTTGTATTTCTTTCTTATAGAGGGACACGTCACAGCCCTACATAAACAATTGTAAAATATTCATAAAAAAATCTAATTCTAAAGCAAACAAAATACATATTACGGCAACTCCTGATCATGATCGCATTTCTCCTTTCTGATAAGCGTAAAATCTTCACATAAATGCTAGTACCTCCAAAAGTTTCAGCAGGTAGCTCCTTTCTGATACCATTACCTCGCCAACACACCGACCATGAACATCAAGGCGAGTAGGACCTTACAAACAAGAAAATTATCCAGTTCTAAATCTTTGTTTTCCCAGCTCCACTTGCCACGCCATCCCATTGTCTTTTCCACCTACTCCTCAGCAGGAGAACCCGTACATGATAACTATCGGCAACATATTATTAAAAGCAGCGGGAAGCAGCGTAGGAGGAAGCCGACGGCAGAGCAACTACCGGCGGCCGATAAGTCTGATGATTATGACAAATTAGTTTATCGGCGAGTGTGGGCGTCTGGTGGCACCTCTGGAAGGCGAGTAATATTATGGAGTATTTGTGATCGAGCGAGGGCAACCTTTAGCGTTACTGGTATTTACTTTTGTTACTCCGTGACCCGTGATTCAACGCTGAAACCAGGGATGACGCAAGTACTCCCTCACCCGTCACAGCCGTTGCCTCTCGCTACAAGTACTGAAGAATACATACGATCCCGTGGATAGATCTGATATTGACGAAAATAATCTTGCAAATTATTCATAACTGAAATTATCCTTATCTTTTCTTCATTAGATATGATATTCTTCCGTATATTCCCCCCACGGAGGTGCGGCTGCCCACATATAAATAAACCACTGCATCATACGTCTGGCATAAACCTAATCTCAAAGTGGTTGAAACTTTAATCAAGAATGGCTCTTACTCGCGTGTGAAACAAGGTCCAAGTCTTATCACCTCGTAGCCATCTGATAGCAGGGGCAAAAGCTTGATTTTCTCGTAGTGAAATGAAGACTAATCATGACCAGCTGTTTAATTTGCAAAGGAAAAGAAAGTTTAAATTAAATAATCTGATATGTGATACCACCCACCCTAGCATGGTAAAAACATTTGCATGATGATTGCAAAGATAATAATAAGAACTGAGCCTCAAACATTTAGAATAAAAACTTTCAACTCTGAGGCGTACCTTTCCTTATTCCTGCGATGGTGTGCATTTGCACTGTCAATAACAATGATTTCCTATATACGTTCAATGTGATAAGCGACAAAGCAAGTTGAATGTCTTCCTCTGTTGCTGTTGTTGTTTTTTAATAATGTAAATCCGTTTTTAAGCACAAAAATAATTTAATTGTACTTAAAAGAACAATATTAATAAAATGGTAAAAAAATATTATATTGATAATGAATATGTTAATAAAAGTACATTCAAAGGTAGAAGCAAAATGTCTGATTCCAGTAAAACAAAGCAGCATATCAGAGTTTAAAATATAATATTCAAGGACACTTCCCGATACGCGGATAATAAAGTTAAAGATAGACCTACAGGGCGAACATCTTATACGATAGCGAGCTGGCAGAAAGATATGACCTTTATCCCGACATCTACACTGTCTCAGATATCGAAGGACAGAACTTAACACTGCTAGCTATCGGATATCTCAACCAGGTGTCGTTATTATTCCCTAATCACCTGATAGCCACCTGATCCATAACAGGTAATCGCCGGGTGCTAAACTCCCCTACACCTTGCGCCTGACCTCCGGCGGCCGGTGAGGTTGTTATCATCGGCTATTAGCTTAATTACGAACTAATCTACATATAGTCCTCTGGAACCCTGCTGTGTCCGAGCTCTCCCCAGACAAAAATGCAGAGCACGGATGCGATAAAAAACTTCTTTATCGTGCGGTCGGCGAGGCAAAGGTAGTGCTTAGAAGAGCGCCCTTTTCATCGTTGAATTTAGAGATGATTCTCGCAATATAGTCTTATCCAAGCGGCTATCCCGGCGTTTTTCTTGGGGTCATTCGTACACCACAAAAGTCAGCCTAACGTGTCCCCCCTGTTTATGACCATAGAGATCAGAGTCGGCTCGCCGCTGATGTCTGGCACTGAGCGCCTGGCACGTGGATCTTCCCAGCCCGTTCGCGCCGGCTGACGTCAGTCTATATCCGGCAACAAACAGCACAATTCTCGGGGGATTCTTGCGCCCCGGCACTTACTGCCGTCTGCTTTAACCCACGTACACTGCGTGCCATGCTGACAACTTCTAAAACATCTTTGGTCAGTGACACTCTATTTATAAGGGGATATTTGGCGGCCACTATACTCACGTTTATTCTCTCCCTCGAGCACACGTGTGGCCGCTCACGCACGGGTACACTCATGTATTTAGTGCACACACACACACACACACACACACACACACACACACACACACACACACACACACACACACACACACACACACACACACACACACACACACACACATACACTCACTCTCACACTCATTCTCACACTAACACACATATCCATACACATACGCGCGCGCACACACACACACTCACGCTCACATTCACACACATATCCATACACATACGCGCGCGCGCACACACGCACGCACGCACGCGCACACACACACACACACACACACACACACACACACACACACACACACACACACACACACACACACACACACACACACACACAAAAGAGAGAGAGAGAGAGAGAGAGAGAGAGAGAGAGAGAGAGAGAGAGAGAGAGAGAGAGAGAGAGAGAGAGAGAGAGAGAGAGAGAGAGAAAGAACGCCCTCGCGTTTACCCACTTCTGCCACACGACGACCCTGGCTGGCATGAGCAACACTAATAGCAGACTCTTCTATTTACATACTTATTTTATTTCTGTTTGTGTCAGTGCATTGCATTGCTCAACATCCATTCGTTACACCGAGATTGCCCCACTTAATTTCAAAATATTTCGGTTATCAGCCAAGGCATCGGTTACACCATTATTACATAATAAATTTGCTATCTTCACTTCCTCACTTAATATCCACATTACCTTTGCCTCCAAAAACGAGCCAACAACAACGACTTATCCAACTCCAGGTGTCCTTATCGCTCGTATACATGGACAGTCGCGTCGCCCGGAAGAGCAACAACTTCACATGCGCGGAATGTGACGCACGCGATGCCCCTGGGTCCTGTTGTGACATAGGGGCTTCCCATCCAGATCTCCGTATTTACGTATTTTCTTAACCACAAACATTACCTGAGTCCACCACCCGGTAAGAAATACTGAATTCTAACGTTTATTTTCCTTTCATAATATATGAAAGGACCTCTAAGTTAAATCTAATAATCTAATTTTACAATGCCTTTCGTGTTGCTAGAAAACTGTCAACCGGGTTAATAAAGTTGGCAAAGTATTCTGCACAAATATGTCTGCACACAGTTCTAACAAAGATCATCTTTTTTTCCCTCAAGCCCCTTTTAGAATTCGGTAAACTGTCTGCCAAGACCTTGAGACTGTAAAACCTGACGATATCGCACATTGCTCACATAGCATTATCCGACTCTCTCCTACGTTCAAAAGGTACGTGTCTCTCGAAAACGCCGTCGTCATCAATCCTACGACCACTCAAATAGCTTCCCATTTTTACGTTTATGACCCACACACTCCTTACATCTCTCTTGTGAACTCTTGCTGGCACCTCCGAGCACCGGGGTTCCTTATCCCCTATCACTCCTCAAAGGCGGTATTTTTCTACCGCATTAAGATAATCAGGTTGTCTCTGTGTTGGAGCCGCTCTTATCTACTGTCATGTTTGTTTCTCTCATAGAGACGGTGATTCTTAACGCCACTGAAATGATCTAAACCATTTTTACTGACCAGACGTGAAGTGGGCACAAATAAGCAGAATGTATATTTTGTCAATTTATATGACAAAATGCCACAAACACATTAATGTATAGAAACCTCGAAATAACTACAATAATCTTTGTTGTTACTGCAACTTGTCAAAAGTCATATAACTCCCAAGTCCAACAAGGTCTGTAAACACAATCCTGAACTGTGACCAAATGGACTCTCTAACAAAGGGGCAACACCTCTGGCACTAACTCGCCCGAAATAACTTATGGTTTATAAAGAAAACTGACAACTTACACTCCCTGGATATGTCACACAGACAAGATTAAGTTACTCGCGACTTATATTATGAGATATAAACAACACTTTTAAAAATATCCTGCGTCAGCTATGCAAAATTCAAAAGGCTGACTGCCTTATTTCGTTCAGGTACCAACACCATTTGGACTGGAAAAAAAGTTAAACATACTATAAATCAATGTAAATATGAATCCTGGGATAAATAAAGCTCGTCTTGGGCTTAACTCATGTAAAATAAATTCCTTTCCATAATAAATTTCATCACAGTGTTTGCCTCAAACAACAACTGACAACCTCATACAACTGATCACTTACCAAATAGAACTGCTTGAGACACAGAAAATATCCCACGATCAAGGGTCAATCTCCGAAGCCTCTGGACCCCCTCCCCTAGCTCTCCCCCCTCCCCACCGCCATGACACCCCCGCCTGCGCCGCCAATTGTTGCTATTACACCTGGCCATCAGAGCCCGCGCTCACGATTACTCTCCCCCTGTCATAAACATCGTTAGCGGATGATGCATTGCGATAGCTGCTGCAACAAGTCGTTATCGGCGCGCATCAACGCCTCCACCTCGCCCCTCGCCTTCCGCGTGACCACCAGCCCAATCCTGCGACGGAGGATGCCGATTGCTATGGTGGCCATGGTGCTTATCACCCGGCCAGTTCATCAGCCTCGGCGCTAAGCTCACCTCTCATGCTGCGCGAATCGCCTTAGCGCTTGATATCTCTCGCTCTGGGAGGGGGAAGCGATGGAGCAGACACGATTGCAACCCCCGGCACAAATGTTAGCAGATGAGCTATACCGTTCATTTACATATTGATGCTTCCCTCTTTTCAAAGTACAACCATGCACTCATGACCCGCCGAGCACAGCCCACCAATGCCATTACAAAACATCGTGTGTTCGGATTTAAGAGCGCGTTCCTCTGTTACGCAGCCCTGCTTCTCACTGTAAGTCCAAATTCGTTAGTCATAGCTTTGCACGGTTATCAAACCAAAATCATCATATTATTGAATTCTGAAACTGAGAATCATTCATTTCCTCAAGTAATTCGCATAACTACAAAATCTTTGAGCTCAGCCATGCGATAATGTGCTGGATATATTATGGCGTGCAAATTGCAAGAGGCGCTTGGCATTTAAATGCTTAAATTACCCTTTCATTATCGACACGCAGTTTCTGACACCCGTTTTCTCCATGGTTTTATTAATAGTGTATAGGGATACATATTTAAGCCTGACGTCTATTTTATTTAATATAATATTTATGTAATCTGTATATCTACAATCTTTG
>NW_028234416.1:5141344-5143844 GCF_977035675.1 Penaeus japonicus | reverse complement strand
GCCTGCAACATTAAAGTTCTCTAAACCGAAAATAAATTTAGTAATTCCTTCTAATCTAATCGTAAAAAAACTGATAAAGGGCACTTGAAAAATATGGAAAAAACGGAAAAAATTAAAATGGAAAAAGCATTTAGGAGATATGCATCATTACCTTCGGTCTACCTCTCCCTGTTCATCCACCCACCGCCCTCCGTACCCCTTTAAATGGCGCCTTGCTTTGTACTTACTTTTATGAAGTATCCTATATTTCTTGTTTTTTATCGTTATACTTACTAGGTCTTTAATTGAGGAGAAAGGAAAGTGTCTGAAGTAGGTCTCTTAAAGTAATACTCAAGAGAAATGGTCATTCTAGATCAACCGTTTAGTCTGTAGGCCTATTCCAAAGAAATCAAGAATATACAGCCTAAGAAAATGAGAAATTATATCTAAGGTGTGAATCCCGTCTAAATTATACGTACAATTCTCGAACCTTTGAGGCCTAAAAACCCATCTCCCATGCGGTGAAATAACGCACTCATGCTCCGGAATGTTGCATAGAATGTTGCATTAGTCTTGTCCCCCCTTGATCTCGTAGTGCCAGTTCCATCTATAATTAACTGCTGCCCTCTAATTACATGCGTTTATCGGCCGGCTTTGAAAAACTCCCGGGATCCGCCCTTGCCTTTGCAACCCACCCCCAACCCCCAACCCCCAACCCCCACCCCCACTCACAGGTAACGGGTCCACGCGGGAAGACAAAGGGCCCCTTGTGCGTCGTGCGGGTGGCGGCGGCGCCCTTCCTTGGCATTGGGTGGCGAAGATCAGCTAGTTTGTGAACATTCCTGAGTCATCCACTTCACCCGGCCGGCCACCCGCCCGCCCGTCCGCCGCATGTCCTGGGCGGGCGGGCGGGCGGGCGACGGGCGGATGGACAGAGCGCAAGTTCACGGGCATGAGGGGCTCACGGACGCCTTCACGACAGACAGGCCACGGAGGCCGATGGCGGAGTGGCCGACGGTCCTCCAATAAGTAATACGAGACCGACTACAACAACAATAACGTGTGGTGTGTTGCATATCGGTAAGTCCCCCAAATCCCGGGAGGCGAAAGAAGGTCATGAGCAAAGGAATGCGACGAAGTATATTTGGCGCGCGTCTGCCTCTCAACCTCTAAGGTTTCGCAAATTTCTTCCCGTTGTTCGTCACACACACGCACTATGCCTCAAGGCCCTCGCGTGCTAAGGCTTGCTCGAGAAGTAGGCTAATCCGGACCAATCCATACACTTGAAATATTGTCAATCCTCTAAACAGTATTATGCCACTTGGATGCACCTTCTAGACATGAAAGGAAAAGTTTCCTCTTCTAGATATTCCTTAACTTTATTTTCATATAAATTTTCCCGTTTAATAAAATAGGAATATAATTTGCATATCTAATGGATAATCAACTGTGTAATAACAAAAGGATTATATAATGATCCACAACACATAACGTGAATGAAATAGCCAACATTGCCCATGGAAACCCTTGAAGTGAAGCTCAACTATGCAGCGATTTAAGCCGAGATGTTCTCAAAGAAAAAACCCGGACGCGGACAACACAGTGGAAATGCAATTAGCAATTATTATGTTGCAAATAGATATACAGCAACCTCAAGGTGGTGGTATGATATCTAAATGAGAAGAATGAGACTCATGCCACAGACCCAGATAACGAGAATAAACATCCTAAATAATACAACAAATATGAACGAGGCATCATGAATTCCTGCAGATAAGTACTCTTTTGAAGAGCAAACAGCGTCGAGGGCGCGGTGGGGGTCATGCACCTTTGCAGCGCCATGCATCACAGATAAGATTTCAAGCACAACATCCTCGGGCTCACCCTCATGTCTCAGTGTGGCAGAACCATGCAGAAATATATTTGCATATATAAAAGCTTGATACGGCGAGGACTCCTCTTCCCGGTTCATGGTTCATGCACCGACCGGTACGACAGAGCCTACCCGGGACTAGAAAGGGTCGGCAAGGTCACCGTATGTCAAGGGCACAACATGCTCGATTAAAGCAGCCCATCATTTGTGAATCTGTCGAAACGTGGCAGGGGACGGGAAGCATGTGTGTGTGTGTGTGTGTGTGTGTGTGTGTGTGTGTGTGTGTGTGTGTGTGTGTGTGTGTGTGTGTGTGTGTGTGTGTGTGTGTGTGTGTGTGTGTGTGTGTGTGTGTGTGTGTGTGTGTGTGTGTGTGTGCGAGAGAGAGAGAGGAAGAGAGGGAGAGAGTGAAAGAGAGAGAAAGAGAGAGGAAGAGAGAGAAAGAGACAAAGGGCTCAGTGCTACCCGTATCACCTATCGCTAATACCCGCAAAGACAAGGAGTGAGAAAAGAAACATGATCTTGTTACACTTCCCAGTGAACAAGGTAAAGCTGCAGTCAAGGCGTGGTGGCGATGCGCAAGTAATGAAAATGCCTAGTATGGTTTCCTGGAATGCAAGGAGATGCAAAGTGAACATTTATATATATATA
>NW_028234416.1:5131344-5133844 GCF_977035675.1 Penaeus japonicus | reverse complement strand
AGAAAAAGAGAAAGAAAAAGAGAAAGAAAAAGAGAAAGAAAAAGAGAAAGAAAAAGAGAAAGAAAAAGAGAAAGAAAAAGAGAAAGAAAAAGAGAAAGAAAAAGAGAAAGAAAAAGAGAAAGAAAAAGAGAAAGAAAAAGAGAAAGAAAAAGAGAAAGAAAAAGAGAAAGAAAAAGAGAAAGAAAAAGAGAAAGAAAAAGAGAAAGAAAAAGAGAAAGAAAAAGAGAAAGAAAAAGAGAAAGAAAAAGAGAAAGAAAAAGAGAAAGAAAAAGAGAAAGAAAAAGAGAAAGAAAAAGAGAAAGAAAAAGAGAAAGAAAAAGAGAAAGAAAAAGAGAAAGAAAAAGAGAAAGAAAAAGAGAAAGAAAAAGAGAAAGAAAAAGAGAAAGAAAAAGAGAAAGAAAAAGAGAAAGAAAAAGAGAAAGAAAAAGAGAAAGAAAAAGAGAAAGAAAAAGAGAAAGAAAAAGAGAAAGAAAAAGAGAAAGAAAAAGAGAAAGAAAAAGAGAAAGAAAAAGAGAAAGAAAAAGAGAAAGAAAAAGAGAAAGAAAAAGAGAAAGAAAAAGAGAAAGAAAAAGAGAAAGAAAAAGAGAAAGAAAAAGAGAAAGAAAAAGAGAAAGAAAAAGAGAAAGAAAAAGAGAAAGAAAAAGAGAAAGAAAAAGAGAAAGAAAAAGAGAAAGAAAAAGAGAAAGAAAAAGAGAAAGAAAAAGAGAAAGAAAAAGAGAAAGAAAAAGAGAAAGAAAAAGAGAAAGAAAAAGAGAAAGAAAAAGAGAAAGAAAAAGAGAAAGAAAAAGAGAAAGAAAAAGAGAAAGAAAAAGAGAAAGAAAAAGAGAAAGAAAAAGAGAAAGAAAAAGAGAAAGAAAAAGAGAAAGAAAAAGAGAAAGAAAAAGAGAAAGAAAAAGAGAAAGAAAAAGAGAAAGAAAAAGAGAAAGAAAAAGAGAAAGAAAAAGAGAAAGAAAAAGAGAAAGAAAAAGAGAAAGAAAAAGAGAAAGAAAAAGAGAAAGAAAAAGAGAAAGAAAAAGAGAAAGAAAAAGAGAAAGAAAAAGAGAAAGAAAAAGAGAAAGAAAAAGAGAAAGAGAAAGAGAAAGAAAAAGAGAAAGAAAAAGAGAAAGAAAAAGAGAAAGAAAAAGAGAAAGATTATCGCTGAACAACATATCTTATGTTTATCTAACTCTGACAAGGTCAATGACCAGGGTCTTGCATTCCTGTGATAGTCGCAAGGTGCGCAGTCGCTATCAATATCTACTGTTTATTAAAGTACAGTTTCGGAGTAACAATAGCCTATATCTTAAACAATAATTAATTTATATCACATGTGACTTTCATAAAGATGGATTCACTTAATTAAGTCGTTATACGTAAACGTTTTTATAGGACGTTTATAACTTTATACACCATAAACTCATTACTAACCTTTCATCCTTATCGCCTTTCTGTTACTCAGAAGAAAAAAAAACGTACGCAATAACCTTCAAGACCCTTAAGAACAAATATCAAACCATGATAATAACACAAATAAATGCTACCTGGAACACTCCATAGCGGAACCAGCCCCACTCTCGTCTGAAGCCGCGATTCCCCCAACACTGAACTAGAATCCCCCGGCAGTGAGCTAAGCATATCGATTGATCCCTTATCTCCCCGCCTTATGTTGAGCTAGGAGCCCGGGGTGTGGGTAGGGGGGTGTGGGTAGGGCCAGGGGTAGGGGTAGGGGTAGGGGTGGGTATTACAGAGAGGCATCTGATTATAGAAATAAATAAAATGGCATTTCGCCGGAACGAGAATAGTGGTGGTGATCTCGCGGCTGGCTGGTTGGCCGCAACATCAATCCAGCTGCGATTCATCCACCCTCGTCACAACAGCGACCACAACACGCGGGGGAGAGAATGGTAAAAATAATAACTGAACTTATAGGCATTCCAGGAAGAAGAGTGTCAAACCAAAAGCAATGGTGAACAGAAAAATAGCAATGTAACCCCAATAGCCTGCGTTAGAGCCATACTGTACAGGGAACTTTCACTCCAGACAAAAAGATAAAGCGAGAGGCACTCAAACTCGAACGACAACGTTTCCAGTATCCCTAGCCTGACGCGTTGGGTAACGAGAATGGATGGTGACGATAAATAACTTCACAAAGAAAGAAATGAAATTGATATTCTGTGATATCTTCACTAGAATTACATTAAATTTCTTGGTTTGTTAGTTATTCATTCTAGTTTCCGCCTTTCGTACACCGATATGTTTGGTAAAAAAAAATCGGCTATCAAGACACAATATAAAAAAAACCTTTCCTCCTAAGTGCAGAAATACCTGTCAGGCGTTAGAGTCTGCTCTAAAGAGATATCACGGCTATAAAGTTAAAAGAAATATCCGAGAATGTCACGCTGAATCCATGGTTTTGTTGAACGTTTCTTAAACAATACAAACATTTCCTTGGAGAGCATTTTCTTATAGCATATCTGAACACTATTTTAACAGAATGTTTTATCATATATTGTAATATGTT
>NW_028234416.1:5123844-5126344 GCF_977035675.1 Penaeus japonicus | reverse complement strand
CGCGGGGAAGGTTGAGCGGCAGGAGGTCGGAAAATGAAATCACGACAAGAAATATGCACGGGGCACTCGAGACATAAAAGTGGGTGATTCTCGGTATAAAAAAAAATACAAGAAAGTTTTTATCATCATTTCAGACGGTGCTATATGACCAGAATTCATATTCCCTCTTTCGTATAATATCTCACAAATTCGTCCTGCATGATTTTGCATGTAAGGGAAAGCGTAGTAATTCTCCTCATCCCAGAAGTCATATTGCCCAAAAATATTTTTCTTATTCCTGGAAGCGTGATGTAATCTTTAACGTATCCATGAGTGTGTGTACCTTGCCTGTGACTTCACTGTGAATAAGCTCGCTTCTGTGAGCACAGTGTGTATATAATTTTCTAGGTTATGAATGTTAACGTAGAAACTGTAGCATTTATTTAGAAGTCCAAATTGTACCGTTGAGCAAAATGCAACGAGAGAGTTGCAACGGCATGTATAAAAGCATCCATTCCCGAGATGCCACTGGCAATGAAGTCCGAGTGCCACGCTTGACAGGATACGCCCCTCAGACCTTCACTCGAGGGTCGTCCTTCAGATGCTTCCACCTTCAGAAAGGCCACAGGCAAATCTTCCGATCTCTCCCCGGCGCTGACACCCTTGAACATCCTTTGGCTTGACCCCTGACCCCTCTTCCAGGGTCGCCCGCCCCTCTTTCCCGCTTAGTGAGGTGGATCGGCCTTTCTCGAGTGTGCGTAGCGTGACGGTACTGCGGATGTGCGGGCGAGGGGGGATTCTCAGCCTACCCTGACATTTGCGGAGGCGGTAAAAGTGGGCAGATCACAGGTCGCAAAAACTGACCCGCCATCATCCCAGCCCTGAGCGCCCGGGGGGTCTCCCCTCCCGGACCCCTACCCCCTCCGAGTGTTTATTATCGCCAACCTTTTTTCTAGCTATCCTTCTAGTTTTATGAGACGAAGCAGTTTGTTTAGTGCGTTATAAAACATAATGTGATAGCAGCTTGTTAGGCATGAGAGAAAAAGGGTTGGGGGGGGGGCGCAGTACCAATGTCAGGTCATGAGCCCACTCTTGCGCATGGCTGCCAGGGAGTCCGCGGAAGGACTCCGTTATCCTCATTACCCTTCAAGGTTGTCCTTCATTCCCGCCGGCTGTCTGGTTTGTTTGCTTTAATCCCGAAAAAACGAAGCTACTGTATCTACTTCAAGTCTAAGGCTACAAGGAAGTCCGAGGCCCTAAAAGCGCGCCATGCCAAGGTGCAAGTCATGTCCAGCATATTTACACATCAAGCCAAACCAAGTCATTAACTTCACTCAAATCAAGCTGACCAACATCAAGCTGACGGGAGCGAAAAAGATTGTACTTCATGCCATCGGTTAGAAAAAAATGTTTGAACGTTAAATCACACGAAGAGAGGACCTTGATGTTCGAGAATAGATGTGTATCTGGTCCCTGTTATGACGTCCAGTGTTATTTATTTGGGGGCACACTTGTGCAATTGCTATTCTAGACACACTCCTGTTGCAAAGTATCAAAACAAAACAGCCCATATACACCTAGGAGATCCACTTTTTGCAATCTACAGATTTATATTCATGATATAATACCCCATTAAAATGTAACTAATGTTAAAACCAACATCACAAATTGCATCTATAAATGAGAGATGCTCAGCATTCCAAAGGCTATTTATCAACGCACTCTTTTTGTTATAAAATATTTATGGCATGGGAGAGTAACGCTAGTAAACATCAGTATGGCCATTATGTCGAGATCATAATGTTAAATCGCAGTCATTCAGTCTTCAGTATCTGAACTATGTTATTATACTGTTGCATTCAGTGATATCATTCTCATTAATCTTTAGTAGTATGAGTGTCACTGTTCCTACTTTCAGTACTACTATTACTATTATTCATAATAATGGTCATACTACCATTATTCATAACATTAATGATGATAATAACAACAATGATGATGATGATAACAATAATAATAATAATTAATATAATAAAGTATGATGATAACGCTCACAAAAATGATGATGATAATAACAATCATTATTGATAAGTATGATTATCATCATTATCATTACATCAATTATAAGAATAATCATAGTGATACATATAATGATTACAACGATAAAACCAATATAAAGTACAACGATAACAATAATGAATATGATTAGTAGTAGTAGTACTAATAAAAACAACAATAACAACAATAACAACAACAATTATAATAACAACAACCACAACAACAAATACAATGATAACAATAATAATAATAACATAATCATTTTACCATTTATTAATTTATCAGCATCAATAACACTATTGTAGCTATTATTATCATGATTATCAGTATCATGATTATAATTATCATTTCAGTACTTTTGTGACAGCTGACAATACAATTATGATTATCATGATAATCACCGTTCCCATCGCGTTCGTTATTGCTATCAATGTTACTAGGATCAATGTTATTCTCATTAATT
>NW_028234416.1:5106344-5116344 GCF_977035675.1 Penaeus japonicus | reverse complement strand
GTCCTCGATCTTCACGCAGCGCGCCAGGAAGGTGCCACTCATAGTCACGGTGGCTCTCTTCCAGCCAGCCGCGGCCTCTTCGTCCACCTTGGAATCCTCGGGGCTTTTCTTCTGGACGATGACGAGGGCCGGGGGAGGCGGCGGCACGACGTCGGGGAAGGCTGGGTCCAAGGGCCGGCGGTCCCTGGCGCGCCCCTTGCTCTCCTTGCCGACGGTGGCGAAGAGGCCGTTCTCGATCTTCAGGGTCACGCTGCTCACCTTGCGCGTCGACCCCCCTTCCCTGCCGGTGGACTTGGACGGGGGAGGGGGCGTCTTGGACGGGACGCAGCCATAGGTGGGATTATCCTGGTGCAGCGCCGCTCTCCCGAAGGGTGCAGCAGGGTCGCTAGTCTTCAGGTCTCGTTCGCGGCAGCTGAGATCCTTCGGCTGGTGTTGAGTTCCGATTGCTTCCACGGGCGGCTCATTCGCCTCGAAATCCGGGCAGGTGGCGTCCGAAAGGAATCCTGAGTCAGACGAGGGTGCACCGCTGTTCACGTAAGCATAGGAGGAACTCACCGACGACGCACAAGATGGTAAAGTGGACGTCGCTGAGGCTCCCGAAGCGGAGTTCTGATGATGCCTGACGCTGTTCCTCTTGAAGTTACGCGGAAGTGTCCCTGTCACTCCCGCCGCGACACCCTCCCTTGAGTTGTCGCTCTCGGGAGAAACAGAAGTCAAGTTTGGCGTCGATGCATACTGCGGCGACGCCTTCTCCTCGCCGAACAATTTGTTCTCTTTGCACCGGAAGCTTGGGAATCTTACGTTATTAATTTTAGTGAGTGGGAAATTGGCTGTGCTTTGAGCTTGACTAGCATCGGGGTAGGGAGACCTTAGATTATTCGGGAAGTTAACATCGTCCTCAGGCAGCCCGGGATTGACTTTCGAAGCTTTCGTGATTCTCGTCTTGATGATGTGAGATCTGAGAACCTGAGGTCTAAGAACTTGCGATCTGAGGATCTGACTCTTGAACACTTGGGACTTCAAGCTCCGTTTGCACTCGCCTCCGTGTTCGTCGGGGTGGTAGCGAGACGTGTCCAGCATGCCGCCGAAAATGAAGTTCTTGATGGCGGATACAGACCCCGAATCCGTCCTCGAAATAGGACTGTGAGGCATTCTGAATGTATTTCTCACTGACGTGGCTCAAGTCTATATCCAATGGTTATCCCATTTAAAAGTTCATCTGTCTTTTAATGTCTTACTCCGCAGCATCTCTTGGAGCCTCCGTCGCATCACTCTGAGGCGCATAATCCAACTCGTCCAGTCTTCCCGCCACGCCTCTGGTGACCCGGGGTGGGCGAGGCGTAAAATCCTTCATATAATTTTTCATCACATCAACACACCCATCTTTTTATCTATCATATCTAGGGTTTTCATGTTACATTTCCAGTAAAAACGGCTAATTCATTATCATAACTATGTTTTTTTTTCACAGTTAAGTCAAGACCATCTAGATTTTTGTTGAATTTCCCTAAGATATTATTTAAGTTTATTCACTCATAAGTATATTTCTTCGGCACGTTTCACACTCGGAACTCCAGTTAACGTTATATAAAGTGTCAGTTATCAGTATCAGGTCAATCACTTTCATTGAGAGTGCAACTCGTTACAAATTCCCCTGTAATTCTGAGTCAGCTCCAATCCCCCTGCCACAATCGAATAAAAGAAACACAATTAATAAAACTCCTTAGCAGAGCCACAAGAGAAGATAAAACGTTCAGACACAACGCAGAACAGACGGGAGATTTCCCCGCTAATCCCATCCAACATTAAACAGCTTTAATTCCCCCTTCCACGTACCCGCACAAAACCCCGCGGGACCGGCGACACGGCTGCGCATAAAGGTAATGCACTCCATCTCCTTAAAAAGGCTCTTTCTCTCGCTGCCACAATGGCTCGCCTTTCAGCTGAATTTAGGTAAATCCTGCACGAGCTTTTCAACCCACAAAGCTGGCGCGGGCGGCATGATCTGCGGCCGCGTGCGCCTCTGCACACGATGCCACAAGCGCTATTGTTCCCCGGCAGAGTGTCCGATCACGATCATCCTTTCCTTCAAGGCGCTTTTTTCTTCTTATTTTTCTAATTCTTTTGAGTGTCTTGATCTCCTCTTTCCGCCATTGCTAAGGATAGGATGGACGTGTGGAAGGGATGAGACAAAGACTCCAAAAGACAGGCTTTTAGAGATCCTGATTTTAACTGTGTTTGGTGGTGGAGTGGGTGAAGACGCTGATGATGGTGATAATATGAGTATGAGTGTGTGTGTGTGTGTGTGTGTGTGTGTGTGTGTGTGTGTGTGTGTGTGTGTGTGTGTGTGT
Source organism: Penaeus japonicus (assembly GCF_977035675.1). Lineage (NCBI taxonomy): Eukaryota > Metazoa > Arthropoda > Malacostraca > Decapoda > Penaeidae > Penaeus > Penaeus japonicus. The sequence continues at coordinate 5,113,993 of NW_028234416.1, read as the reverse complement.
GTGTGTGTGTATGTATGTATGTATGTATGTATGTATGTATGTATGTATGTATGTATGTATGTGTGTGTGTGTGTGTGTGTGTGTGTGTGTGTATGTATGTATGTATGTATGTATGTATGTATGTATGTATGTATGTGTGTATGTATGTACGTCCGTCTTTGTTTAAAATGTAAATCACACCTGGATTATTCTAGCAGTTTTTCTTCAATTATCTGACGCGTCTACAACGGAGGCGTAACTCTTAAAAGACTCTGACCAAAAATGCAACGCTTGCATATTTTGGCAATATCTCCTCCCGCGAAACATACCATATGATCCCTAGTGTGACGTGAACTGGTGTTTATATCAGGCACTTAAATTATGCCATGTTTTATAGGTCATAAAATGTGTTTAAATTATAAAGTCTCGGTGGGTGATGGTAGCTAGAAATGCATTGTTTGGCAAAAATATTACACTGGTGTTGAAAGTTACGATATTCCAAAGCAAATTTTTTGGGCATTTTTCCATATAATTTCGTTTGCAGCAACTGGTTGGGCTTTATCGACGTTGTAAAAATGCATCTTTCTCTCTCTATCCCTCTCTCTCTCTTTCTCTCTCTCTCTCTCTCTCTCTCTCTCTCTCTCTCTCTCTCTCTCTCTCTCTCTCTCTCTCTCTCTCTCTCTCTCCTCTCTCTCTCTCTCTCTCTCTCTCTTTTCTCCTCTCACTCTTTTCTCCTCTCTCACTCTTTTCTCCTCTCTCACTCTTTTCTCCTCTCTCACTCTTTTCTCCTCTCTCTCTCTCTCTCTCTCTCTCTCTCTCTCTCTCTCTCTCTCTCTCTCTCTCTCTCTCTCTCTCTCTCTCTTTCTCGCCTTCTCTCTTGCCTTCTCTCTTGCCTTCTCTCTTGCCTTCTCTCTTGCTTTCTCTCTTGCCTTCTCTCCCCCTGTCCCTCTTCCTCTCTTTCGCTTTCTTTCCCTTTCTCTCTCCCTTTCATTTTTTCTATCTCCCTTTCTTCCCATCTCCTTCCCTTTCTTTCCATCTTCCCTTTCTTTTCCTCTCCCTTCCTTTCTTTCCCTCTCCCTTCCTTTCTTTCACTCTCTCTTCCTTTCTTTCACTCTCTCTTCCTTTCTTTCATTCTCTCCCCTTCGCTCTCTCCCTCTCTCTCCTCCTCCTTCTCTCTCCCTATACCTCTCTTTCTCTTTCAATTTCTCTCTCTCTCCCTTTAACTCCCACTACCCTCTCCCTCTCTCTCTCCAAATCCCTCTCCATCTGACTCCCACTACTTATCATCTCCCTCCCCCTACTTCCCTCGCTCGCCCCTCCCCCCTTAAAAAATATCCTCCACCACTTAAATCCTCCCTCCTCCACGTATCCTAAAACACCGGCGTTTAGTGTGGCCCTGAGGTCAGTTCCCTCCTTGTACACTTAACGAAGACCAGGCTGCGATAATTCTTATATATTTTTCACACTGTAGATAACATGGGAAACAGAAAAAGGAAAGATTTATCGATGGCGATGGAGACGGAGGAGGGAAAGGGAGATACAGAGATAGACGGAGTGAGATAGAAAGAAACGAGAAAGGGAGGGAGGGAGAGGAAGGAAGGAAGTAAGGGAGAGAGAGTAGGAGGGAGGGAGGGAGGGAGGGAGGGAGGGAGGGGAGAGAGAGAGAGAGAGAGAGAGAGAGAGAGAGAGAGAGAGAGAGAGAGAGAGAGAGAGAGAGAGAGAGAGAGAGAGAGAGAGAGAGAGAGAGAGAGAGAGAGAGAGAGAGAGAGAGAGATGAAGCAAGAGGTAGGGGGACTACGCTCTTACTATTTGTGCAGCCGAGACATATCGCCCAGTAGCTAAACATTATTCTAACATTACCATATATTACTTTGTGATAAATCTTATCTATACATTTGAATGCAAAGTGGTTCTTTGTCTGCAGCGCATGCAAGACGGCCTCCGCCCCAATCTCGCGTTCGTCTTGCCTGTGCTGTTGTTCTCGGACTAACACTGATCCGATGTTGCGATAGTTCACCATGTATCGGTAACGCTTAAAACAGTCTTGTAAATAAGCGTCTTCTGATTCCGCATCTACTACGAAAAAAAATATACAAAAAAACTATTGTAACTTCCTGTAGCTGTTTAGTGACGAAGCTTATTTTATAGTAGTGTCGTATGTGGGCGTCCACTTGTTTATGTATGCGTGTATTCTCTGCCTGTGCGCCTTCGAGATAAGCAAGATACAGTGAGGTAGATGAACGGAGAGATTCCGTGCATTAGCGTCGGTGTCGTGGCCGAGCGATTCGTCTTCACGCGACAGAGGGGCGGGGAGGTGGGGGGGGGGGGGGGCTAAGGTGGGAGAGGTGCGCTCGCCAGGGTTCCTCCCGCCGTGAGGATCTCTATGCGTAATGTTCCAGCCACCAACTACAACATTCATTAAACACCGACTCGCATTAATCTGCGTCTGCCGGGTTTGTCTAGGGATTTATCAAGCACAGGCAGGAGATTTATCGGCAGGAACGCGAGGTGAGTGAGGGGGAGGAGCAAGGGAGGGGCAGGGGGGGGGGGAGCGGGGGAGGGGCGGGTCGTGGAGGTTTACAGACGTGCCCAGCAAGCTACCAGGGCCGCCCCTGCGCCTGGGGTCACGTCTGCTGCCGTTATTAATGGGCAGGTTATGTAAATACGGGTAATTCAAAGACTTTATGTGAAATCAAGTTATGTAAACTGTTATAGATTAAATCGAAACGCAAGCTTCTAAAATATAAAAGCCAGACCAGAATTCACAGGGCAGTTACAATAAATGCTAAAATATACACAGATACATAAACACTATAAGGACATTCATGCATACATGTAAACATTTAGATATATAAATATACGGCATTCAAATACACACAAACACATATTCATACATACTCTCACACACACATACACGCACACACACACGCATATATATATATATATATATATATATATATATATATATATATATATATATATATATATATATATAATATATATATATATGCGCGCGCGCACGCGCGCGCGCGTGTGTGTGTGTGTGTATACATATGCATATGCACACACACACACATATACACATATATACATATATACATATATATGTATATATACATATATATATATATGTATATATAAATACATATATATATACCTACATACACATATATACATATATATATATAAATATATATATACATATATATAAATATATATATAATATTTATATATATATACATACCTACATACACATATATACATACACATATATATATATATATATATATATATATATATATATATATATATATATATGTATACATACACATATATATGTACATGTACATGTACATGAACATATAACTATAACTACATCTATACATGCATACACCCGCAAACACACATACGCACAAGCAAGAGTCCTATATCTCTCCGAGGCAGCGATGAAAGTTCGTGTCCCTCAGCGAAACCCAAAGCGCGAGTTAATTACCCTCACAAAGAGCGCATCTCCCTCTGCAACAAAGGCTAAGCGAAACCCCTCGTACGGCAGAGCGAAAACCTTGCAATAAGTTATCAAAGCGAATGTCAGTTATTGCCGCGAGAGCGAGGCGCGAGTAGCCACTTGGCGCGGCCTTTGTTTGCAAGAGAATAGAGCAAGGAGATTGACACCAGATGGCCCGGGAGAAGACGTCCTTCAGCATCCCTCGAGATTCTCCGAGACCGAGCCTTTTCCTTGATTCCTCACGCATCACGACTCTCACGCACGTAAATTAGGCGGTTAGCCTGGGGGGGAAATGCCTTAAAACAAGCTCACCAGGCATTCGGAATTTGAAATGGGCGAACGCTAGATTTCTTAACCAAAATTCATCAGAAATATTCAAAATTGTATAAGCCACTTCTATAAAACAATCCGTGTTAAACGATCCATTTTGCTTTTTTCCTAGTCAAATTGCCCAGTTTGCATTACTGTTATTCAACTGATGCCATTATCTATCGATTTATAATTACATTTTTTTACTGACTGCAGCAGTTACATCAACTTCATCCTAATGACATTAATAAAAAAGTGCTTACAAAAAATACGTTGGAAACTGATAAAAAAAATGGTTGAGTTTCTAATGGACAATTTTCTTTAAAACTCTGCGGCTTTGGGCAACCTAGCTTGGCTTGAGCAACATACTAAATCTTTAACAACTAAATACAATCACGACTTATAAATGCAAACCCATGTTAATCAACGGATATCAACTTCCTAGATCTGCCAAAATGTATAAATACATGTGTCAAACCCGCATCGCTGTAACTTGAACTTCGCCACGTGAATAAAGCCCTTTGGTATATACGGTTCACCAATCTGAACAATGACTTCCGTGACTTCCGTCTTAAAAATGGTTTACGTGACTTAAGACTTGACTGACGTGCTGCACAGGATCTCCGTGTTGCAAAGGACTGGGAGTGCCGCGCTGGACGTGACCCAAGGTGGAACGTCCAGTAACCCGACTTTGGGTCAATGCCGGTTCTATAGTAATGACTAAAGTTTAAAGATAAAGAGGAAAATATTATAAAACAAAACATGAAATCAGAAGTTCCCTTCGACTATTTCGTTCATGAACAATAACGAAAATAATAGTGAGAGCAGCCGGTAAGTGTCAAGGAAAAGACTGCACAGGCAAGAAAGTGGAGTTCTCTACACCCCACCCAAAGCTAGACCTTCTCTGACCTATATGTAACGCGTAGGCGGTCTCACAATATACCCGGGGCACCGAGTTCCAGCGCCGTTTCATTTATTCCTCTTGTATCTAACACATAACCAAATTCCCTATGTCTAAGCTATAGTATTTTTTTCACACACACACGCACACAAGCCTCCTCCCCCGGCTCCCCCCCCCCCTTCCTCGCCTAGCCAGCCACTCCCTCATTCCTCACCGCAAATACAGCCAAGATACGGCTCTTCTCCCTCTTAATCCTTCTTCTGTTCCTTTCTATTGAACGCTGTATAAAATAATCTACAAATAGAATACACTGTGATTTACCGTGAGAAAAAAAAATCTTATTAATACGAAATGAATTTTATTTATTTAAATTGAATGTGAAAAAAATCAAGGTATAATACAACAAAAAATCGGCATTCAAAATATTTGGCAATCAGATAATGCTTCTTATCTCTGCCACTTGCCGACTTATGAGTAATGGCACTGAATTCCTAATTCGCACAAAGCGTCTTATCCTGATGCAAGTTATTCTATCTTGATGCATCAACAACTTGTCTTCCAAACCACACTCTATACACACTCTTTCTAGTGCATCACTCTGCGTTTTAATTGATTTTCATTTACTTACTTAATCTTATTTTATTTACTTCATTCTGCACTCACACCCAATCTAATGAATGCGCTCCCTGTAAGATCGTATGTATCATGCATCTCCAATATCAACAAGAGGATTTTCATGGATGTGTTGATACAAATCAAAGACTCACAATGGACAAATACCCCCCGGATGTTCGTAAAAACATGTTCGGCTGGGTACAAATCTGCTTTGCAAGGATACGATAAGATTATGCAAATAAATTCTTGCTAGCCAATCAATCAATCAAAAAATCAATCAATCATCACTATCCCTACCATCTCCTCACCATCTAACTACCAATCCTATCAACTAGCAACTCCAACGTCTCAGCCGGACCTCCACACGGCGAATACCACTCGCTCTCCCGGTGGGTACGTGCCCTATTTGGTAATATCCCGACGACCTTCCAATGCATTTCACTTAAATGAGTAAATCTGCCTCGCTGAATCATACACAGTCAGAGGCAATTAGATTTTTCTTCGTAATTTGATCAACAACTCATAGTCACTTCGTTTTCGTAATACTCTCTACCAAAAGGCAATCTATGATCATTGCATTAATGATTACTCAACCCCCCATCCCCGTCTCTGCAGAAGAATCCCTAAGCAACCCCGTTAACCAGTACAAACGTCAACAACAGAAATTCAACCACGATTCACAGCCCCATCGCGACTGTTTGACACGTCCAAACTATAAAAAATATTTCCCGAGTTTCATCCTCAATCTTACCCCAGTCAGTCTGAGTTTCGCATGGGAGCCAACCCTTGCATCACTTCAAGGCAAGACCTGTCAACACATGTCCCAACTATGTATGCACGATCCTGCACATCCTCAGCACTTGCAATGCTGAGCTCTGCAACCTGGCACCAAGCAAGCGGCCACAGTGTGTGTGTGTGTGTGTGTGTGTGTGTGTGTGTGTGTGTGTGTGTGTGTGTGTGTGTGTGTGTGTGTGTGTGTGTGTGTGTGTGTGTGTGTGTGTGTGCGTGCGTGCATGCGTGCATGCGTACGTGTGCGTGCATGTGAGATAGAGAGAGAGATAGAGAGATAGATAGAAAGAGAGAGAGAGAGAGAGAGAGAGAGAGAGAGAGAGAGAGAGAGAGAGAGAGAGAGAGAGAGATGCAAAAAAGAAAGAGAAATCAATCGAGCGAGAAAGCAGACACAGAGAGAGAGAGAGAGAGAGAGAGAGAGAGAGAGAGAGAGAGAGAGAGAGAGAGAGAGAGAGAGAGAGAGAGAGAGAGAGAGAGAGAGAGAGAGAGAGAGAGAGAGAAAGAGAGAAATAAAGAATGAAAGAGTGAAAGAAAGTGAAAAAAAACGAGCGAGCGAAAAAAGAGAGAAAACTCCTTGACCAGCCTAAGCGTCCCACCGCATGAAGCACGAACCAGCACCTGCATGACTCATTCTCATCAACACAGACACACTAATCGTTATATATACACAAGGACAAATTCCGTTGAAAAAAACAAAACAACAGTTTTCCCATTACATCGACTCAGCTGATGCAATCGCCTCGTACACCATACACACCTCGCTCACTATCAAGACGTCCACATTCTTGCTGCATGACTCACTTTCAGCTCGCTCAGTGTTACTCCTCCGTCGTGTCACGTGTTGTGTCGGGATCCCGTTACAAGGGTTATCTCTACAAACTTTTCCGTGGATCGAATGCCTTCGCTTGTTCATGGCCAAATGGAATGTTTAATAACTTTCATAAATAAATTTAATAAATTTCACAAATGATTCTTATCATTTATCATAAGCGGAACCTATATCTAATGCCTAATTCTGATGAATCAGTTAAATAATATTAATCTCAAACAAAAACACAATTGATAATATGGATTTCCAGCTGTCAAATATCGCTGGATAATAAATAAATAAATAAATAAATAAATATATATATATATATATATATATATATATATATATATATATATGTATATATATATATATATATTCATATTTTTCCCTTTCAACTTAATTAGTACCCATTGGGAAAATCACGAGACAAAGAGTTCTTGAACACGGTTGCAGAAGAAGAGTGATGTACCATGTTCCGTGCAAATATACGATGCCATTAATAGTCATAAATAAATGAACAAGAAAAAATAATAATGATTTCATAACAGCCGTTTGACAGAACAAAAGTGAATGGTGATAAACTGAGCCGCTTAAATCATCCAACTAAATTACATTATCTGTTATGCTTCCAGCGTTTGAAGCTTTGCGTAAACAATTATCGTAAAATAAGAGAAACATGAACAGACGTCTTATTGCAAACAAGGTTTCGGCTTTACAACACTCGTCTCCTGCACTCTGCC
>NW_028234416.1:5091344-5101344 GCF_977035675.1 Penaeus japonicus | reverse complement strand
CCTGCCTTCGGAGACCACAATATTTCCTCGAGTCACACTGGAATATCCACTAGTGCCTCGACGCACACACACAGTACCCTCACTAAATCGGGGCTGGATAGTGGGTGACAGGCAGGATGGCTTGAAGTGGATATGTTCCTTGTCTCCACACGACACTCGAGGCAACAGGTCGTCCTGGCGCTACAGTCTCACGCCCACGCACGCCCGCCTTCGTCTTCAAATCCAGGTTGCACATGGACCGCCATGTAAGTTGCACTACTTGCATCACAATTTTCGATAGCGCACTAACAATGGCAACACCCCTTCACAAGCATCTCACTGAAATCACTGGTTTCATAACAACACACCACGTCCAGAATATCGTCCCACCGAGATAGAATATATTCAGGTGTATACAGCATCGGCACGCCTGCAACAACTACACCAGCGTGTTGCAAGACGACCGAGAGAGACGCATGTGCAAGTGAGCGTGGTGGGCGCTGGGCACGGACTGGGCAGGCGGGCAACGGCGTCCACCACTCAATGGGAGAGAGTCAGGTAGGCACGGAACGAGGGGGAGGAGGAGGGGAGGAGGAGGGGACGGCACGCTGCTAGATGCTGATGCTACTGTCACTTTTGTTGCCGACTTACGAGTGCCGGAAACTTGTCAGCGATGTATCGTAGCGACTCGGTGCGAAATATTAAAAAGTCATTGCCAGATCTATTAGAGCGCAAGAATCGTAGCAAAATTCGCATGAAGACGGAGGAAAGATTTACAGACACCATAGGAAGCGCAGCTGACAGTCAATGGGGAAAAGCGAGAGCATATCGAAGTTGATGCTGACTCTCAGTTAAACGCTGCAGTAAAAACTTGATCACTCACTTCCCGAGATGTCTATCCGCATTCTTGGCGGAAAGGAAAGGAAATCCATTGTTTACCAACACGCAGCACGTTGTAGACAATTTTTTTTTTATGACAGCCTCCCGTACCCATATTGGCATCAGGAATCTGCTATTATATCATAACGGTGCTGCTATAGATAGTCTGGTCGCGCGGCTATAGAACTTCGTGTCACTTTGGTAAGATTATATGGCTTATAATCCATGTACTTATCACGGGTATGATGCATCAACCCCCCCCCCTCTCTCTCTCTCTCTCTCTCTCTTTCTCTCCTCCCCGCTCTATCCTCTCTCTCTCCTCCCCGCTCTATCCTCTCTCTCTCTCTCTCTCTCTCTCTTTCTCTCCTCCCCGCTCTATCCTCTCTCTCTCCTCCCCGCTCTATCCTCTCTCTCTCTCTCTCTCTCTCTCTCTCTCTCTCTCTCTCTCTCTCTCTCTCTCTCTCTCTCTCTCTCTCTCTCTCTCTCTCTCTCTCTCCCCCCCTCTCTCTCCTCTCTCTCTCTCTCTCTCTCTCTCTCCTCTCTCTCTCTCTCTCTCTCTCTCTCTCTCTCTCTCTCTCTCTCTCTCTCTCTCTCTCTCTCTCTCTCCCCGCTCTATCCTCTCTCTCTCCTCCTCCTCTTCCTCTCTCTCTCTCTCTCTCTCTCTCTCTCTCTCTCTCTCTCTCTCTCTCTCTCTCTCTCTCTCTCTCCTTCCCGCTCTATCCTCTCTCTCTCTCTCTCTCTCTCTCTCTCTCTCTCTCTCTCTCTCTCTCTCTCTCTCTCCCTCTCTCTCTCTCCTCTCTCTCTCTCTCTCTCTCTCTCTCTCTCTCTCTCTCTCTCTCTCTCTCTCTCTCTCTCTCTCTCTCCCCGCTCTATCCCTCTCTCTCTCTCTCTCTCTCTCTCTCTCTCTCTCTCTCTCTCTCTCTCTCTCTCTCTCTCTCTCCTCTCTCTCTCTCTCCTCCCCGCTCTATCCTCTCTCTCTCTCTCTCTCTCTCTCTCTCTCTCCTCCCCGCTCTATCCTCTCTCTCTCCTCCCCGCTCTATCCTCTCTCTCTCTCTCTCTCTCTCTCTCTCTCTCTCTCTCTCTCTCTCTCTCTCTCTCTCTCTCTCTCTCTCTCTCTCTCTCTCTCTCTCTCTCTCTCTCTCTCTCTCTCTCCTCCCCGCTCTATCCTCTCTCTCTCCTCCCCGCTCTATCCTCTCTCTCTCCTCCCCGCTCTATCCTCTCTCTCCTCTCCGCCCTATCCTCACTCTCCTACTCCATGCTCTATCCTCTGTCTCTCCTCCCTGCTTTATCTCCTCTTTCTCCTCCCTACTCTCTCTTCTATCTCTCTCCCTATCCCTCGCCCTCTCCCCTGTCTCTCTCTCCTCCACATCTTTCACTATCTTCCACCCTCTCTCCTCTCTTTCCCCTCCCCTCTTTATCCTCTCTATATCCTCTCCCCTCTGTCCCTTCTCTCTTACCTCCTACTTTGCTATCCCCTCCCTCCTCCTTTCCTCTCTACTCCTTCCTCCCTCTTCCTTTCCTCTTACCTCCCTCCCTCCTCCTTTCCTCTTCCCTCCCCCTCCCTCCTCCTCTTTTCCTCTTCCTTCCCTCTTCCTTTCTCTCCCTCTCCCTCTCCCTATCCCTCTCTTTTTAGAGGAAAATACGAGTCATTCGACATTCAAATATGGTAATATTCGACAGACGGTAAACACATGTCTGTTATGGTAAGCATCAAAACGTCTCATATCAAAACATAATTTTTTTCCTGAGCATCTAAAAATGCCTCGTGCTTTATCAAATATTATAAATACATACAATGTGGAACTTTAAAATTACATTTAGGATGCTGACATAAGTGGATTTCCCGCACTCAGGTGAGGCTACTTCCTGACGATATCATTTAAACGCTAAGGTCAAATGAGGTCAATGCAACATTAGCATTGTACTTCATTTAGAGTCAAGTACTATTTTTCTAAGAATTACCAAGACTGGTTTTATATTCACCAAGGATTTTCAAAATATAATTTTCGGGGTCAAATCCAGGAGCTGCATTACCATAATCCTGATATAAAATGATCATGTACGCACGAGTGCGCACTCCTAAACACGCATGCATACACACATATAAACACAAACATTCACTGTTGAAGACACACACACACACGCATGCACACACAAACCCGCGCGCGGAAAAAATGCCTTGGGGTTGGCTGTACTGATGGGTTGGATGACAATGTTAGGCGAGACGAGTGAGCGAGCCGATAAGATAGCTGAACACGTCGAACACAGTGTGAAGATAAGTGGGTAAGTGAGATGGATAGGTGAAAAGGCCGAGATAAGTGGTGGATTCGCGAGGGTATGAGCGGGTGGGCAGAGTGGGCGTGCAGGGAAGGAGGAGTGAGGGGGTGAGATGGATGAGAGAGAGGGTATGGGGGTTGGGGGAGCGAGTGGGCTGCAGAAATGGGCGGGCACGCAAGCTGGCCTCCTGGGTGGAGCGGCGGCCGAGGGAGCAAGGTGAGGCAGCCCACAACAAGGATAACCTGGTCGCGGTGCCGCCCGGACGCCTCTCCACCTTCACCTGCAATTTGCAATCGCTGGTTCTTAAATGCCATCGCAGCTGCCGGCTCCCTCGCCCTCGGTGAGCCGGCGGCGATGATCGCGCCTTCGGTTGTAACGGTAGTTGTAGTAAATGTTGCAATAGTTGTAGTAATGCTAAGAACTATTGTGATAATGATGATAACAATGGCGCTAGTAGTAATATTGATAAATACAGTAATAATAATAACAATATAATGACAATAACAATAATGATGATAAAGGACAATGATTTAAACTAGTATCAGCAAAAAAAGGAAGAATAACCACAATAATGATACGTATATCAATAAAAGCAACACCAACAGTAGCAACACCAATAAATGTTACATTATCAACAATAATCATTACTGCCACCACGATCATCATCACAATTAACTTCATCACAGTAAATCTCCAAGAAAATGTAGCATGTTTCTCTACGCCGATTCTGTGACATCGACATAGATAACAGTAATCACAAATTCCTAATCAATCCATTGATTATGGAATCTACGGTCAGTCCCTGCCGCAATTCGAAACCACCAAAATAAAAATTCGACAGATATATAATTCATACAAATATATAACCGCAGTAAATTCTGACCATAAACCGAGGCAAAGAATATTGGAAAAAGAGAAAGGCAAGAAAGGCTGGATTCCCCGGCAAAAAAAGAAATCCAAATTAAAGAGACAAGCCATAAAGTAACTGTAGGCTGAAGCGGCCATCAGCAGGCTGCGGCACAAAGGGGCGTGTTGCAGTAGCTCTGTGCATGTTTTTGTCGGCGGCAGCAGAGTCAGGGTTGGCGTGTGCAAGTGAGCCCGTGTCAGGACATATGTGTTACCATGTGCATTTGGATTTGACGCATGCGCGCATGGTGCATGAGCTTCAGAACACATTTATAAACCTGTAACAAAGTTTAAGTGCCTTGCGGTTGTATTAGTCATACATTCACAACATGAGTTGATTCAATTGCTCTCAGTGTACCAGTAAAATGATTAACTGTGATTTAAGTCTAGATGTTCTAAGCTGCGAGTACAGCAAGCAACATGAGCTGGGGCAACATAATGGATGCAATACAAGAGCGGCATGAGAGCAGGTTTTCGAGATGCAGAGGATGTCGCAATGCTCTTCAGGGAATCCTCTTTCGGACTCCTTCACGATCGCCTCCTTCCTAACCCGCTCCACATTTTTCAAGCGTAGCCCTCCCATTACATCCTTTCACGGCTTATATACCATTGCTATAGTCCTCGTCTTTCATAACTTCTCTAATCCTATACTTTCCTTTGTCTGTTACTCTCCCCCCACCCCTTCACTTTCAGCAGTTTCCAAACTTATCTAAAGTGACAAGATTAAATGTAGAGACCGAATCTGTGTTATGACATATATAATAAAGCATTCAGTACAAATTAAGTATTTTATCAGAAATTATATGTATGAAGCCCAAAGAATGTTTCAAGTGAGCATATTAAATGAACGGATCTATCATAGGACACATGTAGACTATAAGAAAGCAATTAAAGGAACAAAGAAATTATACGAACACAATCTAAAGGTGGCCATTAGGGAAGAAACAAAATTGTACTGATCCAACTGAGGAGAAATGCAATGGAAGTTCGTAACAAGTGTAACACGCAAATCTCTGTCCTCAAACACCGGTTCCACTTTGCGAGGAGAAGCTGTCGCCTGGGCGGTTTCTGTGTATTTACCGACTTCGCTACGTTTCTACGTTCTTTTAATTATCCCGTTTTAATGTATTTTTGCTGCGAATAACACCATTGTTCAAAATAGAGTAAATGTCAACTTTCCTGAAATTACGGAAACTCGGAAAATCCCTTACCCTTAATTGTAGTTGATTACATCGTTGACTTTTTCGATACATACATAAAACACGATACATAAAACACGAAGAGTCACTTATATAACATAAAAGACTACCCTGTACATGCATACAATGCGCCTGTTGGGCTTCCCAGTGCAGTGCAGATGTTAGTAGAAGTGAATCTCCCGTCACGGATATTACAGCAACAGGTCCAGCGGAATATGAGCAGCAGGAGGTGACGACAAGGGTCATGATACAAGCAGAAGGGATTCCCCGGGCCATCGGAGCAGGCGGCTCGCTACTGGTCGTGCAGGAACATGGCGAGACGGCTCGAGTGCCCCGTGACAACAGTATTGCCCCCATCAGAGTGCGCCGTGACATCGGTCTTTCCCCCTCCGACCGTGCCTCCGTCCGTCGCAACTCGACGGGGAGCGTCGGTACTTCATCCGTTCGTTCGTTCGCCTCCACGACGTGCCATGCCAGCGCACGAGTCGTGACTGCCAGTGAAGGCGCGCCGGAATGGCCTCAGCTTGGCGAACCATCACCAAACCCTCGCTCTGTATGTTAAGTAGGAAGGAATTTTTTGGGAAGGTGATGCAAACCAATGGGAGAGACCGAATTGATTACGGTCCCTCTCTCTTCCCGCAACAAATGCCTCTGTTCCATCCCCTTCCGAATCGCGTCTCTTTTCTCCCTCCTCTTTTGCTTTCCTCCTTCCATATTTCATGTCTTTCCTCGCCCTTTGCTCAATTGTTCTTGTTGCCCCCTTCCTTTCCCTCTTCCCTTCCCCTGCCCCCTCTTCTCCATAATTATCGTTGGCCCGTCTCCCAACAGCTCCTCCGCCTGTAAAAAAAGTTGTCCTTGACTCTAAAGCTGATGTTCCAAGTGAAGCAGCAACAAGGGAGAATTCTCGCACGACTTTTAAGCCGTTTCTTGCCGAGGGAAATTAAAACAATAGAAGAAGAACGAGGTCACCTGTCTCAAGCTTGCACAAAGAGAGCATCGATAAACGGGCACGAAGACCCGGCCGGAGTCCGACACAATAATGCCATAAACACGAGAGTAATGAGGGAGAGGAGTTGCATTCTCGTGTAATTAGCTCTTCTCAAGGAGAGGGAACACCTCGGGAGGAGAAAAAAGCGGCTCCCGGTAAGAAAGCTCGAGCGAGTGTCGAGTATCGTGCACGAACCCACCCGAGGTGAAGTGATGTGCGACCACCAGGGACTGGTCACACCTTGCGATCGGGGTGGGGTGAGGCTTGGGGGAGGGGGGTGAAGGGGTAGAGTACGAGGTGACTGGCAGAAAGTGATAGTGGGCGGGAAAGAGGAGGAAAGCAGTAGGGAAAGGTAGGACGGGGAGGGGCTTTGGGTCAAGTGCTGGCGGACAGCTCTTTGTGCCAGGGAAAAGTGGGCTAGACCAACGACCGTGTTTACGGGTCTTGGGACTAGCAAGTGATCAATCTATGTATCTAACATTGGCCTATATATTGTAAATAAGGCAGAAAACAGGGATATTGCTTGCAAATAATACAGGCTAAAAATACTACGAAGTAAGTGAAAAGTGAGAAATTAATCATGCAAATCGTTTGGTCAATCTTAAACCAATAATCTAAATTCACTTAGCATATCTAAAGAAAATGCACGTTTTATTCAGGGGGAATGATATTGAAATCTAAAGAAATCTGAACCCCAACACAAAATCAAGCAAAAGATAGAACATGTACAAGCAGGGCTAGAAACTTAGGTGCCGCAATGATGAATGGTTCATTGTTACGCTGAGAAGAAAATAACAAAGAAAAACTTGCTTGTTGCAACAGGAATCACAGGAGTGATACTGCAGCCCAACCAAGAGACCTTTTAGCTGCTACAGAGCCAGCAAGCGCCAGGGGTAATTAATGGCGCTTCCACGTCTAGCATATCAATAAGAAAGCCTATATGTTATCAGGACTGCGTCTGCATTACGGAGATGGTAGCACGGAGGGAAGACAAAAAAAAAAAAAAAAAAAAAAAAAAAAAAAAAAAAAAAAAAAAAAAAAAAAAAAAAAAGGGGCTAATTTCATCCCCGACAAAAAGACGGAAAACCGCGCTACTAACAAAAAAAGACATAGTTTTCAATAAAAAGAAGCATGTGGGGAATCAGCCCAATATTTTGCAACGTTTTGCGAACAAAAAGAAAACACGTGACAAGAATGGTTAAGCAGAACATGGGAAATAACACTGGAAGAGTTAGTGGAAGGCGGTCAAGGCCGAAGAAGCCACTGCAGGGTGGGCTTTGTTCTCTTTATATTAAACGATAATCTCATCTTAATGTCTGCTGAATCGTGCCCACTTCTATAACAGTAAAAGTAATAGTTTTCCCTGTAGCATAATAAACACCATGACTACTAACCAGATTAAGCTGTACCACATGAACTCTTGATCTATTCATCTGTTATATAAACCTCATATAAATATATTATTTCTACAGTCATGCACTCGGTCATTTAATCCCTGTCCGCCTGTCTTTCACATGAACATCTGTCTGTCTGTCTGTCTGTCTCATTCTCTCCTTCTTGGCACACGGACCTCGCATCCCCTCCCTGGCTCTAAGTGCCACAACACCACGCCGAAGGTTAGATCGAATATCCCAGATATGCCTCTCGAGACGCAACAGTTTAAGTGCCACGAGCCTGTTGCCGGATGCGCTGCTCGGAAAGACGGTACTGGAGTTGCGGCAATGCAACGTATATAAAGAAATGCGCATTTACAAACATGTGCAAATATGTGACATAAGGAGTGGGGGACAGAATAAGAAAGAGGGAGAGAATGAAACATATTCATACATACTGACTGGCAGACGGATGGTGTGTGTGTGTGTGTGTGTGTGTGTGTGTGTGTGTGTGTGTGTGTGTGTGTGTGTGTGTGTGTGTGTGTGTGTGTGTGTGTGTGTGTGTGTGTGTGTGTGTGTGTGTGTATGTGTGTGTGTGTGTGTGTGTGTGTGTGTGTATGTGTGTGTGTGTGTGTGTGTGTGTGTGAGAGAGAGAGAGAGAGAGAGAGAGAGAGAGAGAGAGAGAGAGAGAGAGAGAGAGAGAGAGAGAGAGAGAGAGAGAGAGAGAGAGAGAGAGAGAGTTTGTGAGAGAGAGAGAAAGAGAAAGGATGAGAAATAGAGATGGAGAGAATCTATAAACAAAAAACGAGCGAAATAGAGGCGTGTGATAATCAGCAAAGGAGGTTACAGCATACCACTGACGAAATCTTTTCTCTTGTATTATGCAAGAACGAGGGTCGCCATCCATGAAGATCCAACGGCCGGCATGCATTCAAAACGAAGCATTGCCTAATTAAATCACAATGCATGAGGGTGTGTGCTGCACGTCAATACCTTTGAAAAAAAAACGTTATAAAATAGCGTGAAATGTCAATTTCTAAGTGACAAATTGTCATACTGGCCTTTGAAGTGGATAGAAGGAGATATTGCACTGAGACAGCCCGGAAAAATACATGTAACTGTAGAGACAACATACATGGACGACGGTTGCTACAGTATGTGTAAAACACGTTTTTTGGTCTTTGGGAGACTCAGTGTCCGGGACAGATTATGTTTCATGACACTTTTTAAGTTACAAAAGACATGAACATCTATGACGTTTTTTGTTTTTGTTTTTCAGAAAAAGAATGATCTTGGTGCAGAACATGACTGCTTATTCCGGCCTTATAAAAAATGAAGATTATTAAACTATCGCAAAAAAAACGATTTTTTTCCTCTCTTTTTGGCCTGTTGCCCACGACCCATGACTGAGCCAGAATCACAGCCCCACCTTGAGTAACTAGCTTCTGTGCCTAAAATACCACAATTATGTAATGTTTTACCAAGAGAAAAACTCAATATCAGTGATTAAAGTTTTAATATCAACACTTTATGAAGCCCCGAGGCGGATCGTGTTGCCGGGTGTGCATCGAGCACTCGTTACGGTACCTGCCTCTCGTGCGTAGGCTCTGTGCGCAACACTCAATCGTCCCCTGGGTGATTCCACGCACACAAAGGGGCTGGGAGATCAAATAATCCGCCTACGCATAGAAGGCAGAGGCACAAATACACATAGTCATTTTAACCATCTCCATTTGGGATACAGCAGTAAGTTTTTTTCTTTAGTATAATCCGGCTTAGATGTGTTTTTTTTTCTCTCTCTCTTTTTGTACTGCGTCATATATGGCTGGCCATTATGATCCTCTCTCGGGGTTGAGAAGACAAAACTGCTCTTCCATTGGCTGCCGTAGGATGTGTGCGCGTTCATATTAGCTGTATAACTTAACATGACATTTCCCAGCAGGTAACTTGCAGCTGAGTGGTAGAACAGCACAGTCGAGTCATTTGCTTACATCTACATTGTATATTAATAGACGAGCATAAAGTTACAAACCTCCTCAATTAGATAATGTGTGTGTGTGTGTGTGTGTGTGTGTGTGTGTGTGTGTGTGTGTGTGTGTGTGTGTGTGTGTGTGTGTGTGTGTGTGTGTGTGTGTGTGTGCGTGTGTGTGTGTGCGTGTGTGTGCAGAGAGAGAGACAGAGAGAGAGCGAACGCGAAAGCGAGAGAGAGAGAGAGAGATAGATAGAGAGAGAGAGAGAGAGAGAGAGAGAGAGAGAGAGAGAGAGAGAGAGAGAGAGAGAGAGAGAGAGAGAGAGAGAGAGAGAGGGAGAGATGGTACTTATATATATTACCATATCAATGCTTGCTTTATGCACGCATGCATCACAACACCTGTTACACTCTACAAATACTTATTCAC